>NC_046319.1:34465258-34788258 GCF_009819535.1 Lacerta agilis
TGGGTCTGCAAGCAGACATAGGCTAGATGACGGACAGTACAAAAAAAAACTGAATCCCAACAAGATGGAGACTGTCTTCATAGGTGGTTCCTATGGTCAGGTATTGGGGAGGCAACTGTCCTGGATGGGATAGTACTCCCTTTGAAGGAGAGGATGAATAGCTTTGTGGTATTCCTAGATCTAGCAATGTCACTGACAGCCCATGTGGCCACAATGACTAAAAGTGATTATCCCCAGCAATAACTGTTTGCCAGGGACAGCAATTCCTGGGATAGCCTTTCCACAGTGATCCATTCCTAGTAACCTCACTTCTAGGGGTTTATCTGTCATAGCACTCTGTTTATGGAACACAAAAAGAAAAATGACCATAATGCTCAAGAGGATGGAGCGAATAAAGGTTGCAGCCTTTGGGTCTTTTTAGTTTAAAGAAAAAGTAAGTGGTGACATGATAGAAGTTTATAAAATTATGCATGGCATGGAGAAAGTGAATAGAGTAAAGTTTCTCTCTCTCTCTCTCTCTCTCTCTCTCATAACACTAGAACTTGTGGACATTCAATGAAGCTGAATGTTGGAAGATTCAGGCAGATAAACTATGAAATTCACTCCCTCAGGAGGCAGCAATGGCTACCAACCTAGATGGCTTTAAAAGAGGATTTGGCATTTGAAGGCAAGCCAGAAGGGAACCAGCTTGATATTCCGGGGCAAACAATTCCAGCCAGTAGCCACTCACCCACTCTAAATTTGAAAAAGTGTGAGAGGAGCAAGACAAACTCAGAAAAAGGCTTATCAGGTGCCCCCTCCTCCCAATTCAGTCTTCCAGCACACAGGCCTCTGGCCAGATGACTCCAGATAAATATGGTTTTGTGATAGGTTTTAGCTAGCAAATATTTTGATGTACCTCTTTTTGGTAAACACTGTGTGGTATTCAATTAAGTTTTATTCAGAGTAGACCCACTGGAATGAATGACGGTGACTACGATTAGGGTCATTAATTCCAGCTGCTCTACTCTGAGTAAAACATAGTTGACTGCCCCCATATGAAACTTTGCAAAGGCCTTTGGCTGTATGCAATCACACATATTACCCATAAAAACGAAATTATATTTTGGATCAAGATATCATTTGCTTCTGCCTGTCTTCTGCTTACCCTTTGTTTCAGTGAGTGGGGAAACCCAGTCAGATGGGCAGGGTACAAATAAATTATTATATTATTATTATTATTATTATTATTATTATTATTATTATTATTTCTGCATTTGGTTAATGTTGATCTTTTATTTTCCAAGAAGCAGCCCTGTTCACCTGATTCACTTCTGATTTGTTTTCCCTAGCTTGCTTTGTCCATGTGGGTGGCTGGGGAAGGGATGTAGCTCATTGGCTGAACAGCTGCTTTGCATGCAGAAGGTCCATGTTTCAGTCCCCAGCATCTCTAGACAGACTCCCACCTGGAACTCTGGACAGCCACTGCCAGTCAGAATGAACAATACTGAGCTAGCTAGACCAATGGTCTGCCTTGGTATAAGGCAGTTTTGTACATCCCTCTCAATGAGAGATTTCTTTGCTATCAGTGGGCAGATAAAATAGCCATTTTACAAATGAGAATAGGATGAAAATGCTCTTGTTCACTCCTTCTTCCCATTAGACACTGCTGTACTAGTACTAGTTCAGCTGCTGTATTACGTACCCTGCAGTTGCCTGAAAACTAAGAAGGTGTTTGTTTTCTTCAGTCAAATATACACTGTAAAAAGTGTGATTGCCCTACTACTCTATTATCATTCACAGTTCAAAATAAGCCTCACCAGTGTGTGAAATGACACTGTGTGGTGCCTTCTTTGAGATGAAACACAACGCCTCTGCATGAAGAACAAAATGCATCCACCAACCTCTTAGATTTAACTTCTGTAGACTGAAATCTGAAGCACGACCATTCTGACAACTCACCGTAACAATGCCGTAGCAAGGTATTATTCAAAGACAATAAAATCATACTCCCTGTATCCAATGTTCAGGTGTGAATTGCATCCTTCTTCCCTGCACAAAAGTGGAGTATGGACAGGCTCTGGAAAAACCCCAAGGTTTCTGAAAATACAAAATATCTAGAAGAAAACTGCAGTGAGGACTGAGGCAGAAAACAGGGAGAGGGAATGGAATGGTGTATCCTAGGGTAGGTCATGGCTGGCTGGTAGGCTGGAATGATAAAATGGAGCATTTCACACTGCAGCATTTTCTTGTAGGTGCCACAAGTAGTGGAAACAAATACAGTTGGTGATTTTTCTAGGAATCAGAAAATAGGGGTAATCAATAGTAAATAGGGTCAGCTAGAGTGAGGGATGAGCAAATCTATTGATTTCAGTTTCTCTCAATTTCACTTTTTTGTGAGTCTTAACCAGTTTTCCACATCACTTGGAGATTTTTTAAATTAAAAATGTCCTCCTGAAATTTCATCAACATTTTGTGTGAATTTCTCTTAATGTTCACTTTTGTTTTCAATTTTCACTAATATGCATATTTTTGCCAAGCAATTTCTTTTAATGCAATGCATTGTTGTATGTTTCCTCACTAACAGATGCGTTTTGTGCACATTTTAGCCTAGCATATGCATTTTTTGCATTACTTGTTTGGAGAACCACACTGCAAAATCCAGAGAAGTGTGAATTTCAAAGGGTGGCTGCGTTTCGGTTCTTGCATTGTTTCAGAAAGTGTGAATTAGGTTGTCTTGTCTTTAAATATGAACTGAATCAAATTTATCTCCCATCCCTAGCTGAAGCATTGGACTGCGTGTGTTTGGTACAGTATCACCTAAGATGCTGCAATAACGTTGCCTTCGCTGTTATCAAGCTGCCTTCAGTATTTGCTGGTGTTAAATTATAAACAGAAGCAAGAGTGTATTAGCCCCACTGATAAAATAACACAGTTGAAAGCAGGGTACACAGCTTATTTGTCAGAAATTAAGACTATTCACGCCACACAAATACCTTCATGCTCAGTTCTTTGAAATAGCTATGCAAATCCAGATGACTTGATGACCATTTTTAATTAACAGCCCCTTTTCGATGGATCCAAATTTGCTTTCACGTCCTCCATAGCAACAAAGAATTCTAACACTTGGAGTACTTTGTGGGCATTGTTTTTGCCTTCTTCCAGTATTGTTATTGAAGACTGAAGTGCCTGATTAGAAGCCAATGAATGTTGAGATTCATAAACATCATGGGGCAACGGCAAGTGCTGAGCAGATATCCCACTGTGCTAGGCCTCATAGTGAAAAGGTAAAATCAGTGTCTCATTTTCCCAACCTGCACATGGAAAATGACATATTTCCCCAATGTGAAATATGGGGAAAGCACCATTGCATTGGTGCCTATGACTTCCATGCAGGTAAAATTCAGAAATGCAGAGAATGGTGCCTAAGTGCACGCAGAGCAACAAGGTCAAAAGTGTGTTGGATGTGTGCTGACATTGTGTTATATATTTCATCAGATGCAATGGTTGTTTGGGCCAATCTTGCATCCACAGTTATATATACCCCTATTCTAATTTTGAAACTGTAGATGCAGAGAGAGTGCTTTACATTTCCCTCTACGCAGCATCAGGGAGAGCATCAGGATAGAGGTGATGCTGGTGGGGACCCATATCACCTTTAAAAAAGGAAGTAGTGACAGGGTTACAGAAAAGCATGCTTGGCAACAGGGATGGAGAAGAAATTTGATTCCGTTTGCATTTAAAGGAGAACCACCCTAATTTGCACTTTCTTAAACAGTATGCACACTGAAACACAGCAATCCTTTGAAATTTGCACTTCTCTGAATTTTGCAATGCAGTTCTTCATCCAGGGAATATGTGCAAAAAAGGATAAAGTGTGCATAAAATCTACATATTGGTGAAAATAACATACAAAAATGCATTGGGGGAAATTGCAAAGAAAAAAATGTGCAGAGTAAAAGTGCATAGAAAACACTGTGTATATTAGGAAATGTTTACACTAAATTGCTGAAATTTTTTCAGAAAGCCTTATTTTTGTGGGGGCACAAACTGATGTGGAAATGTGAAGAATTGAACCTAAGACTTGAAAAATGAGAAATCAAAATTGACAGATTCTCCCATCTCTACTTGGTAATCATTTTACTCTCTCATAAATGGCATTTTATTTGGGACCAACAGCTGGGATTTGACTGCTTCCACTCTCTCCCGATACTATTTTTTAACTGACACCTTTTTTTTTAACATGGCTAAAAAGAACAACACAAGACTGAAACATCTCCAATGAAAAATGCCCCAGCCTTTACTCCTTCCCTACCTGTTTTACAACCGCTATCCTTTTTTGCTGCCACTGAATGATCAAGTCATCATTTTCTAATTACCTGTTTCTCCAAGAATGTAATTTGAATGGGTGGGGGCAGGGTTAGAAAGAGCAACAACTCCCCCCACTTTCCCAGATATGTAAATGATGGTTACACTGCTAGACGGTATCCTTTCAATTAATCCCAGGGCCTGCTATCCGATTCCAGCAAACTCTTTTGCCACACTGAGATAATTTCTGGAGGCAAGACACCTGGCTAAGCTAGAGCGGTGATTAATTTTATGAGTTTAGGGTGCAGTCATCACTCACAAAGAGGCTTAGGGTTTGGATGATGGATGGTGGGTAGAGTGCAGCCTGATAGGACATTGGCCCATGAATCTGTTCTACATCATCAGCTCCTTTGATCACTGGCAGAAGTTCAGAGATACTTCTTCGCATCTGTCCAAAATAAACAACGCTACCATATATACCCCCCCCTGCTTTCTTTTTTCAAAACCTCCCCGACAACTTGCTTTTCCATGGTAGACTCGCTCAACGGAGGCAGAAGGAAAAACAAATATGACATTTTTTTCTTGCTTTGCTGCATGAAATGCCTGTATCTGAAAAGGAAAATAAGGTTTGGACGTGGGCTTACATGTACTTCTAATTGAGAAAATATGCCAGCACCTTGTCCATGCATGCACACCATGGCTGTCATGACTGAGCCATAAACAATGCCTAAAACAGATTTTCTTTTCCTGTGCCTTCCTCTCTGCTGGTCCACCACAGCTTGTTGTATACCCTTCTGCACAAACAACATGTGATGGCAGCATGTCAGTTTTTCTGCCCCCATCAGGCAGAAAGAAGGGGACAGGGCTCCAGCTTTAGTGTGAAAGGATAATGGGAGCCAAAGCCTCTTCCATGACCACTTAACCTCACTGTAGTCTCCCCTTCGAGCATTTTTGGCCGCCTCTTGGCTTACTTCTGACTTAGCATAGTGAACGAGAGAGAGAGAGAGAGAGAGAGGAGAGAGAGAGAGAGAGAGAGAGAGAGAAGTATCGGATGTTAAACTCAAGCAAAGGAGGGTGCAGGTGTTGCCTCGGGGATGCCGCACATGCACACTCTGCATGGGATGCTGCACATGTGCAGTCCATATGGGATGCTGCATGTGCGCTGTCTGTATGGACGTCACTCATGCACCACTGGGCGGTTCGCCCTGCCCCTCAGTGTCCCGCCCCAGGTGTCGGAGAGGGTTCCTCCGCTACTGATGCTGGCGGTGTGGGGTTGCGTGCTGATGATGACCCACAGTCCTTCCTTCTGAGACCTCTGGTAATCCTCCCTGTTGCAGGACAAAGGTTGGCAGGATACATGGCCTTCTCTGTGCCTTCCCAAGCAAGCTGGCCATTCAGCAGTGGCTGGGATGACCAGACTGGCTCCTCTAGTGCATCTGCACAGTACATGCCATCACCACCTGTACTCCCCGCCCAATTTGGGTAAAGTGAAGCCATGCTAGTGTCAAGGGGGTGGCTCTAGGACTTTGTCCCATCAACATGGCAGTTGCTGTTGCTGCTGCCCTCAGGTATGGTGGTATTTACCCAGCTTTTTGGCTGATAGCTGGTGAAGATTCTGCACTGCTGGTTTTAAGTGCTGCCTACCATATGAGGGATGTGGGTAGCACTTGTGGGTTAATCACAGTGCCTGGGGCTTGCCGATCAGAAGGCTGGCGGTTCAAATCCCCACAACGGGGTGAGCTCCCATTGCTCGGTCCCTGCTCCTGCCAACCTAGCAGTTCGAAAGCATGTCAAAGTGCAAGTAGATAAATAGGGACCACTCCGGTGGGAAGGTAAATGGCGTTTCCGTGTGCTGCTCTGGTTCGCCAGAAGCGGCTTAGTCATGCTGGCCATATGACCCGGAAGCTGTTACGCCGGCTCCCTTGGCCAATAAAGCGAGATGAGCGCTGCAACCCCAGAGTCGTCCGTGACTGGACCTAATGCTCAGGGGTCCCTTTTCCTTTACGTATGTGACAGTGCTGTTTCAAATTGTGAGGCTGGGGCTTTAAAATATAATGTTGTTATCCTGAGCAGCCCTGGGTTCCCCTTTGGGGAGGAAGGGCAGGCTTGCAAATCTGAATGGTGATGATGTTTCTAATTGCAGTAACAACTTGTCCCAGCTAACTCAATCCCATTGTCATCATTGCATTTGTGTGCCACTTTTGCACAGAAAAAATCATGCTCAAAGCAGCTTATAAGAAAGAAGAGGAATACATATCCAAATCAGCCATTGTAAAAACAATTTCATCACAATGCAATAAAACAAGAAGAAGTAGCAAAAATAACAACAAATACAAAAGCACTATAAATATAAGAAGATTGCATTGACAGCGGTACTCCTCCTGGCAATAGTAAAAATAGCAAAGGAGCTTGACAGTTTCACTGGGGTCTTGGAACCCTTCCTCCCTTGTTGTCACTCACAGTCCCATATGCTGCTGATAAGAGGGATAGAGCATTGCAAACCAGGAGCATAAGTAATGCCCCACTGTGAAAGCTCAATGTACATTCGCAGAGCAATACCATATATGGCTACTCTGAAGGAGGCCCCATTGATTCCAAATGGGCTTACTCATTGGAAAGTGTGTGTATTAAATAAAACACAGGTGAACTCTAAGAGTTGCAAGGATGTGACACACACACATATATACACGCAACTACAGATTGTCATAATAAGGGTTTCTGGGAAGAAGGGGGCTAAGGGCGATTAGCTAGCTGGAAAATGGATATGTTGCTTACTCACCAGACTTTAAAGCACATATCCTCCCCAAAGAATCCTTGGAACTACAGCTTGTTAAGGGTGTTGGGACTTGTAGCTCTGTGAGCGGTAAACTACTGTTCTCAAGAAGTCAGGTGCTTTAAATGTGCTTCAAGTGCATGGGATCTGTGCAGACATGGTTTTAAAAATGGACTTTAACTCCCCAAATTTCTTAGGAGTATAGGACCTGATGAGGACCAAGCACCTTAGAAAAAATTCTTGCTTCATTTTAGAGATAGCAAATCATGCCATCATTTTGTGGGCCCCACTCTGCACTTAAAGTGGTGTCATACCACTTTAAACCATCATGGGCTTCCCCCAAATAATCCTGGGAACTGTCGTTTGTTAAGGGTGCTGAGAGTTACTAGGAGACCTCTATTCCCCTCACAGAGCCGCAATTCCCAGTGCAGTTTAACAATTAATCCCTCTTCCCAGGCACTCTGGGAACCATAACGGCATTCAACATTCATAAGAAACTACATTTCCCAGGATTCTTGGGGGGGAAGCCATGGCAGTTCAAAGTGGAACAGTGCTGCTTTAAATGCGGAGTGCAGTTGGGTCTATGGATGCACCTGCAGCAGGTGCTCTGGTTCTTGTGAGGACCAGTTCCACATCTAATAAATAGCCTACAAGCATATTTGGGAGGCACATTTACAATTTCCTAACCAAAAAGAAAAAGAAAAGATTTACTCCGCCCTTCAAGGCTCTCAGCCTCTGGGAATGACCAGCATAGGGAAGTCTTTGACATTTTCTTTCCAAGGTGGAAACAGACGCTGACTGTAGGGACAGCATCCCACTTTTCTTTTTTTGCCGAGAACAGTTTAGCTCCGTTATACAGTTGTCACTGGGATACTAAGATGTTATCCAGCATCCCTTTCCTTGTCACAGAGGCCAGTGGTGAGAAGCTCTCTGAAAAGCCTTTTCCTGTCAAGGTGAGTATGAATGAGAGAGATCCCCAACCTGTTTTTCATACCAACGATCTCCAGCAGAAAGAAGGCAAAACTTTGCCCTGGCTCTCAAAAATCAGACCTTTCTTTTGTACCTCAATTAGCAAACTACAATTTTGATAATTGAAAGCAAATGTTTCTGCCTTTTCATCACATGTTTTTCTACACTGTTCTTTACCCAACACTGTCCCCTGCAGGGTAGAAAAGAAGCAGATCGCGAGGATCAGTGACATGTTTGTGTGTTTGTGTGTTTGTGTGTGTGGCAGATTCAGCATAAGTCTTTTTCCAGTGCATAGCACTTTCACATGTGTCTGTTCTATCCCATTTCCACATTCTGTGATTCCCCCCCCCTCTCACGCAGAAACCACCCTTGAACAAAAAATTGAATTTAAATGTGTATTTAAAATGTCTTCTTTCCAAACAGCATTCCCCCCCACACACACACAATGCACAGTGTCCAAAACTACCCATTCTGTCGATGGGTAGTTTGAATTATTTGGATTTGTTATGTCAGCCCAAAACCGTCCCCCAGCAGTTGGGATCTGCAAAGGCCAGAGGGTAACAGTTCTGTTCGTTAGTCTGGAAGATTCGGATCAGATCTGTTTTGTATAGGAACTGGCAGATGCTAAATTCCTGAAGCATCCTTGTGTGAGAGGTGGTGGTGGTGGTAGAATAAAATAAGATTAGGAAATTGCAATCTCAAATACTTCAACTGAATGTCAGTTTTGCTGGTTGTTTTATTTCCCATTGTCAAATGAGCATTGCACAACTTACATGATATCAGATTACCCTCTCAAATATATGTCACTGAGTATTAATGTGTACATACAGTGCAGGGTGGGGACAAGGAAACATCTGACTCATATCTTATTTATCGAACGTAGCTAATGTTTCTTTTTCTTTTTCTTTTTAAAAGTCGGCCTGCCTTCACCTCCGTTGTGTTTTGCATTCGCTCTCCGAGCTACATCATGTTCGCCCCGTTCTTTGAAGTGCCTCGTCAAATACAGCAGGGGAAGCCACTTATATCTTTAATGGACTTCCCCGTAGGTTTATCTTGTTTAATATGAAGAACAGCTGTTGTGTCGTGGAAGCAGAGCTGCTGAAATCGAACAGGCAGAAGAGGACCAAACGCCAGGCGATTTGAGGGTCAGATTAATCGTTAGTCTAAGTGCACTACGGCGTCGTAGCCAAGTCTAATGTAGCAGAGTTACCCGAAGGGCCTCTGATGTGGCAGATATCTTGGGGCTTTGCTCCATTGGATTTTTTATTTTTATTTTTTAAAGGCAGGCTCTTTCTGGAGGAGAAACAAAGACAATGCTTACATTTTGGGGAAGTAACAGCACGAGGAGCAGAGTGAGCATGTACATCATAATGGTCCCAATTTTTCACCACTCGTCCTCCTTTCCTGGTCCTGGAAAAGCAACCGCTCCTAATTTTTGCCACATTCAAAATTTGTCAGCAAGATGTGACATTAAATTGAATGTGTCTTTGCATCTAACTTTTGGATTTTATTTTATTTTTAAATTTAAAAAGTGCAAATTGCATCCGCTAGGAGGACTGATTTTCATTTAAAAGCATTTATAAACCACTTAATATTTTTAAACGCCTTCCATGTTTCTGCAATATAAAAACAAACACTACCATTACAGCAAAAATACAGTCTAAAACCAATAAAACAGCAGCACAAACAAACGTATAAAAATGAATACAAGGGGAATTGAGGGGATTCCAATACATAAAACAAGATCCAATCTTATGGATCAGGATAAAGATAAGGACAGGTCTTTACAAGATGCCAGAAGCAACTGGTGGTTGCCACTGCAGAGTGGGCAGCCATTCTCCAGGGCTTCAGACAGGGTATACTGATTCCCAGCCCTTCCTCTGGATACCAAGGATTGAACCTGGGGCCTTCTAGATGTAAAACAGATGCTCCACCACTTTTAGAATTTATATCTCTTCCAATGGAAGAGAAATAGCTGTGCTATCATAGCTGTAATTATCATCCCAACGGGCTACAAGAAAGATGGAAAAAAAAAACACATGTATATTACAAACGATGTTCACAGGCCATCCTTTCGGCATTGAGGCACATCAGAGTTTACTGAATCCAGATATGCAAAGTTGGGTGCATTATGTACAATTAGAATTATCTGGGTGGGGTCATAGCTCAGTGGCAGACCGCGGACGCTTCCAAGGTTCAGTCACCAGAAAGTGTCTATGGAAAGCTTCTCAGGACCCTGGATGTTAACACCAATCAAATTATATACTAGTAGCCTAAGTTTATGGCAGTGCCCTGTGTTAACAGAACACAATCAGAGCATGATCCAATTCTTCCCCAAAGATTCAAATTCATCCCACAGGGATTCATATCTGAAATATGATGTATTGGATGTCTATTATACTGGAATGTTGTAGCTTTATAGAACAGCAGGTACTCCCAACTCAAGAACTGTCTGCAGCTCTTGAAATTTTGCTCCAACAACCCTAAATTGCATATTACTTAAGGAGAGAGAGAGAGAGAGAGAGAGAGAGAGAGAGAGAGAGAGCGCTGATTTAAATATCACTTGCCATATAATTATTGCAAACATATTCAGTTAAACTAATATAAAATTAACTCCCTTCAAGTCATTGGGGATCGACCCGTTGCATTCATTTGGAATGCAAAAATTTATATAAAAAAATGCCAGTTGCCTGAGGGCACACTAATTGCTTGAAGGAATTTTTGTGTTTTGTTTTGTATAATAAAGAAATATTCCAGAAAAGGAGAAGCTCAAAAGAGATTCATGAATATGAAGGGATACAGGTTGGCATGCAAAACTGTAAAAAAAAGAAAAAGGAGAATTCAAACCTGTCAGAAAAGAAAGGAACTTGTAAAAAAGAAAAAGAGAAATAAATGGCTGTGTTTCGGGACTTGAGAAAGATGCTGCTTACCACATTGATCTTCAGTGGGCGCTTTCCATATTCCATCTATTAGAATCTTCTGACCTTTTCCTAACACCATTAAAAGATAAAATGTTAATCTGCTGAAGAAATGATGCCTGACCTTTGGAAAAGGAAACACACCACTTTTACAGTCTGCCATCATTAACGGACTTGATGTTCAAGAGCCAAGCATTATATGTATCATAGCAATATAATTGTTTAGAATAATGTAAGTGTTCAAGCGAGAAGGTCTATACTACACATAACATAAATTAGAATGAGATCAGGGTGAACTTTTAGCAGCTGATCAAGTTAAACTGTCAAAACAGGGCTCACGCTCCAGCTAATCAGCTGTAACCTCTGGATCTCTCCCCCCTCCCCCCCCGTCCCATTATGCTGAAATATACACTTGCAGGAGACATCGTGTGTGTCACGAGCCCCACAGCACTGTCGGGATCAGGCTTGGATTGGCAGGCTCAGATGGAGGAGGAGGAAGAGCAAGAAACAGGGTGTTGAATTGTGGGGGTCATAGTTTGAAGGAATGGGGACCTCCCTTTTCTGCCTTGATGTCAAGTGCTTGCTTTGGAAAACGGAACAGAGATGCTGGCTCTCCTCTCCCACCTGTCTGTGGAGCAGAGAAACACTGTGGGGGCTGGTGAGGGCTTTGAGCAGCTGATGGGGGAAGTTGAACAGGGAGTGGCAGTGACTGGAGTCTAAACAAGAGGCAGCAGTTTTGCCATCTAGAACTAAGTCCTGCCTTCTCAGATGGGAGCAGATCTGCCCATGTGCTTGCATGGTTAAGGAGTCTTGAGAGTGAGCGCGTCACACCTCATCTTTCAGAGCTTGGCAGGAGGGGTGGGGTAACTTGTTGGAATAGCTTCATCACTTCTGCCAAGTTCTGAACTTCCTGTCATGCTCCTGAACTCATAGGCCACGACTCCTGACAATGGTTTCTTGCCTGAATAAATATCTCATTCTTACTTACAAGTAAAAGCCTCTGTGTGCTTTGGATGGAAGCCTGGACAGTATGTTTTGTTTTGTTTTGTTTTGTTTTGTTTAAAAGGTAAAAAAGGATTATGCCATAATCACCCTTTGTGCTTGTGGGAGTTCGTTTGCACATATCGAATTTGACATGTTCCTTCATTTCTCCAGTGCTCTGAGCATACAGGTGTCAAAAGTGAGCTGAAGGCAGCTGTCGCAGGTGAGCCAGGAGTTAGGTTAGAGATGAGGCACTGCATCAGAGTAACATTGCAGATGTGATGTGTGTTTGTACAACACAGTCATTCTATCTGTGGTCACCTGCTGCAGCCCTTGAGAAGTCCACCCTCTCATGCATGTTTATGTAGGATGAAAACAGAGGTGGCACATAATAATTACTCCTGTGTAAAACACCAGATCTATTATTAGCACCTGATTAGAATTACAAAACAAAGCTCACCTAACTACCATTTAAAGAGCAATTGCAGAAACTATTTGGATTTGCAGCACCCATCAGCACACTGGATGAAGTCTGAAATGATGTGTCATTCAGATGATTGTCCAACTAAGGTTCACAGGAAATACTTTTAGGAGCCATGGGAAAACCAACCAACCAACCAAACAAACAAACAAACCACACACACATTTATTGGAAGCTTTGTCCTCCCTAAAAATAAAAATAGGTCTGTATCTTACCAGATTCCACATCATCTCAGCTCCCACTCAAATCTGTCCATAGCCAATGGTCCTCACAAGTCCTTCTGAACCTCTGGGTTTGGCTTCCCATTAGGCTTAATTTCTAACCACTTTGTGGAAAATCAATAGTTTTGTGGTAGGACACATTTCACATTGATAAAGAGCCAAGTTCCATTGGAACCATTTCCTGCTGAAGGAACATAGGGAGCAAAAAAGGACACACACCCTGCCCAAGACTATGGAGAGCAGCTACCCAATGAGATTAGTTATATATATTTCAACCGTTTATATTTTGTTTAACACTGCAGTCTCTAAGTGGTGCACATTAATCAGATGAAACCAATAATAAAATCAGAAAACTTACTTAAATGCCCGCCAAAATATGAACATCTGCACCAAGTGCCAGGCATTCAAACGGGTGGGGTCCTGATTTGATTCCAGTTGCAAGGAAGTTCCACTGAACTGGGTACACAATACTGAACTCACAGCTCCTCGTGGATGCAATCCACACAACCAAGCCATGGGTGAGTGACTATGAGTGACTAAACAATGCTGTTCTATGTGGCCCAGTGCTGTGGTCCAACTGAGTATGAGACCATTCCATACGTTCATAGCTTTCAACCGTCCATTATTTCAGCTGCATCTTTTGACAACCCCCTTGCTTTTCAGAACACAGGGATTTTAAGGAATAAACCTTGACATTTTGGGATACACTGCCCCATTTGTCCTAATGAACCAGTTTTCACCATTGGTAGTGTGGATATAAGATGAGGTAACCCCCCCCCCAAAAAAATGGTGTTGGCATGTGCAGTTAGGAGCATAGATTTCTAGAACTGTAGGATTGGAAGGGGTCCCAAGGGTCATCTAGTCCAATCTCCCACAGTGCATTAATCACAGCTGGAGAAGCCCTGACAGATGGATATCCAACCTCTTCTTAAAAACCTCAATGGAAGAAGAGTTCATCACCTTTCAAGGTAGTCCACTCCACTGCAGAACAGCTCTTACCATCTAGGAAGTCTTTCTAAAGTTTAGTCAGAATATTTTTTCTTTTCTTTTTTGTAATTTGAATCCACTGGTTTGGGTCCTACCCTCTGGAGCAGCATCTTCCAGGAGACAGTCCTTCAGATATTTTGAGTGTGGCTATCATGTCACCTCCCAGTCTTCTCTACTAGGCTAAGCATACCCAACACCCTCAACCATTCCTCATAAGGCTTGATTTCCAGACCCTTGATCATCTGGGCCACCCTCTTCTGCACACTTTCCAGTTATATACTATTCAGTAGGCAAGAACAACACAATGATATTAGCTTTCCAAGTTTATTACCCGTTTACACCAAAAGATCACACAATTAATTTTAATCCCAAACACTTATCCTGTCCTTAATATTGGTATAATTGTACTCTTTGCATAGGAGCCATTCATTCACCTCCTGATCAATGCAGGACGTGTTCTGCAACCTGGCTTAATTATTCCTGAGATAAATTCTCACTGCAGCAACAGATTCTGATGTTGGCCACCGCCTCAATTTAACATGTAGCCCAGTGTTTCGAAGGAACTGACCAAGTCCTGAATAGCTTCAGCAAAGCAAAAAATAAATGTCAGTGGTAGGAGAAAGAGAAGCAGTACAAGTCTTGTCTCCATGGCTTGAAGGTTGAATCCCACTCCCCACAAAAAAGGGCTTTGGAATGTTATCACAGTAACAGGTTACATGCTAAACGATGTGCAAAATCCTTGCTTTGACCACGAAGACAAGAAAAAGTTGGAAACTGGATCTGTTACTTGAATTGAACCCAAGTCATACATTAAGACTGTTTGAAAGGAAGTGTCTCATACAAAGCGTAAGAGTGTGTTGGGAGTTATTTGTTTCAATTTGTGTGTGTGTGTGTGTGTGTGTGTGTGGAAGTTCTATTGATGTTCTCTCTTCTCTCTCCCAAAATAATCTAACAGAACAAGCAGGAATGGAGGCTGTCACTACATTAGTTCTTGGTGAAACCAAACTTGGCAGACCCCTTTTCCTTATATCATTCCTTGTGGCAAGAAGCTGGGAGCCATGTTGACTGCTCTAAGAAAGCTTTCCCTTGCTTCACTAGTTTCAAAATGTGGAAGAACTTAACCTTACAGGTCCTTTACAAAAGGGTTGGGCAACCTGTAGCCCTTGGCCTAATTCTACGTGGGTAGCAATGAGGGAAATGTGTGGCAAAAAGAAAGCTTGAGAATGGGTGACAGAGAGGGAGAAAGAGAAAGGAAGGAAGGAAGGAAGGAAGGAAGGAAGGAAGGAAGGAAGGAAGGTGACCTGCTCACTTTTGACTCTGGCCTTGCCCCCCACTGGCTTCTGTCCCGCCCTGTACTTCAAATTGCTTTGCTTTGATGTAATATTTTATGTTCTTTCATGCTGGGTTGAAGTTTCCAGTGGTGAAGTTTCCGCAGGGATGGGCAAATCTGTTAATCTCAGTTTCTCATCCCCCCCCCCAGTCTTCAGTTTGATTCTCCAGATTTCCACATCCTTTTGAGAATTTTATTTTATTTTTTAAAAAACAAACTTCTCCCGAATCTATCAGGAGAACTTTCTCTGAAAGTTTTTGCATTTTACATTTTTGCATGCAGTCTCCTCTGTTGCACACATCGTTGCAAAGCAATTGTCTCTGAAATAATGTATTTTGTATGCCATGGTCACTAATAGGCAAATTTGTGTGCACATTCTATCCTAACAAATGCATTTTTGTACAGGCAACTTGGCAAGGGAACTGCATTGCAAAATTCAGAGAAGTATGAATTTCAAAGGAGGGCTGTGTTTCAGTTCTCATATTATTTGAATGAGTTCAAATTAGGTGGGTTCTTCTTGAAATGCAAACTGATTTGAATATCTCCCCTATCCCTAGTCTCTCCCCTGGTCTTAGGTAACTGGTGCCTACACATGTGTATTTAGATCAAGCAACGTTTTAGTATACAGTGATCAAAGTATCATCTGGAGGCCCTTGGGTGAGAGACAGGGAAATGACAGTTTGCCAGGGTGAGATGCTGGGAGGAGAAAGGAAAGATTCCAGGTGAGAGCTGGGAGCAGGTACTCTGTAGGTGGTAAAGGCTAAGAATTACCTTTAAGAGAGGACTCTCTAGTCTACTTATTCAATTTGTATTTTCTGTAGCCGCTATTTTACTGTGGAATTTTAAAATAAAATCCCATTCATAAAATAATCAAAGTATCTGCTCCTGATGCACGTGTGTGCACACACACTCAACAACAACAACAAGAACAAGAACAAAAATGCAGCCCATCATATCATCCACAGATGCTTCATAGGTTTTCTATGTTCCAGGTATAACACTGGTACCTTTTGACTATGCAGCCTGCATTAATCTCTTCCCACCATAGCAGTAAGTTTTACTTTGTTGTATCTGTGCAAAAGGCTTGCTTAGACAGAGACTCCTTCTCGCCTCTGGAAATGAGAGGATTAGAAAGCTGATTGAGACATGCACAGGGTTGAAGGAGGGAAATTCCCTCCTTCATTTCCCCTAAAAGGGGAATGAGCAAAGGCTTCACCTCACCAGTACTACTGTTTTAATAGAAGCAGAACATTGTCCCTCCATGCCTCCATGAAAATAGCCCACACAGAAAGTTATACCTCCAAGGGACTCACCTCCTGTCACCTTGCCAGGAAAAAGAGAGGTGGGAGGTGATTCCTTACTGAGTGACATGATAGGTATCCAGTCTTCTTCTTCCAGGGTTTGATAGTTACAGGCAATGTGATATAGAAGAGAAGAAGAAGAGTTTGGATTTGATATCCCGCTTTATCACTACCTGAAGGAGTCTCAAAGCGGCTAACATTCTCCTTTCCCTTCCTCCCCCACAACAAACACTCTGTGAGGTGAGTGGGGCTGAGAGACTTCAAAGAAGTGTGACTAGCCCAAGGTCACCCAGCAGCTGCATGTGGAGGAGTGGAGACACGAACCCGGTTCCCCAGATTACGAGTCTACCGCTCTTAACCACTACACCACACTGGCTCTCAGTGGCTACAGCACTGTATAGGGGAAGTTTTTCAGCCAAAGGGCCAAAGGGCCACAACCCCTTGTGGAGAACCTTTGGAGCATGACATTCCAGTGGTGGTCAGGGGCAAAAGTGGCTCAATGGATGCCAAGGCATTTTATGCATCACTTCTATACTTAGAAGTGTACGACAATAATTCATACAGTCTATGATCATCAACAACACACAGACAGCAGTTGTGATGTACTTGGGTAAACCTTTGTAACTCAAGCGCATGGATGTAGGGAAGGGGAGGTGTTCTCAGTTCTGTAATGTGACTAATGTACACATTTTTGAAACAACTTCCCCTAACCTTAGTGTGCTGTACTTTCACCAATATCTTCTTTTTTATGCACACCTATGCGTTTCTGTAAACGCACCTTGGTTGGAGAACTGTATCACAAAATTTGGGAAAGTGTGAGTTTTGAAGGAGAGCTGTGTATTGGTTTACGTTCCAGAAAGTGGGGACTTGATGGATTTGGTTTTCAATGAATACTGAACAAAATTTCCTCTCTGTCCCTACTCCCAACCACTTTGGGTTCTAAAAGCACATATATCTGCCTGGAACCTGTGTTAGGAAAAGCAGCAGGTGAGGTAATTGTGAGCAGGAAAAAAAATGGTCCAGTGCAGAAAGTCCACCCTGACTCCTGCTCCACCTCTCTCTTCCACTTAAAATTGCCAACTCTCAATGCTACATTTTATATTTTTTTTAAGTAGAAGTAAAAAAAGCAATACTTGGGACTGTGTTGTGCACATCTGCATATAATATTCTCTGTGGTGCCCCTAAGTTGTAGAATTGTCTGCTCACAGAGATGTGTCTGGCACCTCTTTACCATACCTTTGGATGCTTGAGGAGTATATTTTTGGACTCATTTTTTAAAACTGTTTTTAATACTGTATTTTAAAGTTGTAACCCACCCTGGGTGGTGGACAGGTTAATAATAATAACATTAAGAACAATCATAATTGGTCGTTTGCCCTTCAAATTGGCAGTCACTGCAACCTATCAACATTTTTTTTTTTGCTGTGAAATAGGATTTGAAATAATTCCTTTGGAATCATCCTGTGCTTTCGTGCATCTGTTTTCTTTTCCATGGAAGTGACTTAAATATAGACATTTTTATGCCCTGCACTCCTTCAAAAAATGCATAAATAGGGCATTGTTAGCAAGTCTGAAAAGGAAGCCAGGGCAGAAAAGGCAAATGGCTTTCTCATGTTTGCTCCACTGTTTCTCTAACGCTCGGCGACTCTTCCTTTCTGACAGTAAAAACCCGAAAGGAAACACCAGCACAAAATAAATGACTGGGAAGACGGAAATATAATTCCTTTTTGCTCTTCCTCCTTGCACATGATTTCATAAGCTATGAAAGATATGCACAACAGTGAGCGAGCCAACCACTGCAAGTGTGCCCTGTTCTGAGCGTCAGATTAGGCCATAGTCATTTTTTCTGTATAGCAAACTAACCTCTTGGTGCTTCCAGACTATTGCTATTTGCAGGTGGGATTCAATCGCAAATTCAGGTTGTGCATTTAAAGTAGATTTGGAGGTCTTGTGCAACAGAACAGCTTCCCCCACAAATCAGATGTTTTGCGGTAAGGAGAAATGCATTGAAAAGTGTGGGCTGTCACAAAAAGGCAGCATCTAAACTTCCAGCAAACGTCATCTAAACTTCCAGCAAACAGATCAGAGCAAGTGCTCAATAAATACCTGATGGCATCTAACTGTCCTGCAAATTAATGGTCAATAAACAAGTGGTATCATAGGAATATAGAAAGCTGCCCTATGCTGGGTCAGACCATTAGCCCATTTGTAGTTCAGTATTGTCTATGCTGACTGGCAGCAGCTCTCCAGGTTTGTTTAGATTGGAGCCATTCCCTGGAGATGCCAGATATTGGACATAGGATCTTCTGCATGCAAAGTAGTTGCTCTAACATGGAACTACAGCCCTTACCCAGGTTATCTGGACATGACCTCTGACTCAGTGCTCAGTGTGTTTTTCAGGGATTTGGGTCACCACAGCTTGTGGTCCTGAAGGTGGTCTTGAAGGTGTTTCCCTTGGGGGTTCCCCAGCTGGTGCCTCTCACCACGCCTCTGCATCCAGTCAGTCCATGCCATTAAGTCCTTTTAGACTCAGAATCTTAGGTGGGTGCATACCTCACTCCCAGGGGTCAGCAACCTTTTTCAGCCGTGGGCCGGTCCACTATCCCTCAGACCACATGGTGGGCTGGACTATATTTTTTGGGGGAAGAACGAATTCCTATGCCCCACACATAAAAGCACACATTATACTCATGTAAAAACACCAGGCAGGCCCCACAAATAACCCAGAGCTGCATTTTAAATAAAAGATCACATTCTATTCATGTAAAAACACGCTGATTCCTGGACCATCCGTGGGCCGGATTGAGAAGGCGATTGGGCCACATCCGGCCCATGGCCCTTAGGTTGCCTACCCCTGCCACTCCCTTCCCACTAGTGACCCATCTTTGTCAGTCATGCCATGTTTTATGTTTTATGTGCGTAGAAAAAACATACACATACATATGGCTGTGAGAGAGTGCATAGCATCACTCACTTCAAAGTGTGGTAAGCGGCCGGCCCTCTGTATTTGTTGCCCTTCCTGCTGAACAGGACCCTGATGGTGCACAATGAGCTCAACGGACTGTTTGCACCACCGTTCTAAATAAATAAGTAAATAAAATCCCTGCATGCAGAAACCTAGATGCAAGTTTAACATTTGCAAGGTTTGTTGCTAACAGCAGCATTCTCATTGCCTCACCTTTTGAGTCCGTTCCTCTTTAACATCATAAGGTTGTTCATTCTTTTCCCTCTTCTTTTTCCCTCAGGGTTAAAGGTTACCTTTCTTTAAAAGTCTTCTGGAGGCAGATTAAAAAGAAAATGGAAAACATAGTTGTTTTCGAGTGACGCAAAGTACATTCTTAAAAGGCACAAATGTGAAGTTTCCCACCCACCCTAGCCTCCTCCCAGGAGGAAAATTGTCTGTCAAAATTCAATGGAAGGATGAATAGATGGGAGAAGGTTCCCCCCTCCCCTTGTCCTTCCCCACCCACAGGAAATGCTCTGTGTGTATAAAATTGGTGGAAGCTGGTGGGTGTTCACACCAAATAGCCTGCCTGCTTTTCTAATTGACGAGACAACTATTGTTGCTGCCTACTTTGCATTCAGGCATAGGAGGAGTTGATGACTCTGCAATGATCTAATATCACAAGGTTGCAATAACTTTACTGCTTGCAGGAAACTGTAAAAACAAAATAAACTCAACTTTGGTGTGTTACCTGCTGAGACATATCATCAAATTAAACAGCTCTGCTTTGATAGCTGACAGAGTTTCAAATAACCTCGACTAGCCAACTAATTAAAACATACAAAATAAGCAAAATTAAAAAGAGCGGCTATTTCTTTTCAAAGCGGTTTCGGTGTTTCAATAGCAGGGCTAATCAGCATCTTAATTAACAGCCATATGAAATGAAAGTGTCCATTTGAGTGGCTTTAAAAACAGACAACTTATTTATGTAAAAGCTCGCGGATGTGTTCATTGCCACTATTAGGAAGAAGTGTTCGACTCTGAACTTGACAGCTTTGTTTCTTTTCTTGCAAACAAGGAGTGGAAGGAATTTGCAAAAAACAACAACAACAGAGGGCTGCATCCAATGTTTTCTCTGTGCATGAGTGGAACGCTGGATTGCAAAGGTGCAAGTAGGAAGATTTGAATCTTGGGGAATATAGCACTAGGCTGTGGCAGCCAGTCATGGAATCAGAAGTCACAGCCACACCATACATTTAAAGTGCATGGCTTCCCCAAAAAGAATCCTGGGACTCTCAGTTCATCCCCGAACTATGATCCCCAGTACTAATAATAAACTACAAATCACAGGATTCTTTGGTGGAAGTTGTGTCCCTTAAATGTATGGTATGTATGCAGCCACCCCTAGTTCTTTACCACCCTAGTAGGTCTAAAATGCCATTACTACAGTGGAGGTTGGTTCATTGGTTCTGCCTTCTGCCTATCTGCCTGCATTCCACCATCAATCCAGGGGTGTGGCACTGCCTGTGGCAGCCTCCTTTTCCTTAGTCTCAGTGGCGCCCTTGTAGAACTCAGCAAGGAGGAGGACGCAGACAAACAAAGAGTTAGTTGGCTCTTCCTGTCACTGCCTTTGACCCCACCTAATGCTGGGCTCCCCGCCTTTCGCTCTACCAGTCTCAATGGTCACCAGCCACCATTGAGCAAGGACCAGCCCTGCCATAAGGAACAGTGGAGTAACTACCTCAGATAAGCAGGGACGCAGGTGGCACTGTGGTCTAAACCACTGAGCCTCTTGGGCTTGCCGATCGGAAGGTTGGCAGTTCGAATCCCCACAACGGGGTGAGTTCCTGTTGCTTTATCCCAGCTCCTGCCAACTTTGCAGTTTGGAAGCATGCCAGTGCACGTAGATAAATAGGTACCGCTGCAGTGGGAAGGTAAACGCCGTTTCCATGCGCTCTGGTTTCCGTCACAGTGTTCTATTGCTCCAGAAGTGGTTTAGTCATGCTGGCCACATGACCCACTGGCTCCCTCGGCCTGAAAGTGAGATGAGCGCCGAAACCCCATCGTCGCCTTTGACTGGACTTAACCGCCCAGGGGTCCTTTACCTTTACCTTGAGTATACTTCAGATAGCTGGTTCTGGGTGTCACAAAAAGGCAGCAAATGGTTAGTCATTGAAACCAGACGTTACCATTTCCCCTCCTTGCAAAAAAATAAAATGCAACAGTATTAAACTGAATAACTAACAATTGCCTTCCCTCAGGGTGCACAGCAGGGCCAGGGAGGGCTATGGGCTGGGGAGAGTTGCAAGGGCCAGATAGAGAGGTCTGAGGAGGCGCATTTGGCTGCTGGGCCTGTGGTTCCCCCGCCCCTGGCTTAATGGAAGCACCAACCCTGAGTTCTGGGCAGAGGCTCTTTCAGAATGTTGTAAGGCTTCTTGTAAAGCCAGGGACAGGTTTCAACCCAGAATTAGATTTTTGCTCACAGTTTAGTGATTTAGCAAGATTTTCATAAATATAGCTGGTGAAATAGCTCAGTTGGTAGAGCATGAGACTCTTGATCTCAGGGTCTTGGGTTCAAGCACCATGTTGGGAAAAATGATTCCTGCATTGCAGGGGGTTGGACTAGATGATCCTCATGGTCCCTTCCAACTCTACAATTCTATGATTCTGCAATATACTTTATTGTGCGCTTTCTGCATTGTAGCCCTCATGGATCAGGAACACTCTTTGATCAATGAACTGTGGGGAGGCGATTCCAATTCTCTGCTTGCAGGGAGCCTAGATGATACTTAGAAACAGATAATGATAGAGCAATGTTGAGAAACAAATTCTTCCCATAAACGCAATGTAATTACAATCTTTTCTAAGCTAAGGATAGCACCCTAGAGATTACTATAAGTAACTTATAATAGAAATTTTATTAGTGGTAGTAATTTTTTATGATAATTAGCATAATCTGCAGCCAATAAAATCCAAAGATATATTGTTATATCTTTTGTACTAGGAAAGTATTTTACCCAAGAGTTGAAACAGGAAATAAGAAGGGAAATGTATGATTTTTATCATAATTGTACACGTTCAGCTTTCAATGCCTGGAAAATCTTTATTCCTTTTTCAACTCACAGGTTTTTTGTGGTTTTTTTTTTTTTTTTTAAAGTTGACGTATATTCAGCAGATAGGAAAAAATAGGTAATCTTCTACCTATTAGAGGTAAGCAGGATACAATTATTATAATTGATTACTCATATTGCTGGCCAATTTCACAGTTCACCTTTTTGTTAACTTCAGCAGGTTAAAAAAAAGCCTTTCCATAGTGAAGAACTTAATCTTCTGTAATGCTCAACACTGTGCTCCATTAATCAGATTATATATATTTTTTTCTACATTGATTAGCATTAGAGAGGAGCAGATAATCAGAGGGGGGGGTATTGAGTGCCCTAAATCTATAAAAGACCCAAAGTTCTAAGAATATAATTGAAGGGTGGTGTACAAATATCTATAGCAAACAAAGATACCAATAAAAGCTTTGTAACATGACTCTGTAATACAGGGGTGGCTAACTGGCAAGGACTGGCAGAACGCTCTTGAGTGTGCACTGAGGGCCCAAGCCCTTGAGTTGGAAAGGACTGTAGCCCATCTAAAAGCCTATATGCCTTTCCATCAATAAATGTTGTGCATCTTTGATAGCAGGACACATGCATGCGTTGTCCTGTAATGTACATTCCACATTGCCTCATGTTTAAGATACACCATTTGCAGTGGAGAAGGGGGAACACAATGCTTTATCTCCCTGGTATCATGTGGCGATAACTCATGTCGCCGCAGCGGAAAGCACGAAGATTTGTGTCTGCACTTATTTTAGTTCTCCTCCATCACATTCCTGACCACACCCTCCTATCTGTCCTTTCAACACTTTGGCATTCCTTAGAGGGAGAGCACACAGCCCTCCATTTGGTTGGATTGGTCAGGCTGAGCTCTTATGTTCCATTTGCTCCTTTTCAAGGCCGCGGCTTTCCCTGACCATGCTGGCTGACCAACATGCACACCAAACATTTAAAGTGCTACAATGCTGCTTTAGTCAGTCCTGCTAAGAATCCTGGGAGCTGTCATTTGTTAAGGGTGCCAAGAGTTGTTAGGAGGCCCCCTATTCCCCTCCCACAGCTACAGTTCCCAGAATCCCTTATGAAGAGGGACTGGTTGTTAAACCACTCCAGAAACATTGGTGTAGAAGCGGCCCCTGTTGTCACATGTGACCAATGCTTCCCCCCCCAAAAAAAACATGTTTAGGGGTACTCTCATATTGACTCAAGAAAATCACCATTTTATAGTTCAAATTGGAGTAAATACAGAAAATGGACAAAGTACAAAGATTCACAAAATATTTAGGGGTACGCGTACCCCTGCATACCCATGTGATTCTCTGCAGTCACATTTCTGGAATCCCAGTTAGAAGGAAAGCATCTGAGGAAATTTAAGCACTATTTCTCCAGGTGTGAACCTGTTGGAAATGATTTTCCAAAGTGGCAAAGGAGAGGAAATGGGCAGAAGCATCTATAAAGCCTCTCAGTCAATAGAAAGGTATGACTGTGGGTGTCAGGAGAAAGACTTGTCAATGCCATTGGGGGGTCAGAAACTTGATGGAGTTATGCCTCACTTGGCTCCAAAGACCATCCTCCACAGCTCTCTGTCTGGCCTACCTATGGAGATATGTCAGCCTACAGCATAAGCTGCATCCCAACACATCCAAGGTGCTCATATTAGTGATGAAGAAAGGGAGCTGATGCCACCACCATCCTTTCTGTCTCTCCCCCCTCCTTTGTCTCTTATCCACCACTCCAAGATAAAGTAGAAAGTTCTCCTCTGAGAAATTTTGTCTCTGCTCTAACGTGTGTGCCTTGTGATGGTGAACCAGAAGCCACGACGTGCAACAATTAGTCATAGCTTTATTTAAACAATTGCAGCACAAAATCTTTTCACTGCAGAAGGTGCCAGACTGCCCCCGGGGCACCTGCACGCTACACACCCAGCTTTTTTGTCAAACTTGTAATTTTTTAATTGCCATATATTTTACTCATTTAGCCATGACACACCTTTTTCTTTCCCCTCCTCTTGGAGATGGGTTGCCAGGAAAGATGAAGAGACGCAAGATTTGCTTTTTTTCTTTCACCAGGTGTGCAATTTCATTTAAAAAAAAACCAAGGTTCTAATTAAAATAATAACAACAACGATCATGGCAAAAATCAGCACCAGTATTTTAAAAACATCTCCTCCTGCCCAAACTTAAGTTTATCTTATTGCATTTATATCCCAACTTTTCCTCCAAGGAGTTCAAGGTGGTGTACATGGTTCTCCCCTCCATATTTCATCCTCTCAACAACCCTGTGAGGTAGGTTAAGCTAAGAGGCAGTAACTGGCCCATGGTTTCCTAGTAAACTTCATGGCTGAGTTGGGATTTGAACCTGGGTCTCCGAGGTCATAGCTCAACATTCTAACCAGTACTAACCACACTGGCTTATTCAGAAGGTTTCTGTAGTGGAGTGGTTAGAGCAGGAGTCATCAACCTAGTGCCCTCCAGATGTTGTTGGACCCCATCAGTGCCAGCTAGCATGGCCAGTGGTCAATTATGATGGTCCCTATACTGCATAGAATCTGGAGAGCAACACATTGACTACTCCCAGGTTAGAGCTCAGTAGACAAACCTAGGTTTAAGTCCCCATTTAGTCATGAAACTCAATGTGTGTCCTTGAGCCAGTCTATTCCTACCTCACAGGGTTGTTGTGAATAAAAAATGGAGGGAGAACTCTTTACCTTTCCATTGAGAATCTTTGAGGAGTAGAGTAGAGGAGTAGGAGTAGGAATAATAATAATAATAATAATAATAATAATAATAATAATAATAATAATAATAATAATAATTTTAAAAAGGCACCCATATTATTTAGGGGGTATACCAACAACAAACCATGGACCTTGCCCCTAAAGACCTTTGCTTGGAAATAATCACTTTTGGATTCAATTGATTGTAATGTCACTAAGCTGGCAAATTCACTGGTGATTAATATCTATGACAATTGGAGGAATCTCTTAGTCCAGAAGAAGTCCATGCTTCTGAATATCAGATGCTGAAAAGAGCCTTTGATTTTTCTCTTGAACATCTGAACAATAGGTTGAAGGTTGTCTCCAACATCCAACACAAGTTGGTCATACCCATTAATGTCAATGGGTGTACTCTTAAGTATGACTAGCGCTGAACATAATAAGAGCCTGCTAGATCAGGCCAATTGCACATCTAGTCCAGCATCCCATTCTCACTGTGATCAACCAGAAGATGCCTGTGGGAAACCCACAAGCAGGACCCAAGCACAAGAGCGCTGTCCTCTCCTGAGGTTTCCAGCAAATGGTATTCAGAAGCATTACTGCTTCCAACCATGGAGGTGGATCAGAACCATCAGGACTAGTAGCCATTCATAGCCTATCCTCCATGAATTTGTCCTATCCTCTTTCAAAGCCATCCAAATTGGAGACCATAGTTTAACCATTGGCTTTGTGAAGAAGTACTTCCTTTCAGAATCATAGAATTGTAGAGTTGGAAGAGACCCTGGTCGTCATCTTATCTGTCCCAATAAAAGAGTGCAACCCACCGTCATCGGGAGGCTCCTGAGTAGACATGCTGGAGAATTTCACTACAAAATTTGTAGACGTGTGAATTTTGAAGGATGGTATGTCTGCTGCTTCAGAAATTTCGAATGAGTTAGGTTTACCCTTTAAATGCAAATTGAATTTGATTTCTTCCTTATTCCTAACTGTACCACTGTGTTACAGCCCCTCCTTAATAAACTGCTCATGGCGAACAGCTCAGGTGGCCCGTTCCACATAGGCATAACAAAAAGCAACCACAAAGTTCAAGTGCCATGTGGCATTGTAAATCTGCATTGAGCAAAACGGCTCACAGCAGATGCTTTTGTCAAAAACTTGTAAAATAAACTTGAAAATAACATTGGCCTCGAAAGGCAGATTGAGCTATAAAACGCAGGTGTTGGGCTCCTCCTCTGCGAACTTGTTTGAACAGAGGATTCTCGCCCAACATACCTCAAACTACAGCACATAGTAATAATAATAATAAATTTAAAAGAGTCAAGGTCATATAAACCACTCTAGAGTTGGCTGCGGGGTGGTGGAGAAATATACCCACTGATGATAAATGGAATTCTGCTGAAAGATTTGGCCTTCATTCAGTAAAAACATGTTCCCTCATTTTGCACAGTAGGCAGTAACTATATTTGGGGTTCCTTTCTGCATAGGGAAGGTTGGAGTTAGAATAACATGTTAATCAGTCTTTCATGCACGATAGCACCATGTACAAATCTGTGTTTGATTTAAATATATTTTTTGCCATCTCTTATAATAGCATTTATATAATGAGTAATAATAGTAATAAATTACAGATGCAATGATTCCTGCTGGAAACTGCTTACAAGTCTTTTTATCAGTTGACTCATTCTGCTATATACCTCTAGACATTTGCACACCCCTAATTTACTATAAGTTTTGATCTATTCCAAGTATTTTATTATTGCTATTGCTGCTGGGGGACCCACAGACTTCCCTCTGCTTTTGGAAGGAAAGTAGGAAGGCAGGATGACAATGATAAAATGGCAGCGGCGGTCATCGTGATTTTATTAGATTTAAATCCACCTTTCACCATGCAGTCCTGGACAGTTTACAACTGCTGTATTGTTTTTAACACACTCGTTTGGGAGCTGCCCAGAGTGACTGGGGAAACTCAGCCAGATGGGTGAGGTATAAATAAATTATTATCATTATTATTATTATTATTAGTATTATTATTATTATTATTAAATCCAACTAAGTTCTATTTAAGAGTAGACTCATTGAAATGGATGGATCTAATCCGTTGCTATTCTTTATTGTATTTGTTCATCACTTGGCTTACCATGGTAATTCAAAGTAGTTTAAATGAAAATAAATGAAAAAATAGCAATAAAACCCCTAAAAACACAACAATTTGAATAAAAGACTAAAAAAATACAGTTATTCAAAGAAAGCAGGAATGGGAAAAATTAAAAATCCTTGTCTGGCACCTAGGTAAAGGTAAAGGTACCCCTGACCGTTAGGTGCAGTCACAGATGACTCTGGGGTTGTAGCACTCATCTCGCTCTATAGGCCAAGGGAGCCAGTGTTTGTCCGCAGACAGCTTCCAGGTCATGTGGCCAGCATGACTAAGCCGCTTCTGGTGAACCAGAGCAGCACATGGAAATGCTGTTTACCTTCCCACCGGAGCGGTACCTATTTATCTACTTGCACTTGACATGCTTTTGAACTGTTAGGTGGGCAGGAGCTGGGACCGAACAATGGGAGCTCACCCCATCGCGGGGATTTCCGATCGGCAAGCCCTAGGCTCTGTGGATTAGACCACAGGGGCACCTAAAACTAGATAATAGATGTGGTACTCTGGAAAGAACATTCCATAAACAGTTGGCCACAACTGAAAAGGCCCATCCTTGAGTTGCTATGCTCCAATCCTGCCATGATGAAGGCACTTAGATCACAGGGTTCCATTTGGTTCATGAGGTGAGATGTGGTCCCTGAGGGAGTGGGATCCTGAGCCACATAAGAGTTTGAATTGAGCCCGGAAAAGAATTGGTTAGTTATGTCCACTCCTTTCAGTGGCTCTACACTGAGTAAAACTAACACTGTAAACAGCATGATAACACAATAAGTTAAAACAAATTACAGTTAGGGTGGGTCTATATAACCATATATGTACATGTATATATACCAAAGACCAAGCTAAAGAGGTGTGTGTTCAGCTTATGTCAAAAATTATATGATGAAGGCATCAAACACATCTGTGGAGGGGGGATTTCAAAACTTAGGGGCTGCCACAGAGAATGCTCTCTCATGGGCCAGTGCTCCCTGAACTCCCCAGGGTGATGGAACTACTAAGAGGTCCACCTCTACCAAGCTTAAGAACCGTTCTTTCTGTTATTTTGGGCTTAAGTCATTTAGGGCTTTAAACATTAAAGTGAGCACTAGGCATAAGGCATGATGTCCTCCAGATGTTGTTGAACAGCATGGACCTCAACCAAAAAGACCAAATGTTTGACATGATGGGAATTGTAGTCCTAAATATCTGGAGAGTACTTGGGGCTGGTCTAAAGGAAGGATCTGCTCTCACTTTGGGGTGTGAGACAAGAAAGGGGAGCTCTTTCAAATGCTTTCATACTCCAGCAGGTTCTGGATCAGGGATTATGAAAGCTGAAGTTCACCAACATGTGGTGTGCCACACATTCTTCATCCTTAACTACCAAAATATTTTTCAGCTGGAATGATAGTCTGTTGTTTTGAGTGATGGTAGCATGCATTGTCATAAAGAAGGCTAATCGCCGAAGAATTGATGCTTTTGAATTATGGTGCTGGAGGAGACTCTTGAGAGTCCCATGGACTGCAAGAAGATCAAACCTATCAATTCTGAAGGAAAACAGCCCTGGGTGCTCACTGGAAGGACAGATCCTGAAGCTGAGGCTCCAGTACTTTGGCCACCTCATGAGAAGAGAAGACTCCCTGGAAAAGACCCTGATGTTGGGAAAGATGGAGGGCACAAGGAGAAGGGGACGACAGAGGATGAGATGGTTGGACAGTGTTCTCGAAGCTACTAGCATGAGTTTGACCAAACTGCGGGAGGCAGTTGAAGACAGGCGTGCCTGGCGTGCTCTGGTCCATGGGGCCACGAAGAGTCAGACATGACTGAACGACTAAACAACAAAGCAATGTCAGTGGTGCCATCTAAGCAGAGGTCCGACGACCCACTCAGTGGAATGAAAAGAAGTGCCTCCTTTTGAGAAGTGTCTGTAAGCTCAGTAGTGGAGCACATGGCTTTGCATGCAGAAGGTCCCAGGTTCAATCCCTGCCATCTCCAGGTAGGACTGGGAGAGACCCTTGTCTAAAACCATGGAGAGCTGCTGCCTATCATAGTAGACACAGAAAGGTTGTGGTTCAGTGGCAGAGTATCTTTTTTGCATGCAGAAGATTCCAGGTTCAATCCCAAGCATAAAAGTAGGACTGGGAATGTCCCCTACCTGAAACTCTGGAGAGCCACTGTCTATCAGTGTAGATGATATCTTATTTGGAATGAGCTGTAGCTCAGTGGTAGAGCATTTGCCTTGCATGCAGGATGTCCCAGGTTCAATCCCCAGCATCTCCAGCTAGGGCTGGGAGAGACTCCCTGCCTGGAATCCCAAAGAGATGCTGCCAGTCAGTGTGTAGACAATACTGAGCTGGATAGACCAATGGTCTGATTCAGTATAAAGCAACTTCATATGTTTCTGTGTTCCCTAGCTGGTTTACCAGATTTTGAAATAAGTGAAGAATTAAATATTGTATTTAACGAGGTGAGAACTCTGGTAATTAAGACCAAGGTTGCAAAGCTCCATTGAAAGTTCACCATAAGACAGGTGGTGCTACAGAGGCTGGCGTTATGGAGTTTCACTAAGTTCCCTTTAGTTTGGTGCTCTAAAGTTATCCAGCATCAGGGCCATCCATTTGGCTATTTGCAAACAATGCCTTGGCCTAAGGATGCAGCCTCTGGGAAGGAAGGGGGAAAAATATTTTCAAGGGCTTGAGAGATGCTCAAACTACAGCATGAGCAATGTTAATTTGACACAATGCATTAATTTAAACCAGACAACAGCTTTACTGATTACCAGCTTCTTAACAAAAGGCGGGCAATTCCAGCCAGCCTAGTCTTGTTTTTATTTTTTATTTTAAAAGGTGGTTCTTTTCCTCTAATGAATCAAGCACAGATATAAGTCAATAGAGCAATTCATTAACAAATCTTCTGAAATCCACCCTCGCCACCTCCTCTCTCTCCCCCCCCCCCGGGGTTACCAAGGGAAAGTGGATGCACTCTGCAGAAATAAAACAAAGTCTCTTTTGGAAGGGACGTCCATATGCTAAGGGTCAAGGGAGCCGAGTGGTTTTGCTCTGTTTACTATTCACCGTACACATATGGCAGCTAAGGTCACGTTGATCAGGCACTGTTCTCTGTACGCAAAACAAAATTTCCATATGGTCCATGAAAGTGGATATGCTTTTTCTCCCTCCCCTCCAGCTTCCCACGACTCCTTCTTTGTGCGGCACTGGTTAGAAGTGTAAAAAGAAGGGTGTGAGGGCTTGCCTCGTCAGTCAATTGCACTCAGCGGCTTTGTGCGTCAGTCCAATTTAGGGCATATCTGCATCGTTCCCCCCCTTCCCTCCCCCTCCCTGGCTTTCTACTCGCCACCACCCATCCCGACCCCCACCCCCTTGAGTCATTCAAGCCCAAATGTTCATGTCAGTCTATTAGAACGTGATAGAAGTACTGATCAACGCCTCGGCGTCTAAATCCTTTTGAAACTGGGATGACCTGCTGAAGAGGATTTTGAGTGGAAGGCCCTTCACAGAACTCTTTCAAAACCACATAAATTAAGCCCTTTACTGGCTTAAAATGGCCCCTCAGATTTGAAGCTACAGAAGCTCCCTTAAAAGGGGGGTGGGGAGCACAACACGATTGTCATGGATATTACACGACGGTAACAACAACAGGCCAAGAAGACAAGTCTAGATGCTGAACAAAACTAGGCTAGTCTTTTCTTATTCTACCCCCCCCCCTCCTTTCCACTCACCACCCCTTTCTCTCTGTCCACCATTGGGGATACAGATCACTGACAGCTCTGTAAATAGGTTGTTTAACCCTTTGAAAGTGAATAAAAAGTCTGGAGACAAATGCATTCTGATGGACTTTTGAAACATGTAATGGGCAAAAAAGTATATTCTCACTTTTCCTGGGGTTCTTGCTATCTGCTTGCACCAGGCTGCTTGCTCATTGAAGATTAACACGGGAGGGGGAAAGGAAAAAACAACAACAACAATTGTAGAGATTTTGCTTCCACGGGGAAAAAAAGAACATTAAATCTCATTTCAGGGCTACTGATTGTTTTGAACCGTTTATGAGTGCAGGACCTTTTGCTTTCCCTTGTTAGGATTGAGCACATATTATTGTGGCATGGTTCCATACCATATTCCCCACCCCACCCCAAGAAAAAAATGTGCTTGCCAGATGCATAGAGTCAAATCACTTCATCTGGTCTCCACACATAAGCATAACAAATTACCATTTTAGATATCTCAGCTGTTCCCAATTCACACACACACACACACACACACACACACACACATTTTCATGAATGCAATTGGAAAATTCTACCTTGGCTATAATACTTTACCTTCAAGTCAGTAGAACAGATCAAAAGGATGGTGAAAACCGGATATATTTTTGTGAAAATTGTTTATAGCCTTCTGTTTAATAAACTAGTTTTGGCAAGTGCTTGAACTGGTCCCTTGTTACACACAATTTCTGATTCTTGCTAGTGAAGCAAATTTTCATAAATCCAGAGAGGGACTACTGCTTTTAACCTGTGGTCATGTTTGAACAATGCAAGACCCTTTTTCATATGTTTAACTCATTTTAATTGTCTTTCAGAGGAAAAGGAGACTCATATTTTGTGAGTGTGTGTGTGGTGGTGACAGAGGCCTACTTAACTGGGAGGTTAGGCTGTCTGGCTTGAGTATATACCCTGCCACAGACCTCCTCCCACCTCCGTCATGAAAATGCATGGCTATTCTTCCATCTCCTTCAGTTAAATATAATATTTCTCCCTGACTGTTTCTGTCACAGTGTCATTACTGGAATCTGCTGACATTTTTGACACTTGGCAGCAATGGAGCACATTGGGTGGTCTTTCAATAATCTGCAGTCCAAAAAGTATGCATTTCTTCTTCCCCACCACCACCACATTGTAAAATTATTTTTACTCCGCCTTTTCAACCCAATGGGCTAGCAAGACAGCTTATGAACAGTGAACAATTACAATGATATTTAAGATTAATCCAGATCAAAACCAATAGTATGAATCCAATGGAGGATTCCAAGTATAGCTCCAAAAAGAAAAAGTGTAGAACACACTGCAAAGGAAATAACAGCAAGCAGGTTAAAAATTGGCTGCAGAAGCTCATTTGAAATAGGAAAGCATTACCATCCCTCTAGAAAACTAACAATAAGGCCCCATCTGCGCTATACATTTAAATCAGTGTCATACCACTTTAAACAGTTATACCTCTACCCTAAGGAATCCTGGGCATTGTAGTTTGTTCAGAATGCTAAGCATTTTTAGGTGACCCATATTGCTTTTGTTGTTGTTCTTGTTCAGTCGTTCAGTCGTGTCCGACTCTTCGTGGCCCCATGGACCAGAGCACGCCAGGCACCCCTATCCTCCACTGCCTCCCGCAGTTTGGCCAAACTCATGCCAGTCGCTTCGAGAACACTGTCCAACCATCTCATCCTCTGTCGTCCCCTTCTCCTTGTGCCCTCCATCTTTCTCAACATCAGGGTCTTTTCCAGGGAGTCTTCTCTTCTCATGAGGTGGCCAAAGTTCTGGAGCCTCAACTTCAGGATCTGCCCTTCCAGTGAGTACTCAGGGCTGATTTCTTTAAGGATGGATAAGTTTGATCTTTTTGCAATCCATGGGACTCTCAAGAGTCTCCTCCAGCACCATAATTCAAAAGCATCAATTCTTTGGCGATCAGTCTTCTTTACGGTCCAGCTCTCACTTCCGTACATTACTACTGGGAAAACCATAGCTTTAACTATACGGACCTTTGTCGGCAAGGTGATGTCTCTGCTTTTTGAGATGCTGTCTAGGTTTGTCATTGCTTTCCTCCCAAGAAGCAGGTGTCTTTTAATTTCGTGACTGCTGTCACCATCTGCAGTGATCATGCTTACAGAGTTACAATTCTCATAGTTCTCTGGAAAGAGGGATTGACTGTTAAACCATTCTGAGTGTTATAGCTCTGTGAAGGGAATAGGGGTCTTCTCATAACTCTCAGCACCTTTTAGGAACTACAGTACCCAGGGTTCTTTGGGTGAAGCCACGACTGTTTTCATCATGCTTTCAACATATTCAGATGGAGCCTGCTACTCCAGATGCATTCTACATGGGAAATTGGAGGGTGCCAGCATATATTGGCTGGCCCTCTTGATAGCAGAGGAAATTCCAAAGTTGAGGAGCTGCAGCTAAAAAATGTCTTTGAAGTAAACGTGGGTTCAGGTAAGACCCAAGATAGTGATTCAACTTAAAGGATTTATTGAGGCATCAGGAACAGACCGGGGAAAACAGGGGGAAAGGTCTGATTTATATATACTTCAGCCAGCCCCTGGTGACACCCACCTCATGCCTGACTGGCTGTTTTGTGCCAGGGCAACGAATCACAATGCAGGCTTCAGAAGCCTGGCCTGAATTGTTATGCAGACTCAAGCTCAGAGCAGGGGACACACAGGAACATACATAACAGTCCCCCTCTGGGTGGATGACAACCTCCCAGCAAATAAGAAATGCACCTGCAGCAGGGCTCCATATGAAATTATTGATGACCAGGAGCCCTGTGTGCAAGAAGTAGCCTTAGCACGTACACTCTTTTGAGATACAAAAGCTAGTTACATAAAATGTTCAAGTAAATTACAAGTGGGGAGCCCTCTAGGCTGATCTGGCCCACAAGCCACATCTCCTCTGCCCAGGCCTTGCTTTGCACCCTGAGTGTTTTTGCCTGGCTGGAATATGTCCTTGAACTCTGATCGTACCTCTTGCTTGCCTGGATGGAGGGTAGCGAGGGTTGTATGAGTCTGTGTAGAAACTAGCTTAGATTACATTTAAATTAGTTCCTTTGCCCACATTTGCTTCTGGCCGCACCCACCACTGGTATGTGGCCCTCAGAAGATTGCCCAGAAGGGAATGTGGCCCTCGGGCTGAAAAATTCCCTGCCACTATAAAACCCATCAAGATTTCCCCTCACCCAGTCTCTTCTCCCTCCTGTCCTGTTGTGATCAACAAATGTTCTGATCAATATGGGATAGTAAAACTGTACTCTTTAATTCCAAGATCCATATTAGATACCTTGGATGGATTTAAAATAGGATTAGACAAATCTAGGGAGGATAACACTACCAGTGGTTACTAGCCACAATAGCTATGCTCTACCTCCACTGTAAGAGGCAGTAAGCCTCTGCATACCAGTTTCTGGAATTTGCAAGTGAGGAGAGTCCTGCTGTTGTGCTCATGTCTTGCTTGTGGTCAGTGCCGGATTTATGTATAGGTTAAGTAGGTTGGAGCCTAGGGCCTCTAAATATAGGGGGCCTTGCCAGCCCACCCGCTCCCCAGCGGGCAGTCTCCCGTCTCCCAAAATTGCAAACCCAAGACTTCATGCAAGGGACGGACAACTCAGGCCCAGCAACTATGAGACTCAGGGCTAGCCAGTGGGGCCCGATTTGAAGCAGTGGGGCGCAACTTGATTTTTTTTTTTTAGAGCCCCAGTTCACAGCCAAAGTCTGCAAAATCTTATAGATATAAATAAAATCCATCTAGCTTGCCCTGGTGTGGGGGACCCTTAGGAGCGGCACACGGGGCCCAATTTGGCCCAATTGCTCCAATTGCCTTAAGGCCAGCCCTGAGGAGACTGTGCAGGGGTTGGACTGAGCAGCCCTGCACCTTCTAGGTCCCTGGTGTCACTATTCAGAATACAGACTCAAGGACTTGTTGTGGAAATAAAGGGGGGCACTTATTGGAAATCAATTTTGTCACCTCCCCCCCCCCAAACTCCGAGACAATGAGCCCAGCCACCTTTTATTCACAGTTGCATAAGCAGTACACTACATTATGGCCATAAAACTGTACATTCAAACACTGAAATATACACCCAATATGTAGCGATGGAGATTTATGTTACTGCTTTATGAATGAACACTGTGTTTTATGAATGGACTCTGTATTTTGTGAATTACCTAAGAGCCACCAATAGGGAGCTCTAGAATCTGACAGCTAACCAGTTGGGTACTACCAAACAGCGACCCCTATTGCTGAAAGCAGGTAACCAGCAGGGAACGCTTCAGCTCAGCCTTTGCATTGTTGATTGAACATCACCTGCTGTGCAGATAATGGAGAAGGCTCATAAATTGTATCCCTTCTGGCATCCTGGCCAACTCTATTTCTCTGGTGAAAACCCTGGTGAACCAGAAGCCCAGAATAGCAGCAAATAAAATCCGCTCATTTGTCAGCGACTAATAAGACTTGTCAACCAGTTCTTCCAAAGTCTTCCTAAATTATAAAGCTCCAAAATACAGGCCAAAAGAGAAAAGGTCTGGGAAGAGCGAGGCATACAATGGGTACCACCAGTGAAAAGGCCCTGCTCTGTGTAGCTCTTGCCCTGTCATTTGATAGGGTGCCCACTTGCCCTCCTTCTTGACATGGAGTGCTCTCTATTAGAGTCTCCAGGTCCAGTACAAAGACCATTAGAAGGGAGAGCAGGGACCTTGAAGTTACCAACAGCTGTTGAGCAAGCAAGCAAGCAAGTAAGCAAGCACACAGGTCACCTTTGTCACAGTCAGGACACCTATGTCCGGGCCAGGCCTGCGCCCAATCTTGTTTTTGTACAGTAACCAAAATTATATTATCAACATATACAGTACAAGCAGAAAAGTTGTTTTCCTTCATTTGCAAGGAATCGTACAAAACAAAGTGACACTAATAAAGAAAAGATCCAGGGTGGCAACAGAAAGCAAACTAAAAATGCTTTTGCAGTTCATCAAAACTATCCAGCAATATCAAGTTATAGGAAAACTGGTGCTATTAAAAGTAATCCTTCTAGTTGGTTAATTGGTTCAGCAACTTCCATGCACATGACGTGTGATGCTAATTATTTCCCCAAAGAGTTAAATGATAACTAATCAGAGGCAGCTACAGTTGCAAATGGCAACAATATATCTGTGAAAGGAAGAGGAGCAGGTTTGCTCAAGTGTGTTGCAGGTAGAAATACTATTTGTAATGAAGTGAGAGCAGTAGTTTACTTGCTCAAATTAACAAATAAGAAAGTTTTGAGAATTTAAATTCTAGATTAAAATTAATTGAGAAGGGGATTGTAACAAAAACACTGGGGTCTAATTTGAATAGTAGAGTGCCTGGTATCTGGTGGGCAATCTCATCCTTTATTTCCACACTGTGACTACAGACCAAATCACCTGTCAGGAGAATTATGAGATTCAGGTGAGGGTCAGATGCCTTGTCAATCTCAGCAGATATATAAGAGGCCTTTGCCCTGGCCAAAACCTGAAAGCTTGTGCACTATGTTGTACATAGTGGATAGTACACTCTAGGGGAATTCAAATGACCCTCAGACACAACTCAAACAAACATGCACATTGAGAGCTTGTTGGGTGCAGATGGGAGACCGAAAAGGCTAGTCACCACACCACCTACATATTTGGCCAGCATATGAAAGGGCACTGTGCACAGACCAGTGTATGCACATAGAAGTTCTCCATGTGTGGGATCCTTGATTTGACCAGGTTCCCCCTCCAATTGCATGAAGAATCATAGCAACATAGGAGCTTGCTTCTTCTCAGTCAGACCATTGGCCCATCTAGCTCAGGATTGTCCACACTGGCAATACTGTCTGTCCCCGTGTTTTGATACAGGGAGCATTTCCCAGCACTACCTGGAGATGGTCTACCACTAAGCTACAGTACTACATCTGTAGAGCCTCTTCAGACATCAAACCCATATCTAATGTGGGACGTGACTGCGGTTCATGGCACAGATTGACTAGCTCTTTTGGTCCTGCAACTCTCATGTGAGGAAGGAGTCCTTTAAGCCCCCTTACGTAAGTGCTTATTTCTGTCTCTTTTTGCAATTGTCGCCTTGTGGAATTGTAATGTTATGTGTGCTGGAACACCCTGAATGGTGTTTTTATATGAGGAAATCAGGATATAAATGTTTTCATACATAAAAATGGAGTCTAGTAAACTTCCAGTCCACCCCATTTACCCCAGCCCATAAATCAATCGCCACAACTATGCATTTTATTTAGAAACAAATCTTACTGTTCAATGGCCTTTGTTTTTTGTTTTTGTTTTTGAAGATCAATCTTCGTTAAGAAATCTATTATCATCACGTACGATTTACTACAATGAAATAAATGGGCACCTGCAATTGTCTTGCCCCTAATAGCTCTTAGCTTCATTACAAGAAGTAAAAGCAAATCAACTCAGGGCAGAAGAAAGAAACATTTTTTTAATAACATGCACTTCAGATAGGAGATCCCTACGTTATTACAAATTATAAGGTTAAGACCTCTTGAACGAATCCTAGCTAGTTAAATATTTAAAACTCCAGGGTAAGAAACACATGGGCTAATGAGCTTCAGGCAACTAAGTACGAAGATCTAGGGGGAGACATCTTGTTTTATATTAGAGAGCATTAGTGAATATAAACCAGCCAAAGAAGTGTTTAATTAAGGATTATATTGATATGGGAGAGGCAGAGGAGAGAGAGAGAGAGGGGGGGGGTATGGATTGCAAAAGAATGTTTCTCTGTGTAAATTAGAACACTGAGGGACCACCTTTCAAATGGAAAAGGATGGACAAAAACGTGGATTTATAAACAATGTTCACTGTTCCCTCCAAGAAGACATTTCAGTCAAAACACAACGGGCAGTTGTACTTTTATTAATATATTCTCCACTTCGTGCCAGTTTGAGGAACACCTCTTTTCTTTTTTGTGCCCTTGGCCATTACTGTTTATATCCTTCCTGTTTTGCTTTGCTATTTTGAATAAGAAGCATCACTGCAAATAACATGTTGCCAAAGATGCACTTTGCTGAGAAGCAGGGTGGTCTTGCCTACCACCACCACTGAAAGAAGCATAATTCAGAACTGAAGGCTGATAATAAAGCTATCAATGGCTGCTAGATATTTTCTACCTCCACTGCTAGAGGTAGTATGCCTCTGAATACCCAATACTGGGGAAGATGCTGTTGTGCTCAAGTTGTCCTTGTAGCCTTCTCATAGACATCTGTTTGGTCACAGTGAGAACAGAGTGATGGACTGGAAGGGCCTTTGTTATGATCCAACTGTGTCATGCTGAACCAAACCATTGGTCCATCCAGCTTAGTAGAGTTAATAATAATAATAATAATAATAATAATAATAATAATAATAATATTCCAGCCAGCATCTGCATTGGATGTTTGTGTGTTTTACATATGTGCATGTTTTATATATGTTTTGGTTATGCATCACAGTGGGGTGGTCTCCCCTCTATCCCAACCTCTTGAGGTTCCTCAGAGTGCCAGGCCACTATTACTTCAGAGTAGACCTGGTGAGCACTTTGTTCTCAGAACTCGAGCTTGGTTCATCACAGAAGCCTCCTATGCTCTTCTCCTACCTTCTGCAGCTCGTGTTCCTCCCTCTTCCTTCTCCTAGGTAGACCTCTGTGCTTCTTTCCATCAACCTCCTCCTGGGCTCCCTAGAGAATGACGTTGCCACCCTCCTACTTAATCTGCCTGTAGCACTGCGCCAGAGGGAATCACCCTCTTCCTTTCCTGTCCCTGCCTGACTGTGGCCCTGCTGGAAGCACCAAATACTGTGGTGCATTTCCTGCAGCTGTCTCTTGAGCCATTCTCTCCCACTCTCAAGTCCATACCCACCTCTCAGCATCTCTTTCATCTCAGTGTGGTTGCCAGGGAATCTTCCTGCAAATAGTCACAGAGGCATGAGCTGCTGACAGATGCCCCGACAGAGCCCAATGGGGCCAGCCCAACTGCAGAATATTGAGGAGGCCCCCTCAGTGAAAATGTAGGGGACTTACCCCCTCCACGCCTCCCCAGATGACATGCCTGCTTCTGAATATAAGATTTCCCCAAAATCACTTTCCTTAAGGACGTTAAGGACTATAGAATACCAGGGTAGGGTCTTTTCTGCAGTGGTCCCATTATTACAGCATCACTGACTAGTGCCTGATTGCCTAGATGTTACAAGAAGGCCTGCAACGCTTTTATGTTCCATCAGCTTTCCAGCCTGTTTTTTTCCCCTGTTTTTATTGGCCGCTTCTCCCCCCCCCCCCAGCTGCTGAGGGGATGTGTTATAATTTATGTGCATTTGATTTTAATTGCGAGCAGTTTATGCCATTTAGTTTTAGAATGCTGGACTGGGACCAGGGAAACCAGGGTTCACATCCCCACTCAGCCATGACTGCTGGGTGACCTTGGGCCAGTAACTCGCTCTCAGAGAGCCTCTCAGGGTTGTTGTGAGAATAAAAGGGGAGAAGGGGTATGTGTGCCCCTTGAGCTTCCTGGAGGAAAGGTGAGGTATCCAGGGCTGTCTTTAGCATATGCGCTGCAGGGGTGCAAAGATCTGCCCAGCACCCCCAAATTTAGTTTAGCCCCCAAATTAACTTTAATTATGCTTACGCCTTATCTCTTGTTTACGAAAGAAGGGAGGAATAAGAAACAAACTTTTTTATTTGCTCATTTATTTACAATACACTTATACTTAAGTATACACCACCACCACACTTAAACTTATAAATATTGTTTAGGCACCTACTTAGGAGAAACATCAGTCGTGTCAAAGGTGCCACTGACCCCGGTGCCGCATAGCAGCTCAATACAATACGTAACATAATATTTTGCTATAAGAGTTAATTTCATGTGCACAGCGCCGTTGTGAATGCCAAGCGCCGTCGTTGAGTCTGACAAGCTCCGCCATTGCGAGTCTTTGGTAAATGAGCGCACAAAGTCGAAAGTCCTTTAGTGAAACAGTAGGTATACATTTCAGTAATACCTAGGTATATATGTATTTTGTTTTTCTAGCATGATCAAAATTATTTATTATTTCATAATAGGTAGATAGTTAAGAGCTTAGGCGGCTTCAGCGCAGGGCTCCGGGAGCCCCCCAGAATTTGGCACCTGGGTGCCCCGCACCCCTTGCATCCCCGGGTAAAGACGGCCCTGGAGATATCAATGAGATAAATAAATAAATGACCCTGTTCAAATGCATGATACAGCAACTTGGGCAAATTCCCAAAGCAAATAAATCAACCCCCTCGAACCCCACCTCCCAGCACCCCACTTAACCCCACATCGGCTCTCCTGCTCAATCTTCTAGAGAAAAGTCCGCGATTCCAACCTGAAATAAAATTATGGCTGTGATAACATTGTCTCTGGATTACAGAGGCTGACATGGATATTGACAAAAACTTAGTCGGCGTTTTAATAAGAAAGCAAAACACAGGGAAGGGGGGGGCGAAATACTCCAGAGCTTCCAGGTGCATCGTTAATAAGGCGCCTTGGAGGGCTGGTCCTGTCAGCCGGCATAGGGAACGCATCAGAGTTCGTCATACAACTTAAACTTCTTTTGACATCTAGTTATGTCGAAATGTGACTGATCACCTAGGGGTCCGGGCTCCTGCGAGGGAAAAGTTCACTGACAGACAGCGAACGCAGCCGATCTTAAACGGGAATCAAGAGAAAAGCAGCATTCCAGCGCCTGACAGTCAGCAGCTGCTACCTGGGTCTGCTTAACGAAGACGGCTCTGCTGAACAGTTATATTAGCATCTGTATGCCTCCTCTCTCATTATCACACATCTGCCCACCTTTATTCGACTGACGCCCCTTCTGATCTGACAGCTCTGGCATTGTCAGTGAAAAGATATTCTGGAAGCTGGGTACAGCGGCTTAGGGTGTTCGCTTTTATTTTCTAAAGACTGCTGTACAGTTTGACAGTAGAACGCCACAGAGGTAAAGAAAGATAATTAACATATTGGGCAGTTTCTAAACAAAGCTGAGACAGCTATGCTGGCAAAACTACTATTACCAGAGAAACGCTGTTTGAGTTTGAGAAAGCAACAAAGAACTGGAAACAATCCCTTTTCTTTCCCTTGGCTAGGCTTTGTGTTTGTTTGTTTGTGTGTGTGTGTGTAAACACACACACGCATAACACAGTTAGGGATGGATAATTCTGTCAATTTCAGCTTCTCATTTTTCTGATCTTCAGTCCATTTTGTTCCATTTCTGCATCAGTTTGCAATTCTTTTTAGTTTTTTTTTTTAAGTCTGCACAGAAAATTGCATACCTTTTTGTGTATCTTCTCCCTCATTTGCATACTTTTGTATGCAGTTTTCCCCAAAATATGCATTTTTGAAAGCAATTTTCTCTTACAATATTTTTCCTAATTTATGCACATATTTCATTAGAGAAACTGCATTGTGACCTTTCGAGTTGTGCAAATTCTGAAGGATAGCTGTGTTTTGGTTTGTGTATTTGTTTGGGAGGTTGGTCTGTATCAAATTGTGAACTGAGGAAATGTAAAACACACACACACACCATTTCTACACACACCATTCTCATGCAGCTATATGGCTATAAAATGACAAGCAAACATACCAGTGCAGTTGGATTTACCTATTTATTAATCTTAAGTTTCTGGTTTGGGAGCTCAACCTCATTAAAACAAATATGTTTTGATCACCAAAGAAACCTGCTTCAAAATACATCTGCTTCTGTTATTTTTGATTCTTAAAATATTACCCAGAGGAATCAAACCCCTTCCCTTGAATTTTGACTGCTTTTCCTCTTTCAGTACAGATCATCAGGGTTGGTGTAAGCATCATGTAACTGTGGACGTGAAGATCACATGTGGGGATTTTCTGGAAATACAAAACAGAATAATACAAGTGAGCTTGTAACATTTGTCTGGGCTGGAGAGAGTCAAAAGGGAAATGGTGCTGTGCATCTATAAATGTACTCATGTTTCTCATTCATACCTGAATGTGGCAAATTTAAAATTCTTTTCTCTTCAGAAATGCAACAGTATTTCCATGTGGTTCAGCTTTCACTGAGATGACTTTTCACAACAAGTTGGAAATTCAGTGTATTTGCAAATGGCATCAAATTCCTTTTCAGGCAGCGAAATGCTTTTATTGAGATCAAAGAGACATTTCCCAAGGAACTGGGGCAAAAACTTCAGATTTCCTTAGTGACTTTTACCTTTCCAGAAAGTGGAATCTGAATTTTCTGGATACGAATTCTGCAAAGCTATTCATTTTTCCTGCCGTGGGATTAATAAATACATATTTGATATGAAATGTAGCTACTGTGTGCTAGTTTTAATGTCATGTGTCTATGGTTTTCTGACTTGAATAGTCACTTTGTACACCATCAAGGTGAAAAGATTTAGCAAACAAGATAGCAGCTGACCTGCTGTCTTAAATTACTCAGTATGGTGGGGGAACAGCATAGCATTTCTCCATGAAGCAATTCTGCTCCTACATATCTGAAACCCAAGAATAATGGAAGTTTAGTTTGTGCTTGAAATAAAATCATAAACACAGAGTCCCCTCCCCTATGTAATAGTTCCTGGGTTGACTCGGAAATACGTCAATCTCTCCCAGTGGTTGAATCCCGTCGTCTTCCTTGATAGCCATTTGAGGGCTTCCCTCATTTAATTCGCTGGTTTCATTTCCTCTTTTATTTTTCTTTTGTTCTTGAGAGGGCTCAGGGTTTTCATGGGTTAATGGGAGAAATTACTGCTCTTTTGCAACAAAGCAATCAAACGCAATTCAGGGCAGCGCACTGATAAAGCAAGAATAGCTTATTCAGATTGGAATGGCAGGCTGGAACTCACAATTGCAAAGTTTGAATACAAAATAAGATATTCATTTAAGTGGGTATTATATTTTTTTAAAAAAAGCAGAGCGGGAGAGAGAATCCGATGTCATTCATTCTAAAAGAGAGAGAGAAAGCATTACAGATTGCCGACACTGTACAGAAAAATAGGAGATGTTGACCTTTTTATTATAGACTTTTCTCTACTGCTCTCTTTTCAAATGCACACCCGCCGCCTCCCTCTCCACCAACACACACACGCACGCACACACACACACACACACGCTTCAGCTGTATGTTATCTCAAATAATTACCCTCCGCTTTTGGCTGTCCCTAGTGACTGCAGCTAAAAAAGCTACTCATTGTCGGTGAGTGAAGAGGGATTTCAGACCTGCTTCTGGAGACCCAGCAACAGCTCTTAATTAACCACTCAGGTATTGAGAAGCCTCTTCAACCCGTCTCCTATCCATATGGCCAGAACATGTCCACAGTGATAATCACTGAAGAAAATAGTGTATCAAAAAAAGGGGGGGAGAGAAAGAGGAGGGGGGTCGAAAGAAAGGAAAAGGAGGGAGGGCATCTCACAGAACAGAAAGCACAAGCAAATTATTTTTAATGATTCTCCTCTGATGGGTCGGATTATCTGTAATTTCAAGCAGGGCGCGATGGCAGAGGAGGGAAGCCGACCATAGCTGCCCTTGACCTTTCTTCTCCCCCCGCATTTGCCCCTTTGCCTGGCCCTCCTGACTGCAAAACCTGGTTCTTAGCACCAACATCAAGAGAGTGCCCCAGGTAGCAGGAGCAAGCCTTCAGGCAGTGCGGGGGAAGCTTTTAGTGCCTGTGATTTTGCTAATCCTTTGTTTCTGGTATGTGACTTCCTTTTAGCGCACCTCGAATATATGGATTTCCTGCGAGTCGAGCATTCGCGGCAACTTGAGAAACACGAGTAATATTTCCCCCCCCCCTCCTTTCCCACCTCCCCACAAATTCTTTTTGCACCCCCGCTTCCATTCGACAACCTCGCCGGCTGATGAAAAGGAACAGAGGGGAGGAGGAGAAATTTGGAGTCTGGCAGCCTAATTAAAAAGCAAGCAAACAAAAAGCTCTGCATTAACATTTTTTATTTTATTTTTTGCAAAAGCACACACACACAAGGAGAGAGCAAAAACACCCATGCGAACATGGGCCTAGAGTGTCAAAAGACATTATGTATGATTTTCCTTTCTGACAGCAACCATTACATTTAAAAATTCATTACAGCAAGGTTAGTTAGACGCGTGATGGATGCGGCTTTAATCCTGCCATATATTATTACAGTTAAAATGTAAATGATGAAAAATATTTTGTGCTTATCAGCGTTTATGTGGAAATGTGTTCCGCAGTGATATATGGCGTTATATTTCTATTATTCTGATGAGAAAGAACTGAAGAAGTACAAAAACACAAGATGAAGTGTTTATTAAAACATGGTTACTTGTGATAAAATATGCTTGTTGTACATGACTTTAAACATATTTACTGAGGGCACGTGTCCAAAACAAGCATGAAATGTGTTTGCTATGCAAATTCTGCTTTGTCTCTCTTCTCTCTGTTGTACTGAATATTGGGCTTGCTTGTGGTTCTCTTTGGTGGGGAGTAGCCTAATAGTATTCATTTCAAGTCATGCTAATAATTTTCTAGAGTAGGAGGAACCTTATTTTATTGTGGGTATTCATATTATATATGAGGATTATTTGTGGCAGCGTTCTTCAACCTTGCATCATAGCAACAACATAGGGACACAGAAAGCTGCCTTAAACAGAGGCATATCATCGGTCCATCTTGGTATTGTTTGTGCGGCAGACCTTTAGGATTTCCGACTCATGCACATGTTATGCTGAACACAAGTAGTGATTACCTCTGTGCAAGAGTTTGTGGGAAAGAGTGTACATGTCTTGATTTGTACAGTCCAAATGTTGTGTACAGGGGTACACATAGTGTACACGTGTTGAATGGGAATAATTAAAAGATGAGGCCTAGAAGCATTCTGCTAGCCTAATATACCAGTGATTCCAAAACAACGGAAGCATGTTCCGCCAACAACGACACTGAAGGAACGTAACAATAACAGCAATGAACCATTTAAAGGAACCGAAAACATTTGACCGTTGCTGCAGTTTTTACTATTCTTCAGTGTTCCTTTCCGGTGAAGCCAGAGTGAGAGAACTACTCCCTTAAGTGGCTATTTCCGTATAAACTTTCCAAGTGCAACCATAACGTTTATTCAGTTGTTACAGAAGAAATCTCATTTGTCCATAGGTCCACAATTACCTAATTTGTTGCATAAACTGTTACTTTTTCTCCCTTCTCATGTCGATGACAGAATCATTTAATTGACTTTGAATCACGGGGCCTTGGAAATTGGTTCCACATTCTCTCTTTTTCTCCCCCCCTCCACCCTTTTAGTTTAGTTTCTTAAGAAGTCCCTTGGGTGAAGTCTACACAGGCTGAATGCAATTTACAATTGGTTATTTTTTTCTTTCTAAAAAAGCAACACATCTGCTTATATGAGGATGTTGTTATATGCATTAGCACTGCAGAGTTTAGCACCCTTTTGAATTCTGTTTGGCTCCCTTCTTTGGCAAGCTGGTCATAATATATCAGGAACTCAAGGTATTTCCTAGTTCTTCACTCTTCATAACCTGTGTGTATAGTTCATTGGAGCTGTTTTCTTTAGGAAGTCTGAAAGCAACAGGGTTGGGTTGACCTGGCACCAGTCCTATTTATAAGATCCCCCCCACCCCCCGAAAAAACACACACACATCCCTGAACACCTTTGAAACTTTGTCATGTAGAGGTCACATCCGTTTAAATTAATAGCTATTGAACCAATGACGGAATGTTGACCACATAACCTTTATTGTCTTGTGAAACTTCTGTTTGAAGTTGAAAACCCCACTCAGCTGATCTGCTCCAGCATTAAGGTTAAAACATTCCCAACCATTCTCTTTAAAGCGTAATAAATTAGGAAGTGTTGTGCAGCCACTTACCATGTGCAGTCTATTTTTATACTGGTTTCTATAGTATAATTTTTAAATATATATTTTAATAATTGTGCCTTTGCGGTTGAAATAAATGTTCTACGTAAACGGGTCAGCAAATGTTATCTTTACTGGGCTTTTTAATGGGGGAAATGTGGGTTCAGATACCTGGTCAAACATAAATCCTGTTCACATAACAATTCTGCATAAATCAAACATATGGAAGAATGGAAGAAGCTGGATTATGGCTTGTACTCCCTACCTTCAACCTTTGCTCATTTAGCCTTTGTGCTCATTTCTAGCACAAAAAATGTCATTTATCTCAACGCACAGTAGTTCATGGTCATCCTTGACATGCTGCTTTTACTCTAGATTTGTTCCAGATCCTGCTGTCCACAAGGGTGAGTGTGGTTAATATGCATTTGAAAGCCCTCCCCTTGATTAGGTTATTCCATGCCTTTTTCTGCCTATCCCAGGTGAATGAAAAATAAAGCAATGTTTGCAAACTTGGTATATACCAACCTAAAACATCATTGGGCAGGTGTGGATACACCACCCACCATTGCCAGGACAGCCTATCCCTGTTTTCAAATAGACACACTGCGGGGTAATGTAGAATCAATCAGCAATGCACTTTTTATTTTCAGAATGAAACCAGTTTCTAAAAATTTTGATACTATATTTGTTTTCATTTTCTCTCGGTCCTGCCTCCCTCGCAGGCACACTAGGTAGGAATGCGGGAGAGGGCCTTTTAGCTGGATGCTCCTAGACTTTGGAACTCCCTCCCTGGAGAAGTCAAACTGGCTCCCTCTTTGTCCTTGCACCAGCAGATGAAGACTTTCTTGTTCCAACAGAATTTTGGCAACTGACAGCATTTAATCGAAGGGCTAGTGTCAAGCTGTTTTATTGTAATTATCTGTATGGTTTTAACTGATTTTAACTTGTATATAACTTGTTTGGATTCTATCAACATTTAATTGCTTTTAATTATTGTCCCCCCCCCCATGTTTTTAGCTGTTCTTATTTTTATCTGTAAGCCACCTTGAGTCACTGTTAGGCAATAAGGCAGGGTATAAATAAATAAATTAATAATGATAGCAATAATAATATTAAAGACCTGAGAACATCAGAAGAGCCCTGCAGGATCAAGCCAGTGGCCCATCTAGCACAGCATTCTGTTATCACAGTGGCCAGCCAGATGTCCATGGAAAGCCTAAGCAAAACTCTCGTCGCTCAGCTTGCATTTACCAAAAATGGGAATTCTGGCGCATATGACTTCTGGTCCTGGAGGCTGTACAGAGCCATCATGATTAGCAGCCACCACAGATAGCCTTATCCTCCATGAATTTATGTAATCCCTTTTCAAAGCCACCCAACTTGGTGGCCGTCACTGTATCTCCTGAGTGTGAAGTCTATATTTTAACTTATGCATTGTGTGACAATGAACTTTTGCTTTCGTCTGTCCTGAAAAACATCCTTTGTTCCAGTTGCATATATTCCTTTTTGTTGCTTTTGAGACTGTTTTATTTACTTTCTTTCTCTGTCTTCTCCCTGTGTCACCACCTGCGGTTTCAATGGCCAAGAACTGACTGTGGCAACCCTTCCTAATTACGGCCATTTTATTCTCCCCCCCCCAATTATTGTGTCATTTCAGGAGAGAAACAATGCCCTCCCCCTTTGTTGGCCATGTTTTGTCCTTTTTTTATTCATTCATATTTCTTAAACATAAACTTGACATGAGTCAAGTAGACCATAAACTTGACATGAGTCAACAGTGTGATGCAGCAGCTAAAAAAGCCAATGCAATTCTGGGCTGCATCAATAGGAGTATAGCATCTAGATCAAGGGAAGTAATAGTACCACTGTATTCTGCTCTGGTCAGACCTCACCTGGAGTATTGTGTCCAGTTCTGGGCACCACAGTTCAAGAAGGATACTGACAAGCTGGAACGTGTCCAGAGGAGGGCAACCAAAATGGTCAAAGGCCCAGAAACGATGCCTTATGAGGAACGGCTTAGGGAGCTGGGTATGTTTAGCCTGGAGAAGAGAAGGTTAAGGGGTGATATGATAGACATGTTCAAATATATAAAAGGATGTCATATAGAGGAGGGAGAAAGGTTGTTTTCTGCTGCTCCAGAGAAGCGGACACGGAGCAATGGATTCAAACTACAAGAAAGAAGATTCCACCTAAACATTAGGAAGAACTTCCTGACAGTGAGAGCTGTTCGACAGTGGAATTTGCTACCAAGGAGTGTGGTGGAGTCTCCTTCTTTGGAGGTCTTTAAGCGGAGGCTTGACAGCCATCTGTCAGGAATGCTTTGATGGTGTTTCCTGCTTGGCAGGGGGTTGGACTGGATGGCCCTTGTGGTCTCTTCCAACTCTATGATTCTATGATTCTATGAACAAATGTCCGGCCTTGCAACCAGTGACAAGCTTAATCTGGTGTCTGTCTTGCTTGTTTGTTTTGTCTCTCAAGGCTGGATCCAATGTTAGTCATACACAGAGGAGACCCACTGAAATTTATTAGCATGGTTTTCTTAGGTCTATTAATTTAAATGGGTCCACTCTGTGTAGAGACACCCCCAACCTCCATTCTAAAAGACCAAGGTAGTAGACACGGGGATTATGTTCTCAAAATTATCAAGCAAGTGAAGTTACTTTGTTTACAGAAGGGGGGAAAGTGGACCTTTTGGTTTAAAACCTCTTCTGCTTGGCACCATATAGAGAGAGGTTCTCTAGTTGCTTCTATTTGGGAAAGTGTGGATTTGTGTATGTGTTTGTGTTTGAAGATATGCAACCTCCATTCAAATTGTAGGTGGCCTTCCTTAAAAAAAAGTTATAAGTTAATAATAAAAAAATCTATGCAGATTTATGTGAATTGGATGAACTCACTCAAGCATTTGAATGTTAATCTGTTGGAAAATAGCTACCGCAGTCTTGGAATAGCTCAGCTCCATCGAGCAGGGAAGCCTAAACTGCAACATCTCTTTCTCTGACATTTTCTCCATTGATGCCAAAGTAAACACAAGAGATTATTATGGGAAAAACCAATGAACTACTGGAAAGGAAACTGTGATATATTTAAGCCAGCTTTCCCTCCCCCTCCCAGATTCACAGAACTCTCAGCTTTCACTAATGCTTATATTTCACCTGCTTGGCCAGTCCTTGTAAATTACTTTCTGTCGATTTTTACTTAGCCAGCCTACTTTTATGAGAGCTTTTCTTGACAGCCATCCTTAGTTTTTGATGACTTACCTTACCATTTCGCTCTCCCCTGCCTCTTAAAGAAACTTGCACACTTTTGTTTTGTTTTCCAGCATGGAAGAGGGGCTCCCGGTCGACGGTGCTACCTTTTGTGCTGGAAGATGGGGGGTAGGGGTAGGTAATCGGTCAGTTTCAGTCTTTTTCTATTTTTTCCAGTCTTAAGTTCAGATTTCCACATCAGTCTGCATTTTTGAAAATAGAAAGTCATCCTCAAGATTTTCTCCTAATTTCTCCTAATAGACACATTTTATTTGGCCTAATAGGCACACATTTTTGCTAACCAAATTTCCTGAATGCATTTTTGCATGTTATCGGTATTTCCCCTAATGTAATGCAGTTTAATGCATGCTTTATTGTAACATATGGATTTTTGTACTAGGTAACCGTGTTGCAAAATTCAGAAAAATGCAAATTTCAAAGGATGACTGTGTTTTGGTCCATGTGCTGTTTCAGAAAGTGAAAATTAGGTAGGCTCACCTTTAAACGCAAACTGAAATGAAGTTCTTCCCCATCCCCAGTGGTGATGGGGATTGGTTATGGGAAGAAAAAATGAGCAAGGGAAGTTGGGTGCAGATGGCCATTTAATCTGTTATTCAATTCCCCCCATGGTTTTTTTGTGTGTGTGTGGAGTCTGAATGGTTCACAAATGTATTAACCCCTTTTCTCAGTTTTTATTCTTGTGGAACTGTTATTTTTCTTACTGGAATGAAAGCAATATTTTACTGATTACTTTCGCTTTCCAAGTTCCCACAGTTCCATCCATCACTTGCTTTGGGGCCTGTAGCATTTCCAGTGGGTGTGGTTTTCTGGACTTCTGAAGTTTCCTGACTTCTTCTTCCAAAGCGTCCTTGGAAGTGAAGGGTCTCCTAGCAACTCTCAGCAGCCTTAACAAACTGCAATTCCCAGGATTCTTTGGGGGAAGCCATCTCTGTTGAAAGTGGTGTGATACTGCTTCAAATGTAGAGTGCAGATAGTTCTAAGTAACTTTAACAAATAAACAGAAGAAGAAAAGATAAATTTCAATAGAAAAGAAAATGAAAGCAGGTTGCACTACATACACCTTGCTCTTTCTGGTTATGGTCATTGGGGCTTTGTACAACGACTTGCCCACTATTACATCACAGCAAACACTCCCTGTCTGAAAACCAGGAGAGCTGCTGCCAGTCACTGTAGACAATATTGGTCTCCATGGACCAGTTGTTTGACTCTGGTATATGGCTGCTCCCTGCAGTCCTGTGTTGGCTGGCTTGTGCCTGCCATTTCCCCTGACTGCATCCTACATTTCTCGCGATCCACTTCTAGGAAAGCTCAATACCTCTTTCCCTCCCCAGCTTCTCTGGAAACAGTATGCAGATCTGATGTTTTCAGCAGGCTGTAACCGAAGCAGCTTGCAGACTTCCTCATTGCTCTCATTAACAATGGTTTCCTCAATGGGCATAATGATTGAGATTACGGTTGTGGCCAAAAATTCTTTGGCATGCAGCAAATGCTGTTGGAACGAGAGCTTGAAGCCGTTACAAGGGCCCGAAACAGCTGCAGGAATAATATAGCAGCATATCAGTGAGTGAGCTTGGAGTGCTTTGATGGATAAAAACAGAACAAGATGTTAGGTGAAGGTGTGCACGCACATTGTGGTGTTGAGTGCAATGAGGACACCAATGTGCAGCAAGACCATACGCACATTTAGATATGCAAGTGATCGATTATTTTTGAAACCACAGCCAGGTATTACCACAGGCCGGCAGATTATTTGAGGAACAGCCAGACATTGAATCTAGGCTGCATTCCCACTGCAGTTTACTTCATCTCCCCAATGTTCCCCTAACTGTTAATTTCCACATTATATCTGAGCTTTCACACAAGGCAAAAGCCACTTCTAGAAAAAATGTGGCACATGTTTAGTGCTCATTTCTGAGTTATTTGATTTCAAAAAAAGGAATCTATTTGCAGCCCCCTTAACCCAGAAGATCTCAGGATGAAAGTAACAAAATTTGGGGCACTATTCTGGCATGCAGTTCTGTTTACATGGGGAAGCAGCAACCTTGTCCAATGATAGTTTGTTGTTGTGTCACCCCACCGCACCCCCACCAAAGGGAATGAAATTTAGTATGGCATGCTGGTATATGAGTCAAAAAGCCATGGTTTCATAAAGTAGCAAGTACTACTGTATGAAATGAACATGAGAAAATGTGACAGAAATGCTAGGAAGCAATATTCTTCATATCTGAATGCACTCTTAGTTGTAATCTGGCTGGACTCTAACAGCAAAGAAACAGACTAAAGTGGGGACAGGCGAAATTAATGGACTATGCAGAAATGGCAAAACTCACAGGAAGAATAAGAAAGCAAGAAGAAGGAACTTTCAATAAAGAATGGAGAAAATTTGTGGACTATCTGAGAAACTATCACAAACAAACACAATTAGCAGGATTAGTTTAAAATCAAGCAGTTAAAAGGTTAACTTAAAGGGAAAAAATCAGAGAGTAACTAATGAAAAGAAATTAGGGGGTAGATGCAGTTTTGAAAATGATTCTGTAAGAAACCACAGAAGAGGGGGAGGGAAGTAAAAATAAGTATGTATTATTCAATGTATGATTAATAAATTTTAAAATAAAATAAAAATTTTATATATAAAAAAGAAATTAGGGAGGGGGATAGAGATATATTATGCACCATGAACTATGTCTCTACCTAACCTGTACCTGATGTCACATATGATGTCAGGTGGGGTGTGGTTTGGGAAAACTGGCCTCATAGGCCAAAGTTGAACTCCTGACAGGCGAAGTCTGGCCTGTGGAACCAGAGGTTCTCCACCCCAAATATCTGAAAGACTGCCTCTGTCCCTACATACCTTCCTGGGTGTTCATAGCAGCAAGAGGGAGCCTTCTTCATAGTTCCTCAGAAGCTCAGGGTGGTGGTGACCCAGAAGAAGGCATTCTCTGTGGCAGCCTCTAAGTTGTGGGGTTCCTTCTGCACAGGTTTGCAAGCCCACATTCTCAACTTGAATCTTCAAATATTCAAATAAAAGACCTGGAGAGGGTTGTAGTCAGAAACAGAATCCCTGCTTGTGTGCATGCAAGAGACTACAATTGTCGAAGACCCTTTAAGACTTTCTGGCGGGCATATGGAGATTAGGGGGCAGGTGGGAAGAGACTGAGGAACACTAGCAGATATGATCCTAGCTGCATTCTAGAAATTCCATCCACACACAGAGAACAGGGTTACTGCTTATTGGTCCATCTAATCCCAGATGGTCCATTCTGACTGGCATCATCTTACCAGAGTCTCAGGTAGAGGAGAAGCTTTTTCCTGCCCTGTTCCCTGAAAGTATTTTAACCAGAGACACTGCAGATTGAACCTGAGACCTTTTGCCTTCAAAGCACATATTCTACTGCTGAGCTGTGGGCCCACCATGATGCTAAGAGCAGCGTAATTTATGACAGAGACATACAAGACAAGGCTTGCTGCATCCAATCCACCCAAACTGCAGCTGTGTGCTGGTGACTCACCAGCTGGTTATTCTGGAGAAAAACAGGGACCAAGTTTTCATGGAGGAAATTTCAGTGGACTGCATACTGGCCCATGGGTCTTATGTACCTCACTCACTATATAGAACGTTCTCCAGCTTGGGGCCTTCCAGATGTTTTGGATAACAACTTCCACCGTACCTGACCATAGCCCATGTTGACTGGGGCTGAAGGAAGATAGCTTCCAAAATGCCAGAAGGGCACTAGTTTGGGGAAGGCTGCTTTAGAAGATTCCCTTCCTGTCTACCTGTTCCTAATTAACATGAATATTAAGTTTGAAGTGTAAAGGGCTCAGATAGTAGAGATGCTCAAAGGGCCTGTGTTTCTTAACTCTGAATTGTTATGCTTTTTACTTGTTTGTTTAATTGTATATTTTAATAAAGGATGTTTTTTGTTGGAAGTATTGGAATTTAACTGAGCTTGCATGGCAGGCTACAGTACCTAGATGGAAAAGGTAGAGAGAGGAATCCACCATTCTTCCTAGACTGCCTTTTTGTGATGACCTCGTTGATCTTCCTTCAGAGAGTAACAGAGACTGTTACTCTCAGGGTTGCTGACCACATTTCCTTCTTCCTGCTTCTCCATCCTTCCCTTGTGAGAGGAAACATCTTTGTGTATCTCCCCTGCTGAGATGAAAGAGCAAACATGGCTTTTTGCATCTCTGCCTTAGGTAGGCATAACTGGGATATTTCCTATCAAGTGTGTACTTCCTGCAATAAACACAGCTTTCTTCTTTTCCTAAATGCATTTTCATGTGTGACTATATCCAGGGTAAAGTGTGATTCTCCAACAGAGGTCTGGTGTTCTCTTCAGCTTCTGAGAATGGGATAAATCTAGATACCAATGTCAAACACCTTCAATGGAATTGCTATTGTATATTTTAATTGTTGTGTTGTGGGTTCTGGTAGCAATAAGTTCAGCAACACTTCTTAGTGAACAGCTCTTTATTATAAGGGATAAGACAAGACTGGGGAATAGGGGGTAGGGAAAGCTCTATTTATAGACACATTGGGACAGAGGGAAAAGATACATTTTAGCGGGAACCAATAATATTCAAACTTTCCGGCGGGACCCAATCAGGCTGTGGATTGTGATTGTACTCTTCAAATTGACCAATAACATTACTTTACCCGGCTGACAGAATATCTTATTTAATACACAACATTAATTATGTGCTGATTTTTTTTTTTTACCTGTGAACTGCAGAGAATACATTTTGGCATATATGAGTGGTATTCAGAGTAATTAATAATAAGCAGCCCCTGTGAGGGATATGGCCTTGGGGTGAGGGGATGGTCTTGAGAAGGCCACAGACAGACAGACATTTGGGGGGCCACACTGGGCCATTCAGCCTGAGGTTCCCCACCACTAGTATATGACCAATTTGTTCAGTTTGGTTGTATATTTTTAGATATTTGATTTAATGGTAATGACGACTTTTGTTATGTTGTAATTATATAATTTTTTCATGTTGTGAACCACCTTGAGTGTGGTTTAAGCTATGGAAAGTTGGCATGCAAATAATATTACGGATGTGTGTATGTACCTGATCCTTGCCACTCTGAGCTTAGGCTTGATCTCTGCACCATGAATCCATCTATCTGCCTGCCTTTGTAAAAGGTATAAAGGCACTGTTGTTTCCAATATGATTACTCAACCTCTGAACCCAAGCCCAGCTCCAGTCCTTCTGTCACTAGACACCAGTCTAGACCTCCCCTTATACATGACCATCTAACTGCCATGCTGTTCACCTCTGTCCATTTAGAGCTTGCCTACCACTGGAAAGACCCCAAAGTCCCATCTCTGATGGGATGGAAAGGGGAAGTTTGGGAAATGGCTCTTTTTGAGCATCTAACAAAACACAGAAGCAATGTTAGGGGACAAACTAAACACAGCCATTTTGATAAGGCATGCTCTCCATATATCAACTATGTAAAGAGAAGTGATTTTAATGCAAGACCTCTGTCCATTCTTGCATACCTATGGAGAGGCTACGTCATGGATAGTTGAAACCTTGGTGATGTAGAAAGTGATTCAATTATTTGGCAGTGTCCCCATTCAGGTTTTACTTTCTGATCTATGTGACTGAAATAAGCACATAGCACGCTAGAGGTCTTCTTGAATTTATCAATGTTATTTTACTATAAAATTACTTATTGTTGTTTATAATGGATATGTAAGACCCTCCCTCCCTCCCTCCCTCTCTCTCTCTCTCTCTCTCTCTCTCTCTCTCTTAAAAACAAATCAGGAGCTTTTAATTGGCAGAATCAGGAGTCTGGTCTCTGGTAAACCAATGAATAATGAGGAAGAAGAGATAGAATGTAAAAGTTGCTGTTTGATTCACTCATGAGCTCCACACTCTGAGAAAGTGTTGTTGTTCACCTGGGCTAATCTGAGCCTTGCATTTGGCTTGGCTTCAACAGGGTAGTTTAGCAGGTAGAAAAGTAGTCAGCGGTGTGAAGTCTTTGTAGTTATGAGACAAAATAGCATATCTTCCTCCACCTGGTGGTTAAGAAGTACTATCCAGAAATGTGGGTGAAAAATTCTTTTATAAATAGCTATTGACCAATGGGAAAGGTCAGCTGGGGGATGCAGCCAATAGTGGGCAGAGCAGAGCAGATGTTGGGCAGATTGGAAGCAAAAGGGATGGAGCAAGAAGATTATAATAGAGCACCCTCCCTCCCTCCTCCTTCCCTCTTTCTTCTTACATTTGCCACCCCATCCCCTTCTGTGGCACCTCATCTCTCTCTCTGCCCTGCATATTACATGGAATTCAATGGGTAGAACATGCACTGCTGTGAGGCAGTAACAACTCTTTCACAAGTGATGTCAGATGATTGGCAGGTGGGTGTGGTTTGGTGGAAATGGCCTCATGCACCAAATTGAAACCCCCTTGGTGGGCCAAGATTGGCCTGTGGGCTGAAGGTTGCCAACCCCTGCACTTAAGAGATAGGTAGAGCCAAGAAGTTGTGTAAATAAAATGTGTGACAGATGTACTGGCCAAATTAGAACAGGCTGTTAAAATTTATGCTAAGCATGCATATGTATTCATTCATCATCAAAGTGATTTTCATCAGGAAAGAGAAACCCTCAGCTCTGTGGTGCTTAAAACCGTAAGAACTATGCTAACTAGTTCAATTTATCAGGCACGTTTTAGTTCAGGTATTCCTCTGGTTGCCAATAGACTCTAATATGCATTGAGAAAAAGGGGAAAATATTCAGCAAACAGAGTGGTTTTCCATGGTGACCACAGGTGGCTTTGAATTTATGCACTCTCAATGAGCTCACACATTTATGGCTGAATAAATAAAAGGTAAGTCATACTTGATGCCATAGGTAGTCAAATGATATATAAAGGTTATTTTGTGTGTGTTTATGTGATTTCTTTATTTATTTACTCTGCTTGGAAGCTCCTATTAAGGACAGGAACTTAAACATAGGCTTAGATCACCTATAATTTAGAAATGTTTTTGCGCAATTACAGATCCAGCCGGCAACCAGAAAAATGGATGTCCTAAGTATGCCTGTGCTGGTGTGATGTTCTACCATAAGACATCAACTGCAGCTCAGTGGTAGAGCACATGTTTTGCAAACAGAAGATACCAGGTTCAATCCCTGGTATCTCCAAGTCCGAAATCCTGAATAGCCACTGCCAGTTGATTTATACAGTCCTGATCTAGATGGGCCAATAGTTTGGTTTGGTATAAAGTGGCTTATGAACTATAGGAAGTCACCCATATTGATGGTGAATATATCGGAGAATGGACCAGGCCATAGCTTTCCATGGGCCTTAGCGCAACCTGTGGAATCTCCATTTATATATCCCTGGGTAGTAAGGCTTTTCTGGAGCCCTTGGAAGGCTACTGCTTGTCAGAACTAGAAGGTCAAATCAGAAGATGTGTAAGACCATAAGAACTGCTGGATCAGGCCAAGGAGTCATCTAGTCCAGCATACTGATCTTACAATATCGCCTAATGCGCCTTACGCAACGGGACTCAGCTGCCCATGATTATCAAGGACATTTACCACCATCTCCCGATGATCCCAAACTCTCGCACTAAAGAAGAAACACGGCAGTGGTCAACCTCGCCGCAAAGAGTCTCAGCCCGGTGATAGACAGCTTGCTAGAATGCTCCGTAGAGTGCGATGAAAGAGCCGCAGGGATCTGGAAGGCCATAGTTGGTGATCCATATACCAGCAGCAAGCTGATGAAACCCATGATCAGAAGGCTTCAGGATAAAGACCCCAATGCAGGATTCACTTACAGGCGAAGCAGCATGTCACAAACTCCGATAACAGTACAACCATCGGCTGTGGTGAGGACTGCAGGGCCTGCTTCCTTCCAAGCTACAAAAGGATTCCTGTTGCAATGCCAAGAGAGTGGGGTTGGACTAATTTGAACAAACTTTTGGGGAAGTGCGGGGTTGTTCTGCTATTCCGTCCCTGTTCTGAGTGTCTAATGTGTTTTTAAATGTCCTAAGCAGTCGGTGGTATTTTAAGTTTTTCCTTTTTTCTTCTCCTTTTTGCTTTGTTAAGGGGTGTGTGGGGTGGGGTGATATCTGGTTGGGGATTATTTTAGTATTTAGGTATTTTAGCCTTGTTTAGGGGAAGTTTAAATGTGTGCATTTTAATGTATTTTTAATCTTTGTTGGAAGCCGCCCAGAGTGGCTGGGGAGACCCAACAGATGGGTGGGTACAAATATATATATATATATATATATATATATATATATATATATATATATATATATATATATATATATATATATATAATTACAGTGGCCATCCAAATGCCTATGGGAAGCTGGCAAACAAGACCTAAGCAAAAAAAGCACTCTTCCCTCCTGCAGTTTACAGCAACTGGTAATCAGGGCCGCGCGTCCATTAAGGGCAAACTAGGCAATTGCCTAGGGCGCCAAAATTGAGGGGATGCTGGCCAGGCTTGGGGCGGGACAGCTAGCAGCAGCTTCTCCTCTGTAGCGAAGAGGTGCTGCCTTGCCCCCTATACCACCCACCGGCTCCCGCTAAAGCAGGCTTTGGTGGGGGGCGGGGCGGGCGAGCAGGCAGCTTCTCTGCTACCAAGGCGGAGAAACTGCCGCTTGCCTCTCCACCACCCCCCACCTCCCGCTAAAGCAGGCTTTGACGGGGGGGCGCCAGAAGGTGGTCTCGTCGCCTAGGGCGCAAGAAGCCCTAGCACCGGTCCTGCTGGTAATCAGAAAGTATTACTACTTCTCAACATAGAGCAGCCATTGATTGCCTTCTCCTCCATGAATAGGACTAATCTTTTTCTAAGGCCATCCAAGTCGGTGGCCATCACTACCTTTTGTGGCAAAGAATTCCATATTTTACCTATGTGCTGTGTGAAGAAGGCCTTTCTTTGGTCTGTCCTGAATCTTCCAATATTCAGGTTCCTTGGATGTCCCTGAGTTCTAATTTTTATCAGAGATTGAGGAAAAACTTCATGTTCTCCGCACCATGCATTATTTTATAGACATGTATCATGTCATCTCTTGCTTGCCTTTTCTCTACACTAAAAAGGCCCAAATGTTGCAACCTTTCTCAGTAGGGGAGTTGCTGCATCCCTGCGATCATTTTGATTGCCCTTTTCTGCATCTTTTCCAGCACTACAACATCTTTCCTGAGGTGAGGCAACCAGACCATTTGTACATACACATATTTCTCCCACCTATGTAATGGACTGTGGTTTGGCCCTGTGAAGAAAGACAATTCTGGATAATACACATGTGCGTGCGCGCGCGCGCACACACACACACGCACTTCTTGCAATAGCCAGCATGTGTCATTGCGTACAAGTTTTTAAAGTTGGCAATTGAATTAGACCCTTGTATTCAACCTTAGTCTTTAGCTGCACCAAAGTATGAGAATAGGTGCCATGCTGTCTCTAAAATTATCTGCTGCAGATGCACTTCTAGAAAATTGCCGTGAAATTTGAATATATTGAAGAAGGAGGGGGAGGAGGGAAAATAGTTTTCAAAAATCTGTGCTTGTGATTTTATTTTATTTTTTTTATTTTTTTTTAAAAAAAATAGCAAGACAAGACAAGCAAAACCGCCCATAGTATTGTTTTTTTAAAGGCTTAGTTAAGGTCAGTTGGGAAGTGAAAAGATATTAACACTCCACTGACAAATGTATTGTTGTGTTCCTTTGAATGGATGATGAAACCGTCTCGTCTACTGGGTTGTTAAAAAATTTATTAAGGAGCTCAAACGCCTGTTGACTGGAAATGAAATATACATTGTAGTAGGCGCAGTTCAGACTTTGGATGACACAAATTGCACCTAACAATGTGCTGAGGGAACACTTCCATCCACTCCCATAGGTATTTCATAAACAGAAAATTCTGCTTTTATTATGAAGTGTTACCTCTTTGTTTAAAGACAAAAAACGAACAACAACCAGTCCTTCCAGTTATCAATTTGCAAACCACACACATGCAAAACACACACAAAATGTAAATGTTATTGGTGGCATCCTTGAGGAATTTGATCATTTTTGAATTACAGAATGAACTGACCTGATCCACCCACCATTCTAACGTGTAGATTGGAACTTTGACTTCATTCCTAAACCCCACTTGCCTGGGAGTAAGCCCTATTGAATTCAACAAGACTTATTTGCAAGCCGACATGGCCAGGACTCATATAGCTTTCACACTTTCCAAATGCTCTAGTGTAAATATCAGCTCAAAAGATAAGTGAAATGTCTGAGGCCGTTCTTCGTGTAACCCCTCCTTGGAAGATCTGGAGGGTGGCAACATGAGAACGGGCCTTTTCTGTGGTGGCTCCTCACTTAATAAATGCTCTCCGGGGGGGGGGGCTCACCGGCCCCATCATTACATATCTTTAAGTGCTAGGCAAAAACATTCCTTTATAATCAGGTTTTAATATATGTATGTGTTTGGTTTTTGCTTAAAATATTGTAAGTCGCTTTGTGTTGCTAGGCAAAAAAGCAACTAATAAATTCAATAAATAATAACAATTTAAGGAAAACATCATGTAGAAATATGCAGCTTGAGAGAGAATAAATTGGGGAGGGGGGTATGCATTTAAATATATAGGATTATATCCAGTACTTGAAGTCCACATAGTGAAGTTAATAAGCGTGACTTAGATTCATTAATTCCAGTGGGTCTACTCTGAGTGGAACTTCGTTGGAGATGATCCATATTTAAATGTGAATTTTCACGCAACTCTTTTTTAAATGCTCAGATGAATGCTGACATGACAGTTATAGATGGATGGAGGGATGTGAAGAAGACATGGGTCAGAAATGGACTAGGTATTGTCTAAGTAGACATTTCAGGGGCTCTGGAAGCCATAACCCATGCCCCCATTCTTGCTGCCACGCTCTTCAAAAGCAGTTATATGTGCATACTGATTTGCATGCTTAAAACTCCTCCATTTGAGGGGGTTCTTTATGTGAATCAGGTATATGCATGTAGAGCCAATATGCTTCAAATGTGCAGATAGTCCTGAGTGCATCAGTGGCATGGAGTCGGCTTAGTCTGTACTGCTCTACTAAATTCTATCAATAGATGGGAGGTCACGCAAAGCCACCTAGTGACTGCTGGGGGAAAAGACATACATCTGTCATTTTGGGTGGGGGAAACCAATTTCCCAGTTTCAGCCACAAGGTAGTTGAAGAGGTTTTGAGTGAAACTTTGTTTTAGATGGTATGCACACATACCACCATCCACCCCAAGTCACCTCTGGTCCAACATGCTTTGGAAATATAAAAACCTTCAAGACCTCTTTGGACAACGAGGCCAAAAGTGAGATGTTAACAGAAGAGAGAGCTGTGACTTTTCTTTTAATCTGGCCTCACTTCTTTCCAGAAAAACACACCCATACATACACGCTTCCTGTCTCTACCCTTTAATGTTTTCCTGATTTCTGATGCATCAGGGGGAGAAATAAAGGTAAATAATTAAATGTTGGCTGCAATATGAATTTGTAGAGCTGAAAAGAGAGCAGATATTTATTCAGGCATTGGATGGGCCTGTCCAACATTATTCCATTGCTGAGTGTGTTTTAAGGATGACAACAACAACAACAACAACAACAACAACAACAACAACTTATTTATACCCGACCCATCTGGTTGGGTTTCCCTAGCCACTCTGGGCAGCTTCCAATGCAATAAAACATCAAACATTAAAAACTTCCCTAAACAGGGCTGCCTTCAGATGTCTTCTAAAAGTCAGATAGTTGTTTATTTCCTTGACTTCTAATGGGAGGGGGTTCCACAGGGCGAGTGCTACTACTGAGAAGGCCCTCTGCTTGGACCTCAGTGTACAGGCTAAACAATGGGGGTTGAGACACTTCTTCAGTTATACTGGGCTGAGGTTGTTTAGGGCTTTAAAGGTCAGCAAATTCCATATACAAAACAGAAAACCATAGCTAACTTCAACATGTGGTCAGCCAGTGATGTGTAGTGTAAATGGCATTCACAATGGTGATTTGTGACTAGGGATCGGGGAGGAATTTGCTTCAGTTTGTATTTTCTGAATCAATACGCAAGCTGAAACAAAGCTATCCTTCAGAATCCATATTACTTCGAATTTTGGAATGCAGTGTTCTAAGCAAATAATATGTCAAAAAAATGTGTATTAGGGGGAAATAACACAAAAATTATCAGGGGAAATTGCTCACAAAAACATGTGTATTCCTGAAAATTGTGTGCAAAAATGGGTGTAACGTGAGAAATGCACACTAAAAAGCTGCTGAATTTTCACGAGGGTGTTAAGAAAATAATTCACAAAATAATGCAGAGATGTGAAGAACCAAATTAAGGATTGCAGAAATGAGAAAGGCTGAGCTATCAATTGTCTCACTGAAACCAGCTGATTTATCTATCTCTGCTTGTGGCATTCTGGGAAGGTGTAGGATGTATTGGCTATAGCATAGAAATTCTTGTCTCATACTTGGAAGGAGGAGGGGAGAGAAGGGAGGAAGAGGAAGAGGAAGAAGCATTTCCTTTGGCCTTCTAAACTCTTTCTCATCATCCAAGTCCCCTCTGAATCAAAAGCTGGCTCAGTCCAGAGTTAGCCGTGATAAAGAAAAGTTAACATCTGTTCTGTCTTCCAGCAACAAGGATTAGCTGTTTACTTTTGCTGTCAAAAGCGGGGCAGCATCGGAAGTGACTGCAAAGAATTTTTCAAAGCCACTCCATTATCTGCCGTTCAGGTCAAGCCAGCTACCACTTCTGAGTAATTTATAAAGTGCTATGCTCGGAGGTATTGCACAATCTCATTATCATTAGGAGGGCTTTTTTTTGCATATTTAACTACAGTTTTTAATTAGATGGTATTTTATTATTCATGCACATAATTTGACTCCAACTCTAGCACTTTCGCTTGTAAAAGGAAATGCATTTGAATTTGGGGTTTGAGGCTTGCTGGGTGTTTTTGGTTGGCAAAAAAAAAGCAGGCATGGAATGGTGCAAGCCTGCAGTCGGTAATGGCTTTCTTTTAATTTAGCTAATAGCTATCATGTTATGTACCTTTATAAATTTGTTAAATTCATAGCGCTGGGAGTTGTCTCTCAATGCGGTAACAGTAAGTAGTTTGCTGTGTTTGGATTTCACATACAAACTGTTTGCACAGGCTCCTTGATGTATTATTAAAATTGGTAATGGACTCCCGGGACGTCATCTCGTTATATGCCTTCATTTGCAGAATAAACCATGCGTTGTTTTCATCTTTACTCATGATTGTTAATGGCATTGGTGATGAGAGGGGTGGGTGTTTTTTCCCTCCCCCCCTTCCACTGCCTTTATCAGCTGTGCTTTATTATGCAGGCAAAATAGCCAAGCTGCTGATTTTGTTTAAGGTTTTCAATTAGTCATTTGACTGAACACATCTGTTACTGGCAAGCTTCCAGGCCTGGACTGCAGCTATTACTGGTTTACACCTGCTGGACCATGGCTATAAACTGTGAAGAGGAATAAACCTGAAATTGGCCTTTTAGATATGGTTGAAAAGTCGTAATGTTACGACGTTTGACTGCAGTATCAGAAAGGTATGGACTTTCTCTCCCCCCCCCTTACTGTTTTTTTCTGTTGGATCCAAGCTCAGTCACATACACAGCACTCCAACTCATCCAAATAAAATCTGTTTATGTCATCCATTTGAGTTATTGTTGTTATTAATATCATCCAATTGTATAATCTCTTTCTCTTCCCCCGCCCCCTTCCAGCCTCCATGGTTTAATCAAGGCAGCATTAAGGAGATAAGGCCATATTATATTTCTAAGGGTCTACCTCCTGTTTAATTAGCATATTCCCAAACAGAACACGGTAATTTAAAAAAACAAAACAAATGTCTCCTGATAATTTCGGATTAGTTTAAGAATATTTGTTATATGGATGAGTTGGGGATCTTGTACAAACTGGAGCATAAGCATTGGGGATTGTTTGCTTTGAGCTTCAATCAGGAAATGGTTTCCTATTTTCTACTGTTGTGCCATTTGCCACAATGCTACGTCATTAAGATCTAGGTTCTCTTCATCATAGAGTCTGAGAGCTCAAACAATTTTTTTTAAAAATTGCTTGGTGGGGCATGGAGAAAGCAGCCAACAATCTACTGATGGAGTTCAGGGAAGGTTCAAGGAAGAAGTGAATGCTTTATTTGATCCTAGTGATGCCATGGGGGAATGGGGTGGAAATATTTTGTTTTTGTACTCCACATGAGAAAGCAATGAGACAAATGTGCCAAATGCACAGATGATATTCAAATAGGTAACAGTGCTGGAGGTACTATGTTACAGCATGGCATAGGTGATCATTATCAGCTCTTTATAATCTCTAAATCTTTGAATTCATAAGGTTGGGATGAACACCATTGTTATTTAAGATTGAGATAATGGTGACACTCATCCCAATCCTATGCCTTTCTCTTACTATTGGTCAATTTCTCAAATATCTACAGCTCCATCGGTGGACTGTTGGCTGCCCTACCAAAAATTGTCTTTTATTGTTTGGGTGCTAAGAAGCTTCAGCAAGAGGTGCACAGATATTCTCCTGCTTTCCTCCCTTAAGAATGTAAGAAGAGATCCATTTTAAAAATAGGTGTGCATAGCAAAATGACATTGAAAGGCACTGAAAAGTGGGGAATGGATAAATGATTGATGGGAACAGGAGTAAACACTCCACAAACAAATCAGGGTGAATGCGCGATCAATGCTTATTGTTGTGCAACTGTCCCATAAACAAATCACAACAAATGCTCAATAAAGACTAGACATAGTCCAACTACCATGTAAGCTTTGTGCAATCAGATCAGGATGAATGTTCAATAAACTGGTCTTCTGAAGAAGCCCCTGCTCCAGCATCTTGTTCTCACAGTGGCCAGCTACATTGCTACATTGGTAGCAATTAGCTTGTAGAACATTGTGGCACTGTTCACGGGTCCAATGGGATCATATCTAGGAGGTCCTTTCTGGCCCATATGACCTCTTTGCTCATACCTCAGCTCCACGAGATCCCTAAAAACCTATCACACAAATGGGACAACAGCAGAAAACAGCATCATCAACCACCTGCTAAAGGCAAGCTTTTGAGCTCTCCTGGTCCCACTGCTATTACCTCTTGCTGTCAATGCATGTTCACCCACTTTCTCTGAAGGTCAAACCTCCAGTTGTTATTCCAATCACATGGCATGGAAATGTCTACTAGCCATGATGGCTCTGCATCATGATACCTTCAATACCAGAGAACTCCAAATAGCAATTGCTGGGTACCATGAGTGGGAGAGTGCTTTGAGCCCATGTCCTGCATGTGGACTACCCATAGGTATTTGTTTGACCACTATGAGCAGAATGAAAAACTCTCCTCTGTTCTGTGTAGCTCGGAAACTTATGAAAGACGTTCCCAGAAGCCATCAGAGAAACGTCTAGTTTCCTGTGATTGATTTGTAAAGCCAGTCTAGCTAAACATACTGGGCCCTCATGTAAGGTTTTGTTTTCTTTTTTGTCTAGGTCAGATGCAGCCAATGTGATGCCATCTGGACACTTTGGACCACAACTCCCATCAGCCCCATCTAGCATTGTCGATGGTCAGGGATAATTAATGTATTCCACAAATATCTGAAGGGCACCACATTGGCAGCACTTGACCTAAGCTTTTCGTCCACTGGTTCTCTGCTTGCTATATCATAGTGGGTGTTGTATTATGAAATCGAAATAAATCCATCATGTAAATTTATGCATATTTCACTGCATATAGAATTTGCATTTCCTCATTAAAAATTGGTTTGCTCTTAGGCCTGTTGATCATCATTGCAGATATGTTGGGAGAACATACATCTGTTTGCACTCACGCTCAACAGTGCTTGCAGTCAAAGATTAGAGAAAATCAACAGTCACATTGTGTGTGTGTGTGTGTGTTTTGCCCATTCTCTTCTCACACAGTATCCTGGACCAAAGCACGCAGCTCTCTCCTTCTCCAAAGCTTTTCCTGTATCCTTCTTTAACTCCTCAGACAGAGTTTTCTCTGAAGTCCATAGCTAATGCCTGTGGTAAGCGTAAAGCAGAGCTCACCCTGAAGGAGCTATGAGCAAGTTCTCCATAATTGTTAACACAAGTTTGGGAGACCAAAGGGGTTTGGCATCAAACCAACCCAGCCAGCTCCCATTGAAATTCATGTGGATTTCACTTATATGGAAATCTCAGCTGTGCACCATTATTCTTATCACAACCATCTTGCATTGGGTCCATTGCTCGATTGAATGAATGACTGGTGTGGGACTCAACTTATGAAGAACCAGTGGTGATGGGTATTCATAGGAACTGGTAGAGCAGAAGGCAGGGAGATTTGCCCATCCCTAAGCCTTTCCTAAGTAATGTCCTTAGGCAAGAAGGTGAGGTGTTATCATTCCTGCCATTCCTTCTATAATGAAGATGGAAGCAAATAATTTGTTCAGTTTCTCTGTAACAGCTCTGTCTTTAAGGACACTTTTTCATATCTAATATTCTAATGGACCCACTGGCTATCTGGCAGACTTCCCTCAACTGCTATACTTCAATCAATTTTTAATATTAGCTTTGCGTCTTCAGCTTACCACTTCTCTTAGTGTCGTTTGGCAATCTTTTTTTTTCTTAAGATTAATTGCCACAGCTTCTTTTGTGAATGTTTTTAAACATTCTTCCCCCCCCCCTCTTCCCACTGAAGAAAGGATTGTAGTTCAGTGGTAGAACATCTATCTAGAGTTGGGGGGGCCCTATCTGAAATTCTGGACAGCCCCTGTTACGTATAATTATGTAAGTGACACTGAAAATAGAAAATGCCTGTGTATTGTTGAACAGGATTTAACTGGAAGATTCCCTTGAAGCTAAAGAACAGCAAGAAGAGCTCTCTCGGCCCCTTTAATGGTTGATAATTAACTGTTGTTGTTGTTCTCTAGTAGCTAACTTGTGAGTGTTTAACCTTAGATCAGGTGGCAAAGGTATTTGGTTGCAAATCTCTGTTTTGAAAGGGAGTTGCCTTTAGTCTTTTTTCTCAGGCTCTGTGTAAGTAAGAATGTAAATGATACATCCAAATTATCCATACAAGGCTCTAGCTTGAGGTGAGTAGAAGGTACTATCTGTAAGCAGATGTGCACCTTTGAATCCCCCCCCTCTCTCTTAAAATGATGGTTCTCCAAATGTCTATTATGTGTACAAATTCAATGGCTAATACACAACCCTTGCTTAACAAACAAGAACAGATTGGAAATTACTCACTTGTGTAAGCACTTTTCTGTAATCCATTTTGCAAATGTTCGAGCTTGTTTGTTTGTTTTTTTAACCAAGAGAGAGAATTTAAGAATTAATTATTGGTGCCACTCACAAAAGCAACCTTGGAACCCATAGGAGATGGTTGTCATGATCCAGCAGTTCCTTGAACGTGTGTGAGGCACAATGCATGTGGAGCTGCATTCTTCATTTATGGTCACGGAAGTTACATCTTCATGTGCACCTTCCTCTTATAAGGCCTTGAGTTGCCTGAGCTGAGGGAAGACATCCCTGTGGACCTGTAACTAGCATGGCCAATGGTCAGGGATGATGTGGGTTGGAGCTCAGCTACATTTCAAGGATATCAGGTTCCATCTTCCTGTTTTAGAGCTTTCATTCATAACCAAGAAAAGGAACAATTTGCTTTTAGAAAAGGAAGTTGGTAGGGCACATAGGAGACACTTCCCAGGGACCAAGATCCCTTCGACTCCCCCATTAAAATATTTGAGGGTGCCAACCCCCCCCCCCCAGTTGATGGGCATTGCCATTCAAATGGTGTGCACGTGCCACATCCTGTGATCAACTATGCAAGGTGGGGCTTACCTGGGTCCCCCAATATTTTATTCAAGTTGGCATCTCTGTTAGAGCACAAGACTCTTAATCTCAGGGTCTTGGGTTTGAGCCCCACCTTGAGCAAAAAGCAGGGGGTTGGACTAGATGATCTGTGTGGTCCCTTCCAACTCTACAATTCTATGAAAGTTGAGCTTCTCGTGAATTCAGTGGAAGCCCCCAAAGAGCATGCTGAAAGCCAACTTTCAGTATCTGTAGTGTTAAGAGCAATTCTCCTCCCATAGGTTACAGCTGACTGCTGAGTAATTATCTAACTCCCTGATGTCAGCCATGAAATAATTAAATAGTTCAGTGAGGTTTTGCCCCATCTTTAGTTGACCTGATCAAGTCCCCCCCTTCCCTCTCTGTCTCCTAAATAAATACCTTATTGCTACATACATCCTTTTTTAAAAAATGTTTTGCACAAATTAGTTTATTTGTAAATTGTTTAAGAAAGATATACAATAAATATTACAACTACAAATCATAATAAAAACTTTTCCAAAAACAAAACCAGTAACAGTTATTGTCATCCTTTTGTTGGGTTATTATTCCATTCCTTTCTGAATTATTACATGAAGATCTGTATTAATTTAGATGGTGTTAACCAAACATATTCGTTCATCAATCCATATGTACACAAAGCAAAAAAGAAGAAAAAAAGACAAGAAATGAAAAAAACAATCAAATACCCTCACCCCCACCCTCCCCCCAAAAACAACCTAGAAAGGGGGAAAAAGAAAAAGAAAAAATACATAAATTAAGACTGAAAAACAATATCAACCACAAAACTCAACCCTTTCGACCTCCTGTCAGACCCAAACGTAAAACTCACTCTTACTTATGAGTGTGTGTCAACATATCTCCTTATCTTTATATTGTTCTTTGTTTCACTACCATATCAACCAGTGCCCCTATTTCTCTTCAACCCCTTCTTTTCCGTCTCCAAGACTATTAAAAAGCTAGCATGGGTATCCTTCCCTTAGTGTACTTTTCAACATATATTTTGTATTTAACCCAATTTTCTTGAAATTTCTGCTTTGATCCCCCTCTTAAACTATTAGTTATCTGGGCCATTTCGGCAAACTCTTGCAGCTTGTTTTGCCATTCTATTATTGTAGGTGGTTCTTGTTCTTTCCACCTCTTTGCTACATACATCCATGGTGATAAGCAACTCACAAAACAATAAGTACCAAATATATAAATTCAGCCTACATGCACTTTGTGTCAATGAGTAAAACAAAACACGGGGGGAGGGGGAGCAACAAGACAATCAGAGCTCAGCATAGGTCAACAATCAAGACTGTGTATTCAATTAATGATATCTGGAAACCTGAATAGAGTCAGCTGATCCTAGACTAAATGAAAATTTATTATGCATAGATGAAGCAAATATAGTTATTTGAAGCAAGTAGCATATTGTTTCACCTTCTTAATTCCTTTCTCTCTCCCCCTACTTTTTTGGGGGGGGGTTTACATTCACACATCTTCTTTTGGGGAAATCCACTCAAATCTAACAGACAGCAAAATATCTAAAATTGGAAATTATCTAGGTTCTGCATCTTTGCTCAAAAGGAGGAAAGGAACAGAAATTGCTCCTTTACCCTCAATGACGATAAATTATGCCATTTAACATGGGTAGCACTTCCCTACGATACAGACCTATTGTGAGCTAGTTTTGGGTTGACAGAACAGCCGGAGAGGTGAGGCAAGTCAAAGTCGGGGCTTCATTGGGCAAAGATGACCATTTGTTTGTTAACGGCTTCTCTGGAACAATCGATCATTTCTGAAAACAAAGCCTCCAAGCATGACGTATATTTATCTATTTCCTCTATCTGTGTTCCTTTTTCCACCAGTACAAGTCTAGGCTTTGGAACTCTTTTGATGCAGTGAGCACATTGCACAGTTCTGGAAAAGTAAGGTAGATGGACTTTATCTTCCCCTTTCCATTTCTTTCTTTCTTTCTTTCTTTTCTTTCTTTCTTTTCTTCTTTCTTCTTTCTTCTTTCTTTCTTTCTTTCTTCTTTTCTTTCTTTCTTTTTCTTCTTTCTTTCTTTCTTTCTTTCTTCTAGATACTTTGTACTCTGAAATACAGAAACTCCATCCCATGTAATTGGCAGTATACATGCAAATCACAAAATGCAGAAATTGTATTTTATTGTTTTTGTAGTCACTTAGGATGGGGGCGGCTGAGGAATTTGATTTGTGAAAAAAAATCCAATATAGACTGGCATGCTGCACACCTGCTGTAAGGTGTGGATCAGAACATAGTTTCACACTTCTCAAAATGTTGAAATGCAGATCAGATCAGAAAAAATGAGTTTTTAAATGCACATCTGGAGAAAAAATACAGAAGTTAATATTTTAAGAGAAGATATGTTCAATGCTATGTATTTAGGTGCAAATGTACATGTATATATATTTAATAATAATAATAATAATAATAATAATAAAATATAATAATAATAATAATATAATAATATTGTTATCATTTGTACCCCCCCATCTGACTAGGTTGCCCCAGCCATTCTGGGCAGCTTCTAACATATATAAAACATAATTTGCAAATTAATGTAGAAACAGGATGTTGTGAATTCCTGTCCCAAATCTGGCTGCAGTCACCCCTGAGATACTGGGGTTGATGCCTCTTGACTACACCAGAGGTATAAGGAATGGCTGGGTTGTTCATGGCATAGCCTAGGAAAATTTCCCAGTCAGTGGAACTGAAAACTGCAGAGTTATTTACAGGTCTTGCAACAAATGATGGTAAGCAGTCAAACTGCCTTCATTGTGGCAGAGCAAAGAATCGAGCTATGCAAGGTCTTTAGCTGGTGTGTGGCTGTTGTTCAGCTGGAGGTCCAAAGTTCAAACTTCAATCCTCTCTACTGTTAGTGGATACGATTTTTTTTCATTACTTTATTGAGAAGCCATTTGATAGCAGCTGAGATCAGCCACAGTGATTTGCTCAGAGAGGAGGGAGAGAGAAATTCCAGAGTTAAGAAAATGAAAAGGACATCTCACAGTTGAAGCTACAGGTTAAGCATGGAGCATGTTCAGATCCTACCAGATTTCATTTAGCAAAGGTGATATCTAGACAGAAGCCCCCTGTAGTCAAAGATAATGTTTGAATAACTTGGCAAGTGCAGCCTATGAAACCTGATCTAGGCCAAGGGGCTGGTGAACAAGGTGGAAACCATTTGACAACTATCTTGAAATATTATGAACACTCTCTCAAGCTTGTTGAAAATAGCAGATATGGCACCTCTGTATGATAACAGAGGCACTGAAGTCGAATTGCTTTGTCCATCATAGTTAAGAACTTGATAAATAGTGGAGAAACCTCATTGTTTATAGCCAAGACACCCCAAGAAAACCCATATTGGCCCATGCAAGCATAGAGAGTGCATTCAAACCATAGTGTCCATATGAACAAATGTCCCTTAATCACATCCCAATTCAGCTATTCGCTCTAGTGCAGCGAGGCTTCAATGCATAAGCAAATGCCCCCTGTTCACAAGGGTTATTCTATTTATTAGGGGAAACAGGACATGCATACTATGAGCCAACTCCTCCACTGAAGTCAAAGCAGGAACCCTATGCATGCACAGGAGCAGACCTAGGGCCCTGGTTCCAGGTAAGAAGCAGCCAACATAACCTAAGGACACAAGAGGAGCCCTGATGGATCAGACCCTGAATGCCCATGTAGTCAAGCATTCTTTTCTCTTTTCCTGCGAGAAGCCTGCAAGCAGGAGTGGAGCATAACCATGTGTGATTCTCAGCAACTCGTAGAACATAGCCACTGACATCCTTCTTCTCCATGAAGTTGTCTGATCCTCTTTTTATTTTATTTTTAAAAATATTTTTATTCATTTAATAAGAAAATACAAACAAAACAAACGCAAAACAAACACACAAATTTCTTATGTACTCTTAACATTTTCCCACTAACATCTTAGGGTGACTACCCCCGATCTCCTCCTTCTGAAATTCATTTTCAATCTTTATTGGCAGTTACATACTGTTAGCAATCACCCGAGATTATTTCCCTATAACATTCTTTCTTACACAATCCACCTCCAACATCATTACCGAAAACCTCTAACCACTTCCCTAAGGAATATCAAATTTAAACATTACAATATTTTTAAAAATACAATCTAAATTTCTTCCAATCTTCCTGCACCGTTTCCTCTCCTTGGTCGCGTAGTCTCGCTGTCAGCTAGGCAAGTTCCATAAAGTCCATCATCTTCATTTGCCATTCTTCTACTGTTGGTATCTCTTGAGTCTTCCAATTCTTGGTGATTAATGTTTTTGCTGCTGTCATGGCATACAAAAAGAAGGTAACATCCTTTTTGGGAATTTCTTCCCCTATGATTCCCAATAGAAAGGCTTCTGGTTTCTTTATAAAGGTGTCTTTTAACACCTTTTTCATTTCATTATAAATCCTTTCCCAGAAGTCCTTTATCTTGGGGCACTGTCTAATCCTCTTTTTAAGGCCACCCAAATTGGTCATCACCAGCAATGTGAGGACACAGTGTCATTCTGAGGGAGCAGTTCTGGAGAGGAACTATGATGGTCACCACCCAGCATTCCCAGTAGAAAGGGATGCCATGGCTGTAAGATCTCCCCCACCCCACCCCTTCCAAGTCACTGGCATTCTCCGTCTCTCATCACCACATTGAATGAAATGGTGACATTGGGAAGCTCATTCCAGGAAGCCTTGAATGGGGGGGGGGGAATATCCCACCCCCAAAACAGGAAGAAAAAAATGAGAAGTATAGGCATTGCCATAGGGTTATAAATTTCATTCCACAAGGGCATGCCATCTGTAGTTTTTCATAAGCACTTCTTGAGAAAAATAAGTTTAAACACCAATCTGCTGCTGACTAATTGGAGACAACATTTTAATCTTTTTTGGGTTTGTTTTTTTAAAAAATCTAATCAATTCATCCATTAAATGTTGCAGTCATGTTTATTTTATTTTTTTTAAGTTGCCCTTTAGCATGTGAGAGGATATCATTTCAAATAAATAAATAAATAAATAAATAAATAAATAAATAAATAAGCAAGCAAGCCCTGGTAAGTCCAGATGCCACCTGCAGGGGCGCATGTTCACTGCCTCAGATTTAACCAAAGAGCATAGGTCTCCCAAAGGGTGCTGTTATCTATATATTAGTCAAGTGCACAAAGTAATTATAGCCCTTGGTCATTATGATCAGAGCAGCAAAAGACCCCAATGTGCCTCTTGGAGTTTGCCTGCACATAGTCACGGCCACATACTTTGCATCAATGAATTATCTTCACTGGAACGATATTGCAAAGAAAATGCTAATCGCATGGAGCGCTTGTTGTTCTTGGTGGCCTTCCTTACGACAGTTCATCTCAGCAAACTCCTAAATGCTCAAAAGCTGCTATGCATTTCAGGCTAAGCATTGTGGTGTCATTTCTCCGGACTGGTCTCTGGAGGATTTCAGAATGCATCGTGAAATAAAAACAGCTGGAAGGGGAAACTTGTAGTACTAGGATAGGTGCCATATAGCAATTAGCAAGCAGAAGTTTTGATCTGGAAAATCACATTTGTTTTAATTGCTCCACTGTTGTGTTCATAAAGATTTTGGCTCGCTCTACTCCCTTCTCTTGTCTCCCTTATTAGATATCCTATTTAGCAATGGAACAATGTAGACATTACTCCCTTTGTTCCAGGTTTTTCATTGCTCTAAACGGAACAACAGAGAAATGTTCTACAAGGAAGATGGCATATAAATTTTATTGTAGCCTTAATAGATTGTTTTGTAATCCATTTTGATTTCTTAGCACATCATTCACCAAGATATTGCATTTAATCTGCAGTATAATGAGTGACAGCCTCTTACCTGAGAGTCTCGTAAAGCTACTTAAATAAATTCTGAAATGACTTTCTTTTTTTTCCTTCCCAAGTTTGGCCAACCCCAATTTTTTATCTTGTTAGTGACTGCCTCATAAGCTGAGGGTGGAGTAATAGAAGACTTGTGATTTGGACAGAATTCAAGGTGCTAGCTCCCTTCCACCTAACAAAATATTTCTGGGTTGAGGGATTTCTCTCTTTACACCCCACCCCTCCGGTATCCAAGTATGGTTCCCAATAGATGGCCTATTCCCTACAGAACGGCGAGGTGCTTATCATCAAAAATAAAACATGACAACAAAAAAGGCACAGATCTCCAGAACATTTGCATAGGCTAATGTTCATGTATATTTACATGCCAATTTAGAAATAATTTATATAGACATGCCATTCATCTCACCATAGTGAGGGAGACGGCGACCAGGTGAGCTATGGGCCTTCCAGGGTTGGGAGAGAAGCTCAGTTCAATTTGCCTTTGAAGACAGGCCTGCCACATTTGTAATTTCTACAATACATGAACCAAAACACAGCTAGCCTTCAGAATTCACACTTCACTAGATTTTGCAAGCAGTCAAGTGATATAATGATGCACATACTAGGCAATGGGGTAAAGTGTGCCTAGAAATATGTATGTTAGGGAAAGAACATACAGAAAATGCACTGTATCAGGAGATATTAGGAGAAATTCTCACTATAAGATTCACCTCTTTACTCTGGCTTTTGACACGAGGTGTATATTTTTATGATTCACCTGATTTTTGTGTGATTGCAAGCTGTTTTAAACTGTCTTTAATATTGTGTTTAATGTTGTGACCCACCCTGGGACTTTTGGGTGAAGGGAGGGAAATAAAGAAATAAATAATACTGATGAATTTTCATGGGGTCTTCTTTTTTAAGTGACAAGCTGGTGTGGAAATGTGGAGAACTGAAATTTAAGATTAGAAAAATAGGAAACTGAAAATGACTGCTCCAGTTTATTATTATTATTATTATTATATTATTATTATTATTATTTCAACTTATTATTTATTAAGCTTATTGTGGCGATCACACAGGGTCCCTGGTCGTTTAACGGACTATTGATCCCTGTGCCACCACGGCGCTTCGCTGCCACCAACCAGGATCCCTTCCCTGGTAATCACTGTCACAGTCAGGGTGTGCTTTTAAACAAAATAATGAGTGTTTATTTAAAAACTTCAACAACTTAAGATATTGGTTACAACCCTGTCCTAATCCTACGCTCACCACTCTACCTCACCACCAACCCTCACAATCAACAACCACCCACCAACCAACTGCCTCTATCAACTCCTCTTAACCAACTCTCTAACTCTAACTGACTCTGTTCAGCTGCCCCTAGCTCCTCCTCCCTCTGTTTATTGGTCTGCCTAGGGTCAGCCACTTAACCCCTTACTTACTCCTACTCATACATATTCTCTAGGAAGGGCAAATGCCACACTTATTAATTGTTTATTTATGCAAAAGTAGCTCAAAGCAACTTACTGCAATGAATAACACATCCAGTAATATGGTATCTGAAGAAGTGTGCATGCACACGAAAGCTCATACCAAGAACAAACTTAGTTGGTCTCTAAGGTGCTACTGGACAATTTTTTATTTATATATGTATTTCTACATCCAATAAAATCAGCTTAAAACTAAAACAAAACAAAATCTAATACAGTCTAACTATTGATGGGCAACTTTGAGGCCCCTGCAGGCCTCCCTTCTTAGGGTCCTTTATCTTTAAACTAGACTTGGGAATACACAGCCTTTCAAACATATAGGTGCCTAAATGGGAAGAGGGACTTGAGTCTTGACCTGGAACCAAGGATTACCCATCATGCCTTCCTCTTACCATCAGCCAGACCTTCAGCTTTCTGGGACAGCAGTAGACTTGGCAGAGGTGCACATGAGACTTCGTGTGCCAAAATGTGCACCCGTCAATTGGAAACAAATGAAGAAAATGAACACTGAATCTTGGCTATGCCTTTTCATGTTTGAAGGAATCACTTCAGGTATACTAAACTTGAAGGGTTACTTCAGGCATACAAAAAAAAAAAATGGTTTTTAAGGATTCGTATGAGTTCTGGGGAAAGCTCCAGCAATGAGGTGCTAATTAGATTTCCATTTGCTAATTAAATTTGCACTTGTGAAGTTACCTTCCTCCATGCCCTCCTTGCAACAAAAATATTATTTTTCTTCATGAATCCCATGTGGGAAATACATTGAAGGTTTGATAAATAAATATTATTCAAGATACATAACATTTCCCCCTCTGTATAAACCAGGGAAGTGACAAGTTAGTGTTTTGGTTTTCTTAAAACTGTAACTCCCCCCCCCCCACACACACACTTTTTATTTGAACATTTGCAGTTACATCTTGTCAAAGCCTACATGGCTACCTAGCAAATGGATTTGTGTGCTCAAAATGTAGAAAGACAGAAACTTAGTAAAGCAGACTTTTATTAACCTAACATTTCAGAAAGAAATATTATTATGATGGGCATTCTTCTATCAATATGAAATACGAATGTTCTACAGTTCAAGACTATGCATATATGCTGAGAAGTAACCCTACTGAGTTCAATAGCACCTTAACACCCACCCTCACCCCCCGGAAGTGTGTCTAGGATTGCAGATTTGCTTTTTCACCTACAAAGAACTTACACTACAATGAAATTACCCATGACTATTCCCAGAGACTATTCCCCAGAGACTGATGGGGAAAGTCCTAGATCATGGAGGGTGAGTCTGTGGCCCTCCAGATATAGGGTTCCATTTCTCCCAAATGGAGCATCCCGCAGGAATTTTGAAGATAAGGCAGAGCACCAAAAGTGACATGGTTTGGGGCAGGCAGCAGATGTCCAGCTATCAAGTGTCACACAGACTTGCTTTCTTTCTTTCTTTCTCTTATCTGCCTTGAGTTCATAACGTGCAATCTATGAAGGAGCTGAAATTAATTTGCAAAACAAGGTGCACGAGAGAGAATGATCAAGAGAGGGAGAGAGAGAGAGAGAGAGAGAGAGAGAGAGAGAGAGAGAGAGAGCAGCAATCCAAGCTCCATATTTTACTTATTTGAAAAGTTTCCAGCTTTTTTGGCAAACTGGTGCTCTCGATTGAAGAAGGCTCATAATGGGCAATTTGCATTTCTTCATTGCAGTGTTATACAACAAACTGGAAACATGTGTCAAAAGAAATTGGCCTGCATCAAAGAAAGTGCTGCAAAATTAAGACGTTTTATTTTATTATAACAAACACAGAGAGAGACACACACACAACATGACCTTTTCTCAAGACGACACAGCCAAAGGGCATCCAAATTTTAAGGAAAGGAAAAAGAGAGAGAGAAGACTTTCCATTTGAAATAATTAATATGTTTTGGTGGATTTTCCCAGTTTTTGTGGTTTTGTCATACAACATACTTCCAAAGAACTCTGTTGAACATGCATATTTTGGACAGAGTTCTTTCTGCTTATGTGTAGCAGCTACCAACAGCTGTCTCTGCTTTAAAAGTAAAGGGATAAAGTTTCATCACTGCCCTTAGTCAACAGAAAGAATTAGTGTTATGTTAAATGGGCCTGAATGTTTTTATAAAAAAATTGCTTTGAGCAATGGCAGCTGGAGCCAGAAACTTATGTGCATGTGTACACACACACACACACACACACACACAGAGCTTTTCATCCAGGCCCCAGAAAACCAAAGCTTTGCTTAAAGAGTTGATAAAAAGTGTGTGTGTGGGGGGGAGAGGCTCACTGACCAAAGACTGTTTCAGATGCCAAGGATATCTTATTATTTGAGGCACCAACTCATGTCTAAAAGAGCCAGCTAATCAGGATTTCAAATCCAAATAAGTGGTATTTAGAGTATGTTCATCAGACCAGCTGATTGCTGCATGATTTATAACTGGAAACACCACAAATGGGCCTTACGCTTTCCCACACTTAATCACATGACCGCAACTGTGCTCCATTCCCAGATTTCTTCGTTTCAGTCTTAGCATCTCATCAGATAGGATCCTTCGGACATTTTTTCATCACATTTGGATCCCAAATGTTTTTGCCCTGAGCTTGGGACCTGAATGTTTGGAACAGAGGAACAGAGGAAGTTGCCTTTTACTAAGTCAACCCATTGGTCTACCTTGTTCAGTATTGTCCACACCGACTGACAGTGGCTCTCCAGGGTTTCAGACAGAGATCCCTCCTAGCTCTACCTGGAAATGCTGGGGATTGAACCTTCTGCATGAAAAACAGGTGCTCTGTCATTGAGCTATATGCCCTCCCTATTTAAGTTGCAGCAGCTAAAAGATGTGCAAACTGCTCTCATCACCCTCAGAGCTATGATACTTTGCTGGTCTCCCTCTCCTTCTGTGCTGATGCACAGACTAGGATGGAGGAGATTGGGGTTTGAATCACCCTTCAGAAGGAATACGTCCCTGAGTGACTTAGTGCAGTTACCTTTGGGAAAGGGTCTTAATTCAGTGGCAGAGCACCTGTTTTGCATCCAGAAGGTCCCAGATTTGATCCCTGGCATCTCCAGGTAGGTCTGGGAACATCCTCTGAAACTCAAGAGAGTCGTGAACAGTCAGTGTATGTAGATGGGAGCGAGGGTCTCACTGAGCATAAGGCAGCTTTCTACATCCCTATATTTGTGCCTATCACACTGAGCTAACTGGTGGAAGGGTAAAATAAAGTGTGTGTGTGTGTGTGTGTGTGTGTGTGTGTGTTTAAGTCCTTTGACATTTTAATGTCCTTTGACATTTCTTGGCATTTCGCTGATGTACAAATCTTTACATTCACCTAGAATTTCATGGAAGTTGAAATTTGGTATGGACGTGGACATGATATTATGGAGATGCCTTCTAGTTCTAGATCACTGTTCTTCAACCTTTGGTCCCCAGATGTTGCTGGCCTACAACTCTGATCATCATGACCCAATTTAGCCAATGGTCAGGAATGATGGGAGTTGTAGTCCAATATCATCAGGGGACCCAAGTTTGAAGAACACTGTTCTAGATCATGGGATGAATTCCAAATGATGGTAAAATCATACCAGGGCATTACTGTTGTGATTTGGCAATGGCTAGCAGCTAGACCCCAACCCATCTGTGCACACAATTCCCTGTAATAAAATCAGTTATGGCTCCTTTAATTAAGAGTACAATCGGATTTGAAACAGTCTCATGGGCTACTTGTTGAAGCGATAAACAGATGCATTGCACAGGCATTGTTCACCTATTTTCCCTGTCTAGTACTTTGGCAAGAATGAAATCTTGACAATCAATGCTATCTGGAGCCATTATCTTTGCTCTACCTTCTATAACACAAGCTGGAGAAGGTTGGGAGTCTCAATATAAAATTACCCTATGTTCAATTTAATTGGCCTCTATGGAGCGGTCAAGCATGGTCTCAAGTATCTAGTGTTACATCATGTGCGATGAGAAAGCAAGGAGGCATTCAACTGAAATTGGGAGACGCTGATGAATCGGGTGACAGGTCACCTCATATCTCTCCCCTCCCTCGCAGGAGAGACATTCCTCATCTCATTTCTCCAGTTTGCCATGTGCCACTTTGCTGCTGTTTAACACAGGCTACCAGAAATGCAGAATAATGAGCCGAAGCTTATAGGGGAAAGCTGAGAAGCTGATTTATTTATGTTGTGAGTTACAGTGTTGGCATCAGCAGAGCCCCGTAGGAGATTGTACCTGCATATGTTTCTAACCTTTAGGATCCCAGGTTTCTTTCAGGACTCAAAATCACATCTTTTCTCCCCACTCCAATGATTTCAGATTGTTTTGAAAAGAATTCCCTCCCCCCAACTGCATTTTTAGAGTGAATCCATGATCAGCACCATCCATTTATTTATGTCACTTTCCCACAAAACTCTGTCCAAAGTGGTTCACAGAATATCAAATGAACTATAACAATGCAATTTTTTAAAGGAAAATGTGAAATAATCAATAATCCTAATACTCTACCAAAATACAAATACAAAAAAATCCATACAAAACTGTAAAAAAAAAACATGCAAGCATGCCGACTTAATTGAAAAGCTTAAAACTAAATTAAACAGGAGAGAGAATGATGCCAAACACAGAAATTAAATTGGATCACCAACAGTTGTGTTGTATTTGCAGGCATCAGGATGGAGATGGCTCACTACAGAGAGATCATTTTTGTCAATTTCCTTACTGTGACCATATCGTGGGCTCCAGCATATCCTAGATGGACTTATTTAGTCTTGCACTGGTCTTGCTCTTTCAGCTGCTGTTTATAGAGCTGGCAAATGCCCTTTCTGTTTGTTTCGATGTAGGTACAGAAATTCTGCATGAGTTTCTTCTCTGTACACTTCAATGGAGAAACAGCTCCAGAAGAAGAAGAAGAAGAAGAAGAAAAGAAGAAGAAGAAGAAGAAGAAGAAGAAGAAGAAGAAGACCTCTTGCAACCACAAAATTGCTGGATTGAGCCCAGGGTTGCCGCTTTGGTTTTGTTTGTTTGTTTCTCCTGCTCTTACATCTTTAACATTAATTCAACAAATGAAAGTTAAGCAGGCAAAGCTTTTTCCATCACTTATCTCAACACTAGTGAAGACTTTCCCAGCTTACATTTTAGGCTTCTGATAAATGTGGGGCCAATAGAAAGAAGAAAGAAAAAATAGTTGGGTCATGTGTGTATACTTCCTTAAAGAACTGCAAGACCTTGATTGAATCTTATTGAATTAGTTTATATTGCATTGCAAATGAGAGAGGAATATTCATTAGGGAATTATGCTTATTTTTGGTGCAAGCTGAAAAGCATAATTGAGTTCAGCATAGTTAAAACGCACAGACATGCAACAATTGAGAGAAAACTGTGCACAGAATTATAGTTAAAGTCTATATTACATACAGGTACACGTACTTTGGAATTTAGACTATATTAATGCAAAGGAAAGTACTACTACTATTGCTTTACTATTAAGCATAGTAATAATACAGCTGAATGGCAAACTCTGTCTCCAGCAGGTCAAAACGTCATACTAGGAAAATAAAAGTTCTGGTTTACAATGTCTCCCTTTTCACTTTCACAATCATGTCTCCATTTTATTAACCAGCAGGCCTGGATTTGCAATTTCTCAGGTTTATGGTACCAGATACAAACTGGTATCTGTGAAATAAAGCATTTTATCCCCAAGCATGCCTAATGGTGGAGCGCAGATGGGTTGTAAAAGATTTTAAAACAGATCTCTTTCAAGGATATTATACTACCAAAGTTGTCCGTAGACTTTATAGCAGCCGGTTCCCAAGCTCCCATGCACTGCCCAACTAAGGCTCAAACAACATATAATGTTAATCACATGTAGACACGCTTCAGGAGCTGGTCTCTAGCAGGAGACCAGCACAGAAAGGGGGGAGTGAGAGGCCTGTTAACCCTCTCCTCTAATGCTTTTCCATCTCTAAATGCCCTCCCCCCCAAGTTGCTCTTGGTGACATGGAAAAAAGAAATTGGCATGCCAAAAGTAGTGGACTTTTGTTGTGGTCAATCAAAGAAGGGAAGGGGGACAAACTCATTTTTGTTCACAATTTAATGAGAAACCACACTTTCCAAAATGATATGTGAACCAAAAACACACTCATCCTTCGAGATTCACATTTCTCTGAATTTTTGAAGCAGTTTTGCCTATATTGGGGGGAAGTGTGCATAGATATTCATACAACAGTGTAAATAAGATGAACAAATGCATTGCACATGGGGAAATGGCTTGCAAAAACGTGCACGTTGGCCCCAATGGCATACAAAAAAAAAAAAGATATATAAAGAGAAAGTTGCACTACAATGCTGATGGATTTCCAGGAAGGATTTCTTTCTTTTTAATTGCAAATTGCCACAGAAATATGGAGAACTGAATTTGGGATCGGGAGCATGAGAAGCTGAAATTGAAAGGTTCGGCCATCCCTAATTCACAGGTGAAATAGTGAAGGTGAACACACACCCCTCCCTAGTCTCAATTTGATACCGAAGCTTGGGTAGCTACATTTAATATAAGAGGGAAAAGCCAGGGGAAGTATGTTCCCCAACAATCACACACTCACATACACTTGTGAAGCTTAAGCACACAAGAAGTGCCCTGCAGGATCAGGCCAGTGACCCATTCTAGCCCAGCATTCTGTTCTCACAGTGGCCAATCAAATGACCATTGGAAGTCCACAAGCAGGAGGACCTGAGTGCAACAGCTTATGATTCCCAGCAAATGGTATTCAGAAGCATACTGCCTCTCTGACAGTGAAGGTAGAACATATCAATTTTGGCTAGTAGCCATTGATAGTCTTATCCTCCATGAATTTGTCTAATCCTCTTTTAAAGCCCTCCAAGTTGGTGGCCATCACTACCTCTTGTGGGAACCAATTCCGTGGCTTAGTTTTGTACTGTATGAAGAAGGACTTGTGGCAGAAGGCTTACTCTTCTCGGAATATATGCACATTAAGCAAACCAGCTTACTTAGCATAGCTTATTCTGAATCTGAGCACCAAACCTAGCAATATTTATGTACATTGGCGCAGAGCAAGTCTGGTCCTGGAAGAAACAATGCAGATCTAAGTAACTGGAAGCCTCTGCAGAGCTATATATCCACTCAAGTTTGAACATATTTCTTGCACATTCAAACCAACTGATAAAAGTTATATTGGTCCCTTGCTAGCTAACCCATACTAAATGTTATTGCTTCACATGCCATGAATTCTAAAGCACTTTCTAATGGAGATATTATTTTTAAAGAGACGGGATGATCTATTGGTAAGGGACTGTTTTGTCACCCAAAATCACTTTTTTTTTGCCTTTTTCCAGTGCTGTAATATTCAGAGATTGTGCACTGCCACAAGTCTGGCTCCTACTGAAGTCGAAATAATAATTTTGGAGCTGCAGAGTGAGCACATAATTTTGTATAGCCTTTATCATGACAAGCTGGATGGGGAAGAGTTTTGTAGTTATTTTGTAATTTAAAACCTGCTCTGTCCACATTCAAAGTAGCTGACAAACTATTATTATTATTACAATTATTACTATTTCTCTCTATTTCTGATGTTCAGGTTGAGAATATTGTTAGATGTGTAGCAAAAAAAAAAAAAAGCACCACACACAGACACAAGAGAGACTCGGAGGAACTATAAGGTTAGGGCTGGTGAAAGCAACTCTGTCCCCTGTGTCAGAGATGTCAAGGGTCTTTCCCGAGCAAGGCATTATGGGAGGGGTGGACCCAAAAGTTGCCTGAATGACCAGTGCTTTACCACAGCAGTGGCAAATACTATTTAAAGCAGTGGGAGCCATTCTGTGTCAACTTCCAGGGGCCACTGTCAAACACTGTCATAGTATAATAAAGTTCTTCCTAAGTTCTTTCAACCGTTCCTCACAGGGTTTGGTTTCCAAAGAACACCAGGAGGATATTTTCTGGATCAGGCCATCCTCAAGTCAATGCAGCTCAGCATTTTCTTTCCAACAGCACCAAGCCACATAAGCTCAAAAGCAAAATAGGGCATTTTTTATTTGAGTCTATATCTTCCTTCATTTAAATATTCTTCGGGCTGCTCATACCATCAGGCCAGCACTAGCAATGGGACAACATCCACCCCCACACCTGAGAAAGCAAATTAGCAATATAGGTTGTCTCCAACTGAGTCCTACTCAGAGTAGACACATTGAAATTGATAGACCTGTGTTAAGTCATGTGCATTCATTTCTCTGGGTCTAACTCAGAATGCCACTCAGTGAGCTCAGGGCATATACATTTCAGCCCTCCAAACGAGGAGAATCTTCAGTGGTGGTTGTGGTGTGCTGAGAAGGAACATCCAGGAAGCTCTCTCTCTCCCACCCTCAGCATCTCCCACCTGGGACCGCTGCCTCCTCCTGCCTAATGGCAGGACCTACCCTATCCCCAGTCCCTACACTCACCTGTGTCCATGTTGTTGGAGAATAGGATGGATGGGATTTCTGGAGCTTAGTGACTCTGCAGTGGTAGTCTTCTGGGGAACTGATGGCCCTCCAGATGTTGCTGAACTCCAACGAGCCCCAACCAGCATGGTCAATGGCCAGGGTTGACTGGAGTTGCAGTCCAGCAAACCTCTGGAGGATGCCAGCTTCTCCATCCATTTTTTAATAATAATAATAATAATACCATCTCATTTGAAAGCTGATGCATCTCATTTTAAACAAAAAGGGCAACATGGGTGTGTGTCACCATTTGCATGCCTTCGTCATTCTTAAATTGTTAGGAGGCTTCCTTGAATCCCAACAGCTACAGCCCTTTCCTGCCATTTTTTAAAAGAAGCATTCCCTGTCATTTTTTGCCCGTAATTTGTATGAAGCACTTAACATTCAGAACAGATCCTTTGTAACCTTTTGCCTAAGTCCCCCCCCTCACCCGCCCCAGCTTTCAAAAATATAAGAAGTGGGGAGTGGGGAACCCACCAAGCGCCTTTAAGTATCTCAGGCCTGGCTTCCTTCAATATACAGGCTGTAAATGTTTTACTTTGATTTGAGATACATGACAATAAATTAGGGGGTATTTATCAAAGCCGCTTTGTTGCATTGCTGACAAAGGCGGCTTTTTGCATAAATTACTGCATTATACAAATACACTTAGCTGAATCTAGTTTCTTTGATGTTGGTGGAGGAGATTTACGTTCAGCCGAGTTTTTATTTATCTGCCCTATTCACCTCAACAAGAGCCGGACATATTCCTCAATTAGTTCCATACTTCTAGAAATGACATATATCTCTCATCTTAGAAACAAAGAAATTTAACCACCACCACCCCCAAAAATAGGGGGTGGGGGTGGAAATCACACATGCCCCCGTGAATAAAAGGGGGGAGGGAAACTACTGTACACCATAAAGTGTAAATATTTAGTCAGAGCACTATCTTTGAAATCTTTGTTCGAAAAACACTTTGAAAACTAGTTAAGTAAGCTAATTTTTTAGGTAATTCTTTTTAAAAAAGAGGTGGGGGTGGGGAAGAGTTTTTCAAGACTTCATTACCAGACTAAGTAAACACAGGTCTGTTTCAACAAATGCTTGATATTGAAAGAAGTAGGTTAAAAAGATTTTTTTTTAAGAGAGAGAGAGAGCTATTCCCAGTGCACTTAAAATCCCTCTGAAGCTACGTTCCAACCAAAGTCTCTCCCACCCCCAGCGAATATATAATACGACAATAAAGAACGTCTTAGTCTAAATGGCAAATTAAAATAGTTAAAAAAGGAGCTTGGTGAGTGAATAATTAGCTGAACAGAAGCATTTCTGAAAATTGAATATCTTCAAACCATATGCTCACTGCTTTTTCAGTCACCTGCCTTCCTCACAACCATAATTTCAGATTATTTATTGTGCTACAAGGTCAGCAGTTCAAAGTCAGCCTTCCCTCTCCCCCTTTTGCCATCAGTGACTCAAAAGCATGATGGCTGCCACAGCCATGGAATTAAATGTGGTTCTATAAACCAAAGGAGTATTTGGAATTCAGGGTCAGTAAAGTAGATGGTGAAGAGACAGGGCTTGTTTAACTTAAACTAGAACTGCAGTTGGCAAAGTCTCAGCAGGGCCGGTGGTAGGTTCAAGCAGACCCTCGCTCAAGTGTTCTGGATAAGACCCTATGCTCTTAATGGTCAGACCTCTTAATTGCTCAGGCATCTTATCTCCTAATTAGGGTTGCCAAGTCGGGATCATCCCATACCATGAAATTTCATGAAACCTGGGGGTGGCCCCACATGATGCCACAGGGGTTGGACCCCAGTGGTGTCATTAAACATGATACATGAAGCATTAACCACAGTTGCTGAGAGCATGTCATTCAAATAAAAAAACAACTACTGAGCATATTTGTCACTGGTTGGAAATTAAGAAACCAGCAGTGGAGCAACATCAGACCGCAGGGCAGCCCTGGTGGTAGAAAGCTCCACTGCTGTCCAAGGTGGAGCTCAATGAGTGGACCTCCTGCTCCACAGTCGGACCTACCTTTTGATTTGCAGAAAGAGAGGTCCACACAGCATCTTTCGGCTCCATCCCCAGTTTTAAATATCACATTTTCAGACACAAATGTCTGGATATGGCTTTTATGTGCTAGGTTTATTTTATTTTAAATAAATAAATAACGGGCACTTTTCATGTGCTATTGATGGACTGACATTTACTTGGCTGTGTCAATCATTATTTATGTCTGTCCATATTTGATTTGAGGATAGGAAATAGCAGATAATCACACCACTCATATTGAAGTAGTTGGACTAAAAAAAAATCAGTAATTCTGTGTCCTCCAACTAAATTCTGTATCAATACTTTGGGGAAGTGGGAAGCCTCACATTCTATATTCAAATTAAAATGACGGTGAATCCATTTGAATGTTTGGTCATCATTTTCAACAAACCTACAGGCTTTTATCCCAGTCTTCTCAAACTTGGTGCTTTTTAGATATTTTGGTCTATTTTTAAATTTTCATTATGGTGTTATTGGTAGTAATGAGAGCTGCTAGTTCCCTTAGCTCTGAAGCAGTCAAGGGCAAACTCTGTAGCATCTCCAGCTGGCCAGCTGCTATTACCAAGGTATCACCAAACAGAAATATGAGCAGTTACAGGTAGGTAGCCGTGTTGGTCTGCCGTAGTCGAAACAAAAAATAAAAAAATTCCTTCTAGTAGCACCTTATAGACCAACTAAGTATGTTCTTGGTATGAGCTTTTGTGTGCATGCACACTTCTTCAGATACAATGAAATATGAGCAGTCATCAGTGGCCTTGTGCAAAGAGATGGGAGCCTGTGGCTCTGTAGACATTGCCGAACTCCAGCTCCCATCAACCCCAGTTTACATGGCCAATGGCCAAGGATGGTGGGAGATTTAGGCCAGCCGCATTTGGAGGAAACCAGAGTAGGGGTGGGGGTAGGACTGGTTTAATTGCATTGCCACTGGGAATCTGCTATTTGGGGATTCCAACCAGTCTCACTAACAGCACAAGCCTAAACACATGCAGTTGGAAATTAGCCCCATCATGTGCAAAGCGATTTTTAAAAAATTAAATATTTTACAGACCACAGTTCCATATAAAAATGTTGCAAAGTGGTACCGGTATACGACCTACTTCCAACATACCTATGCTTATTGCTGTACTGCAGTCTAAACGTGAAAGAAATTGTGACTGGAGGCCATGGAGATGCACAGCTTAAGAACACAGGAAGCCTGCATTCTACCAAGCCAAACCATTGGTCCACCTGCCCTCAGTGTTGTTACGCGGAGTGGGGAGACCTTTTTCAGTCCAAGGGCAACATTTCCATATGGGGAACCTCCTGAGGGCCACATGCCAGGAGTCGGTGGAGGCCAGAAGCAAAACGTGGGTGAAGCAATAATGCAACTTTACCTTTGTACAGGTACATATAGTATACCTTGTATAGTTTTGACACACATCTCTACCCCTCCCACCCAGACACAGCAAGAGACATTGTAAAAGTTCAAGGACACATTCCAGCCAGGAAGGTATGAAATCGGGGTAATGAAAGGTGTGGCCTAGGAGAAGGTTATGGCCTGGGAGGGTCCTGAGGACCGGAATGAAGAGACCAAAGGGCCACATCTGGCCCCATGGCTTGAGTTCCTAAACTGGTTGGACATCAGCCTCCCCAGGGTTTAACTCCAAAGGCTGGCATTTGCTTCAGTAGTTGACCTATCGGCCCATAAGCCAGCTCATGCTTGTGAGAACAGCTTCCCTTTCCACTGGTGTAAATTTGGAAGCTCAGAGGGAGGGGGCATTCATATGTGCCCACTCGACTACTTCGAACTGCAGATCTGGCACCATTTCAGGTGCCACATAATACTCATTCCACAGTTGCAATAAATAAATATTTAAGAATGGCCATACCTACTCGTTGGAAGTCCGTGCCTATCTTCGTCTAACAGGCTCTTTTGCTGTACTCTTCCCAGTGCCTGCTGAAGACATTTTCTAAGCAAGTCTACCCAGACGCGTAAATGTTGATGTGCTTTAATTTCTCATTTTAATTATCATTAAATGTTTTAAATTGCTGTTCTTTATTGTTAATCTCAATATTTATTGTAAACTGCTTAGAGGTTTAACTACAATCAAGAGATATATAAATTTTGTTACATATGCGTGTGCTTTCATATATTGCATTATGAAATTAAGACAGATGAGCAGTTCACAAAAAGTTAAATGAACTGAGCAATAAGACAACCCTCCTCTCCCCATGTGTCTTTGTGTCCTCGAGAGTCCAAAGTTTCATTGAACGTAGGTTTGATCACAGATATCTCTTCCACATCATTACATAGTGCTATTTTTAGGGGGGGGGTGAATTTTGACTTCTTGCATTTTTAAAAAGCATTTTCATATGATGTTCACAGCTATTGGGCTCTTGGGGCTGGAAAGAAGCGTGAAAACAAACAATAAAAACAAGCAAACAACAATATACAGTAACAATGTAATGATTCTGCTTTGAAATCCTCTTTTAATAGAGAGGCGGGGTGAGGAAAAGAGAAATTTGTCAGGTTTCTTTTTTTAATTGGAAAAATTAGAATGTCTGCTTCACTGTTTATTTGTTTTTAAATTGCATTTTCATCTGTCATTTACAGTTTCTTGGGCTGTCAAGGCTGAAAAGCAGAATAAAAAGAAACTGCAAGGAAAGGAAATTGTGTGTGTGTGTGTGTGTGTGTGTGTGTGTGTAACAATCATAATAACAATCCCAGCAGCATTTCCCCCCCCCAAAAAAATAGCGCTCAGATTACCTTACGCAGCCGTGATGAAATAAATCAGCTTTAAAATTCTCTTTTAAAAGAGGGTGATGGGGGTGGAGGTTGGGGGGGGGGAGAGAAGGAGAGAGAGAAACTGGAACAGGATGGGGGGCGGGGTGATAATAATAATAAAAAAGAAATATATGACTGCTGAAGGAGGGAGTAATTAGCACTCTCTAAAATTGGAAACTCCCCCCAAACTTCATTCTGTAACACAGAGTCCCAATTGGGAATTCTCTGGCAAGGAAGGAGCAAATGCACTCTTTTCTGCTCACTGCCAGCCATTCCTTAATCTATCCAGACAGCAGCATGTAAGAAGGTAAATATGCTATATTGGTAAGCACAGCCTTAAGTCATTTTGGGGTGGGTGGGTGTGTTTGTTTCTCTTTTAATATATATGTGTGTGTGTGTGTGTATTCGCATGTACAGGAACCTGTGCATCCAACATTTCTCTGAAAATTGTTCTGTGCACAGAACTATTTAATAATAATAATAATAATAATAATAATAATAATAATCCATTATCAAAACTGCTGATGTAATAAGGCCCCTGGTATATAAAATACACTTAATAACTCAGCTTTGGTAATTTATTGTGAACTGAGGTGCATTCTGCTTGATTCCATTTCCCAGAGAAATATAAGTGGAGTTTTCATCATGAACGCTTGGATTTATGGCGAGCCGTCCGAGCTGCATTAAGAAAGCCATACAATCCCTTCATTCAAGGCTTTAATAAGGAAGGCAAGGAAAAATTATCCTAGCTGGGTTGCGGGTAACAGCACAAGAACTTTTTTTCTTCTTTCTTCTTTCTTTTTTTTTTTTGGAGTCAGTAAGTTAGCGCCATCGCTCCTTGTCAGCCCATTAAAAAGTAAGGTTGGCATTCCCTGCTATTAGAACCATGTGTGCAAAGGAATTTTTCTTCTGGTAAGACATTCCAAATATTGTCCCAGAGCCAAACACTTCGGTGTTAGCCTAATTTAAGCAGTATGTTGGAATCAACTTGCAAGCCTTTGATCATATGGAGATGGTTTGTTACAAATTGAACTAACCCAGTCTCTATTTCTGGTGGATCAGAACTCTGGATTTGTTGAATTAAATGCCTCATTTAATGCAGTTTGTACATAAAAGAAAGCTGAAAAGAAATTTTTCACCTAACCAACAGGTCTACTCTTTTTCTTTATTTATTATTACTTTTAAACCTAATCCATACTGGGCCCGCACTGTTCCTAATCACCCTTAGGCTGTTTGCACTGAAGGTTTAAATCAGCTCATACGTTACAGGAGGCAGGACATCACTAAAATTATCAAACCATGTAATAAGGAACACATTGGAATCCAAAGCTAAAATAATTCTCTCTCTCTCTCTCTCTCTCTCTCTCTCTCTCTCTCTCTCTCTTTTAACGAAGAAAAATAAATTACGCTTTTGGTTGTTAGTGGCCATTGAAAGCGCCCAATTTTCATCTGAGTGAGCCGTCAGTGAAATCGACAGAACGATTTGGCGTTACTTTTGGGTTTCTTTTTCTCTCGCCCTTGTTTCCTATCCCAGATTCCCTTTCTTTCCACACCCAAAGCCATTTTGAGGGTTAAGAGAGCCCAGGAAAAAAGCAACCTCCCACATATGGCTGCAGTTTATTTTCATTTCTTGGAGATATAATATCTCTAACTGTAGATAATGATATTATAAACTGTCATTAGTGCCTCCCTCCCTTCTTTTCGGACTGCATGGAGTGCATGACATAAAGATGAAGAGCTCCAGCCGAGTTTGAAAGAGGAACGCTGATTTGGTTTAAGAATGAAGAAGAAGCCACATGTTTTCAAGGAATATTGCATAAAGGTAATCAGAAACATACATAACTTGCACACCATTGATCCGGGAACATGAGACTTGATAGAAATTCAAAGGTACGCACATAAAGCTCAAAAGCAAAGAGATGGATTCCGGTTCTTTTATTTTTATTTTTATTTTTATCATTCCACCCTGCATAACATGCGCATGTACTAGATGGAGGGTGTGCATTGCCACAGAAAACTCCCTCCCTCAAGCCTCCATGCATTTTGAGACAGTACGTGAGTGTTTTTGTACGCACAAAGAGACCTCTCTGCATGAACTCTGCAACATTGTCCTTGCAAAGTTCCAGGTAAGGATGAGATACTTATGTTTGTTTCACATTTTAAGGAGAAGCTACACTTTCCAAAACAATATGTCATCCAAAACGCTGCTATACTTCAAAATTCGTGTGTTTTACAATGTCGTTCTCCAACCCCATATATGCCCACCTGACCACTCTGATCTGCTTGCACTGGCAGAAATTGATATTTTAATGTGGCAGCACCTACATGGGGCCCTTCTAGCAGTGCCACAATCCACAAAGGTGCATTCCAAGGCCTCAGGTGGAGTCCTTCAGTGCTGCAGCACCTGCCTTTGGGATCACATCGGCCACTGAAAGTAGACAGGCTCCAGTATCTCACACATTTTGCTAACAAAGTGTGTGTGTGTGTGTGTGTGTGGATAAGTTGACTCATGGGTTGTATCTGATTTCTTATTCGACAAGTGTTTTATCTGTTTACATGTTGCATTTTTATTGTTTTATTGTTGTATGCAGTATTTTGTAATGTTTAGAACAGGCATGGGCAAACTCAGCCCTCCAGCTGTTTTTGGACTACAACTCCCATCATCCCTAGCTAACAGGACCAGTGGTCAGGGATGATGGGAATTGTAGTCCCAAAACATCTGGAGGGCTGAGTTTGCCCATGCCTGGTTTAGAATTTTATAAATATTCCAGTTAGTCAGCAGGCAAGTAGTTCAATAGCTAGCCAGATAGGTAGCTTCAGCACAAACAAAAGAAAGGACTTATTCGTGCAGTGCATAGTAAAACCATGGAACTCACTCTCACATGAGGCAGTCATGGCCACCAACTTGGATGGCTTTGCAAGAGGATTGGATAGATTCATGGAGAAGAAGGTTATCAATCACTATGAGCAAGAATGGCAATGCTGGAGGCAGTAATGCTTCTGAATATCATTTGCTGGGAAACACCAGAGGGGAGAGGGGAGGGGAGTCCTGCTTGTGGGATTCTCATTAGGGCATCAGATTGACCACTGTGAGAAAAGGATGTTGAACTAGATGGGACACTGGCCTGATCCAGCAGGCTACTCACTGTTGGTCCTGCAACTCAGAGTGATCTGGGGCTGTCAGGGGCCAAGGCATCAGGTGGAAAGAAGGATGAACCATGAAAAGGACCTCCCCAGCAGCTACATCTTCACGGAAGAAGGTAAGGCTGGAATTGGGTGGGTGTCTTTCCTGCCTGGCCTCTTTCTTCCAGACAGTTTCTCCTTCTTCCTGCCCCCAGGAGCAGCACTATGCAGGATCAAATCCTCCTGCTGACCAGCTTCAATTCTGTGTGGTGTCTGTCACTGCTACTTCTCGTGGTTTCCTTTGCATGGAGGTACAATCCTACTCTCCTTGCATGTATTCAGCAAAGGGAAACATCTGCAAACCCCTAGAATAACCAAGTGCCAGGTAATTCTGCAGAGCTTCAGTGGGGAGTTCTGCAGACACCAGAGTTACTGGCCAAAAATGGAAAGTGCAAGTAACTCCAGATCATATAATTTATAATCCTCCTGGGGTAGGAGATCAAGTTATACAGGATGGCCAACCCAATACCACTGGCAAATGTAAAGGCTTGCAGACTTCCTTAGACTAGTCAATTAGGGGAAGCCACCTGGTCATGCACACCAGGCTGCCGGCCTTCAGCCAGCCTATGTCCACCCTGCCTTTGGCTTACCCAACTTCAAGATGCTCTTCAGCCTCAGCCCCAGTTTACCTTGTTCTGCTGCTCTGCTTGCTAGGGAGGAGATGGCATTTAGCAGAGTCTTCCAGTCATGCTGCGGCAAGTCAGGACCCTGGGCAGCTCCCAGTGGGCTCTGCTGACTGAGCTATGGAAGATGTTGTCTCAGCAAAGGGGCAGAGTCATGTGAAGGCTTGATAAGGCTGGCAGGGCTTTCCCTTCCAGTGAAGTTTTGTAACCCTTAAGGGACCTATATGCAGACACATAGGTCTGTGTGGTTCTGAAACAAGGGAAGTTACAGGGAAGCTATCCCCAGAAGATAATGGGGGAGAGCCATGTCTAAAGGCTGAGTAGGGTGAGTCCAAATCTCAGTTCTCCTCAGGGTGACACCACAGGCTGACCCTAGATAGCATAACTGAGACTGGGTGAGTGTTCATAAAGTTGAGTTTAGGTAATCAAAGCAATGTGAACTCCACTGATGGTTTGTGGAACTTAAATTAAAACAATGTGGGTGAGTCACTGACAGTGTTTTGCTCCTAAAAGCACAATTATAAATGAGCAACATATTCATACCATATTTATTGTCAGTATATATATGGGCTGTTAAATTAATGAGATCTCTAATAAAAATGAGAGATGAAGATCCAATGTGGTTTTTTTTTTTCTATTGTTCTCTAACACAAGCTAGATGTATGTTTGTTTTTCAGAGTGTAAGACACCTATGCTTAATATGATATGGCTATATCCAGTGTATTTCAAAGTACCTTGAAATTCACCAGCCTGTTACAGTCCTTATATTAGCACTTACATATGAGTAGACATGTTTAGGTTCACACTGCGCACCATCAGTACCAGTAGGCTCTCCCAGTGCTCAAGGGCTTCACAACAGCTCAAGGGTTGTGGGTGCTGCTTCTGGCTTTCAGTCTGTTAGCCAGTACATAGTGCCAGCTCTTATAAAACCAAACTTTTTGGCCACTGCAGCAGTATGAGGAAGATAATTCTATCTCTTCCTCCCCCCCCCCCCATAGGAACATTAAGAGAAACAAAGGAAGCTGCCTTATATCAAGTCAAACCATTGCTCTGTCCAGTTCAGTATTACCTACACTGATTGGCAGTCTTTCTCTGGGGTTTCAGGCAGGGGACACTCCCAGCCCAGACTGCAGATGCCGAGGATTGAACTTGGGACATTCTATATGTGAGGCAGATGTTCTATCACTAAACGTAGGGCCCTTCCCTAGAAAAAGCTCACACCCTCCAACAATTCTCTGATGAAAATAGGGACGTCCCACTACATAATGATAATTTTACTATTTATACCCCACACATCTTACTGGGTTGCCCCAGCCACTCTGGGTGGCTTCCAACATATATAAAAACATAATAAGCATTAAACATTTTTTTTAAACTTCCCTATAGAGGATTGCCTTCAGGTGGCTTGGGGGTTGGATAACTCCATACCCTCCAACATTTCTCCAATGAAAATAGGGACGTCCTAAGGAAAAGCAGGACATTCCGGGATCAAAACAGAAACCAGGATGGCTTCTCTAAATCAAGGATATCCCTGGAAAATAGGGACACATGGAGGGTCTGCAAGCCCTGATCATTGCCCTGTCCAGCTCAACATTGTCTAGGAAGGAGCATAGCTAGGTACATTATGCTGAGTCACATCATTGGTTCCATCTAACTCCGTATTGTCTAGGAAGGTGTATTTTGTTGAGTCACACCACTGCTTCCAGCTCAGTCTTGTCTAAGCTGGCTGCATTATACTCAGTCTCATCATTAGTGCATCTAGCTGGGGTCTTTCCCAGCCATATCTGGAGATGCTGGGGATTGATCCTGAGACCTCCTGCATGGAAAGCAGATGCTATCCCTTTGAGTTATGGCTCTTTTGTCTTGCATGTGCCTGGGAAACAGTGTTGATGCTTCCATCTGCATGTCACACAGGTGACATTTCTCTCCTGTTTCCTTATTTGCAAGATAGACTAATATTATTTAAAATGACAGACCTACTCAGCACCAGGCATTCACTAAACGGGAGAGAAAATGGGTCCCATGCAATTATTGAGAAGCCGTCCATCTTGTTCCAAGTGACTTACTGTACCAACCAAAAATTAAATACAACATGCCTAGGGAAGACAGCACTACAGAATCAGGAATTGCGTGGAAACCCAAAGCTTTTGGTAAGAAGCAACAGCAACATATTAAAGAGTAAAGGCGGCGGGGGGGGGGGAGTTTTCCACTGAAATTGACATAAATAAGTGGATTTCCCAGATGAAACATTGTTTGTCGCAAGAGAAGCTTTTAATCCCCTTAAGTTCATTTCTAATCTCTCTTGGAAGTGCTTGTCTAAGGAATATTACATTGATAGAAACAATTTAATTTATTAAAAACGAAAGAGCAGCCAGCACAGGGCTAAGAAATATCTTCTGCACAGTACTCTCCCAAATGAATAAAACGCTGCCACAGGTAGGAGGAAAGAAGGGAGGCTTTTATGTGCACTGTTAGCTCAGCTTTCATTAAAAATGCACACATTATGTTCCTGGTTCATTTATTTATTTCTCTCTTTCTTTCTCTCTCTCCACCCCCCCCCCACTTTGCTCAGTGTGTTTTCTGCAATAAAGCAAACACTTTGGAATTCATAAGGCTTCTTTATCCTGTGTGCACAAGCCACCTCCTCTCCTTTGAGCACCTAACAAATGAACACACACAAAAAGGAGATGGAGTAAGCAGAAAAATAAATATGTGTACATTTCCCCAGCCTCTGGGATGGTGGTGGGGAAATGCACACACAGAGAGCTTAGGGAACTTTCAGCCAAGACAAAGTAACATAGAAGCCAGCTCACCAAGATTTGTCATACAGCTCAAGCATCATTAACAAAAAAATTGGAACCCACCATGAAAACTGCAGAGCTGAAAGGGCTGAATCCATACCTCACTTGCAAACAGACCTCAAAGGGGCTCCCTCCCAGTGCCTGTCAGCTGAGAGTGAGGCCTTTTGAAAGTGTCACATGATGTCATTGTGATGTCAGGTGATTGACAGGTGTGTGGCCATGTCTACCTGTCAGAGTTGGCCTGTGAAGAGTTAAATATCCAGGCCACCAGTTGTATCTAGTTCTCCACCCATGAAAAAGTAGCTCGTTCAGTGTAGAGTGGTATAATACTGTTTTAAATGGCTGGTGCAGATGGGGCCTTCAAGGCCAGAATGAAAAGGCGACAGGCAAGGAGCCATTTTACCTTTGAACAGTGCATCCCTTTCTACCCCCCATCCAGGCAAGCAGGAAGCATCATCAGAGTTGAAGAAAACATCCCAGCTAGACATACTCAGTCAAGCAGGGTGTGAAGCAGGGCTGTTAAAAGGGGTAGCCTAGGTGAGGGTTGGCTGGGGATATGGTGTGATTTGGTAAGAGTTCTGAAGGTCGATAGAGAGGCCTGGGGAGGTTGTCAGATCTCACCCACCCCTCTTGTAACTCAGCACAAAAGTGCTAAACTGATGTCAACCCTATTTCCACTCCCTCCATTTTGTGATTGATTTCACACTGACAAACTTTCTTAATAAAAACAGAAATGAAATAAATAATGGCAAGAACGAGAGAAGTTGTTATGTACTGAAAAGATGTATAGCTTGGTTAAACACATTTCTGACAATAGTAATCCCTGTGATACTTAGGACAAGCTGGCATTTTTGGCCCACATCCTCATATACTTTACATCCCAAACAGAGGGAATTCTCATCATGTCTTAGACATAAATAATAAACGGAGACAGTTAAAAAAAAAACCCTACAAAGAATTACCTCATGCTTGTGCACACAATACACTGTAATCTATTTTCTGCTGTTGTCAAATTCTAAATTTACCTATGGCTGATTGAAAAACAGTAGTCGTCAGCCTCTTTTTTTAAAAAAAAAAACCAAACCTAGGAACAGAGAGTGTGACTCACTAATTATTCAGGAATAACTCTTGTTAATGAAGTGGTGATAACAGATGCTGGATTTATTGCTCATGGGGTCTTAGCACAGGCACTGTGGAATTTCCAATTACTCCAAGGAGTTTGGGATGAACACCAGTAGAATGAACTCAAATTATTCCAATAATCCTGTTATTTTAATTCATTAGAGGAAATCCTGCTCTCCTCACTACTCTGAAGTCAGCATGTAGCTGCTTCTGCCCAAAGGCCTCCACCTCTCATCCTTCTGAACACCCCTTCTACCTTCTACCCCTTCTGACTCCTAAATTCCCTATTCTCATAGCCCAGAGATGGGGAATATGGTGCCCTCCAAATATTGGCAGACATTCTTAATCTTAAACATTGGCCATGCTGGCTGGGGCAGATGGATTTTGAAGTCCAACAACATTGACAGGGCAAAATGAGTTAGCTATTCTTACTCTGAGCTCTAAGAAACTACAGCAGAGCAAGTCTGTAATTAAACAGCAAGGAATTAAAACTGGATTACAAGCCATGTGGTCAGAAAATATTTAGCAAATAAAATGTGCTTATTAGTCAAAATTGCATGCAAAAACATGTTTACTCTAAGAACATTGCATTAATTTTTTTAATACCAATTGCAGAGGAAATTGGGGGAATTTAATTTAAGATTGTGAAAATGAGAAACTGAAATTGAGAGATTTGTCTATCCCTAATTGTGTGTATTTTTCTTCCTATTTATGGCTGCCTGTATCATTTTGTTTAGTCTTTAAGGAACGGTTACCACCCAAACCCAGACATTTTTACACAGTAATCCATCACTAATGGAGATATCCCTGACCTTAACCAAACCTTACATTTTCTAGAATGCACTTTTATGTTCAGCTACCCTGAGGCTACAGTGTTTAAAAGTTTAGATTGAGAAAATCATTTATAACTGGTTTGTTTGTATCGGGCCTTCTGCAATGCCATCAAGAAGGACAATATTAATTAGCAATGGCTAACACCAAAGTCTAGAGAAAGTAAATAATCTTTAATCTTTTTTAAAAGCTATCAGTATTTTACTAGCTATAACAAACGATGCAGATAAAAATTATGGGGTGGGGGGTAGAAAAAGCGTATGGTAAACTATGAAAGCTGCCCATTTGAATAATTGATTTGACTTCCTTGAAATATTTTTGCAATACGGTTGCATTTGCTCTTACAAAATGTTGTTTGGGAAATGGTGAAACCCAGCGAAATATGCTAATTGACTCCATTTGTTGTGTTGGAAGATAGATAGATAGATAGATAGATAGATAGATAGATAGATAGATAGATATAATAGGGTGTGTGTGTGTGGGTGTGTGTAGCCTGATGTCCTGGGTTACATTGTAAAATATTAGTTTTTGTACAAGGTATGTAATTATGCCAATTATTTAGCTTGCTAGAACAGAATGAACAGCAAAGAACATGAGCATGTTTTCTGTTGCTACACCAAAGAACAGGTTGTGTGCATGCCTTTAGCTATACACATATTTACCCTTTATTCTCAAGAGGTCAAGGCATAGAAACATAGCAATAGTTATACCAGATTGAATCGTTGGTCCAACTAGCTCAGTATTGTCTACACTGACAGGCAGCAGCTCTCCATGGTTTCAGGCAGGGGGCATTCCCAGCTCCACCCTGGAGATGTCAGGGACTGAACCTGGGACCTTCTGCATACAAAGCTGAACTGCATCCCTTCTGCTCAAAATGCAGAAAACAAGCTTTATAAATGCAAGCATTTTGCAAACATATACATTCAATATTCAATACTATAAAATATCAAAAAGCAAGCAAGTTTTTTCATTGCTGCAGATGAATTAAAATTGTTTCATCTTCTGTTAAGTTTTTGTTAATTCCCTAAGTTCGTTTCCTTTGCCACGGATCTCCTCCCTTGATACAGCCCGTAGAAGCCAGTGCAGCTATTCAAAATGTGTAGATGGAACTTTTAATATGTTAAGACATCAGTTCCTCTTTCCCAAGCATTTATATAAGTGGTTGGCAACTGCCTTTCAAAGTAGAACATGGGGTGGATGCTAATGAATCATTAAGGTTAATTATATGTCTCAACATAGCTGTGAAGAAGTCAAAACTAAGAAAGTTTTGGCCTTTCAACATTTAAAAACTTAGATGCTGAACTTTTAGACCACAATGGAAGTTGGCACAGCCAGAAAAATGTAAGTGCCCCCTCCTTTTTTATGAATGCCAGGAAAATATAGGGGGAATCTAGGGGAAATGAAACATTTTCTTTCCCCCATTCTGCATAAAGTAAAGAACTGGAATTGCCAACTCATTGGGGGAGGGGGGGAATCTGGCCTGTCTGTAGGCTGGTGAATTATGAATTACTGAAAAGGGGACAAATAGGGACATTCATTTGCATGACATGTATACTGGCTAATTTATAGGTATAGGTGCAAATTTAGAAATAATGACTTTAAATTACCGGTAAATAGAAATCCACACATTAGCTTAGTAGGGAAAATAGTGAGCAGCTGCCCTGTGTGCCTACTCAGTTTGCTGACCAGGGCCACATTCACACCATACACATAAATCAGCATGATGACAGTTTAAAGTTTCATGGCTTCCCCCAAAGGATTCTGGGTGCTGTAGTTTGTTCAGGGTGCTGAGAGTTGTCAGTGCTGGATTTAGGGTGGTGCAAGAGGTTCCCCTACACAGGGTGATGAGCCAAGGGGGCACAAAATTGAGAAGACCCATAATTGAAAAAAACTTCCCTAAACAGGGTTGCCTTCAGGTGTCTTCTAAAAGTTGTGTAATTATTTATCTCCTTGACATCTGAAGGGAGGTCGTTCCACAGGGAAGGCACCACTACCGAGAAGGCCCCCTGCCTAGTTCTCTGTAGCTTCACTTCTCGCAGTGAGGTAACCACCAGAAGGCCCTCAGAGCTGGACCTCAGTGTCTGGGCTGAGCGATGGAGGTGTAGATGCTCCTTCGGGTATACTGGGACAAGGCCGTTTAGGGCTTTAAAGGTCAGCACCAACACTTTGAATTGTGCTTGGAAATGTACTGGGAGCCAGTGAAGATCCTTTAGGACTGGTGTTATATGGTCCCGGCGGCCACTCCCAGTCACCAGTCTAGCTGCCGCATTCTGGATTAGTTGTAGTTTCCAAGTCACCTTCAAAGGTAGCCCCACAGAGAGCTCATTGCAGTAGTCGAGGCAGGAGATAACTAGAGCATGCACCACTCTGGTGAGACAGTCTGCGGGTGGGTAGGGTCTCAGCCTGCGTACCAGATGGAGCTGTTAAAAGAGCTGCCCTGGACACAGAATTGACCTGCGCCTCCATGGACAGCTATGAGTCCAAAATGACTCCCAGGTTGCACACCTGGTTTTTCAGAGGCACAGTTCAGGACCAGAGAGTCCCCCACACCCACCATGTATACCATTAAATGTATGGCATGAACTGTCAGCTGCTGGTTGGCAACTTCAGGACCCCTGTTGGTTACCCTTCTAAGGGCCCTTTATCTCTACACCAGACTTGGACAGCTCTTTGGTAGATACCAAAGCATCAGCTAAATGTGGGAAGAACACTCCCCCCCCCCACCTCCAGCAAAACATTTTTTTTAAAGGAACCCAGCCCATAAATAACAAGGGTGCACTTAGAAAGAACAACAACGATTTCTTCCTCTTCTGGATGATTGCTGCTGAAATCCAACTGTTGCTATTGTACTGTTCCTTGACAATGTTCTTCCAGTAGGACCTCTTTTTTTACAAGTGTGTGTGTAGTTGTAGTAGAGAGAGTAAAAGCAGGGAGTTAAGGGAATAGCAAAAAAGAGGGGGTCAAAGCAAAGAGGAGAGTTGTAATCTGGATAAAAAGACATTCATATTTCTCTTCTCCAGTTCTGCTGTCAGCTAAACAGACAAACCCAGAAAATGCCTGCGGGGGCTCAGTTTCCCAGGAGCGTTTCAATCAGAGAAGAAAAAGGGAACCTTGGGGTGAATGTACTCTAAACAGGGATTCAGACCAGGCGAGAGATGAAACGCAGTTGTGAAGGCTGCCGTCGCTCACCTCCATTAAAATATTGCAAGTGTCAAGCCAGCTGAAGAAGACCAGGGGGTCAAGTATCACGACAGGAAATGAAATAAGAAAGAAAGGAGACCGTTTTCTTGTCTCTCCAGTTTGAAAACTCTTTGGTTGCTATGAAAGTTATATTCTCCACAACCTTAGAAAGAAGTGTTAAAGACAGAATAGGAATTCCTCAGGGTTTATGACAAAGATCCAGCATGTGGTTGGTCAGACTGGAGAAGGTGACTGAATACACCAAATGTGTGCCAGAACAAGGGTTGCCAACATGGCATCTATGGATGCACATTCACACAGAGATGCCTTCCTTGGTTCCTGCAGGGTCTCCTTCCTTTGCTTAAATTAGGATTGAAAAAAGGAGATTTCAACTACATTTTAGGCTAAATGGCCTATTATCAAGGTTGCTGCGGTAGGGGGTTTTGGACTTGATTACCTTTGAAGTCCTGCTCAACTCCATCAGTCTGACTTTCTAATCTTGTTTCATCATTTCAGCCAATGTTATTATCACCCATGGAGTCAGTCTACACATTCAACTGCCAGTCATAAAGTGGCCTTTGACACCTGAAATGTATGGACCCACCAGTGGCAGACTTTGGGCTCTCAGGTTGCAGAGGCGCCCTGTGTGACACTAAAATTCAGTGCTCCTAACCTCTTGCGCTCCATTCAACAGCATTGTTGAACGCAGCCCCATGCCGCCCAGTGCAACCTAAAGCCACCTCTGGACCCACTCTTTCCTTGTGACCGTTATTTGTTTTGAACTGATTTAAATACTGTTCTGGGATTAGTTGGGGGGGGGGGCTGATGATATCCTTGGATCTAATTCTGTGGTTTTATATCTGTAAGATGTGAGTGTCCAGTAGAAAGAACTGCTGGAGTGGTCAAACTGGTCTTTTTGTTAAGTATTTGTCTAAAGAGTTGGTCAGATATAGGTGTGTTGCCATAGAAACAGCCAGTTGCCCCCAGATGGAAGGGGCAGGTCTTCTCCTCCATCACCTGGTGGGTGTTGGGGCCCTGCCTGGAAGCCTAATGAGGAGGGTCTGATGGAGTGTCAACACTGTGAGCCCCTACAACTTATATATGTAAACAAATCCGTATGTCATAAAAACAATGCAGTCTCCAATGACTTTCATTCCAAGAAAACCCAAACCAAGGTAAGTACTGGCAGCCCTGAAGTCTCTCTCTGTTCCGAGAGTGGGGTGAATGGAACAAGGTTTCTAAATTGCTGTAACCCAACTTGGATCATATGCAGAAGGGCGGATAAAAAACTAAAATAATCATGAAAATGGGGAGTGATGATGAACCGGGAAAGCAAACATGAAGGAACAAGGTACAGTATAATGACCATTTTGCATATTACAAATTTTAGGTGTGTACCTGAAAGATTTTAAGCATATACTTCAAAAGGAGAAGTGTGAGTGTGATGAAAACAAGGTTCACACAGGTAAACTTTGTCAGGAAGCCACAATCTGTAACACCCAGTAAAATATGGGTTTGTTTGGGATATGGGGACACACCAATTTTTTACTTTTTTTTATTAACCAAACACTTCAAGATAGCTCACAGCTGGTAACATTATTTAGGTGTAGACTTCTTAAGCTACCGGGAGTATGCAACAATGCAATTTTAAGTACTTAAGAGCCACTGATAATAATGGAATTAATTATGCCAAATTAGCTAGTGGAATCTTGGGGGAAAGGGTGGAGCATAGCGAACATCCTGGATGTGGTATCCTGCGGTGCCATCTGAGGTAATTCTTTCTGGGCAGCCAGTCATTAGGTTCATTTAAGGCTCACCTCCACACTCTGGCAGTTATATCTGGATAAACATGTTCCGGCTGTTACCTAACTCAGGGTCTGTTTCCTTGCTGACACAACAGAAACCAAAAGATGAAATAGAGCACATCACCATTAACAAGAGATCCAGTGATAAGATCGGCAGTGGAGACAGATTCTTAAAAGGCATAGCCGCTTTGCTCTGGCCACCATTTATAATACCCAAACTCCAGTCCTTTCTGCACATCTGATGGTATTCCTTTAAAAAAAGACAACAGACCTTGTTGTTAATCATCCTCCTACAGCTGAGCTGCTCTCCTCCCCCCCCCCCCCCCGCTCCTCTGAACCTCTTTCCTTTTTCACTTTCGCCTCTCTCTCTTGCTTTTCACTCCTTCTTTTCACTGCCTTTTCACATTCTGTCATGTTTCTTCTTTTTATCCTCTGAAGCCAGGCCAACGTAGACATTGTTAGCAGAATCACTTTGAATAATGCAGAGTCCAGAGAGAGGAAAGAAACTGATAATGCTTTACTTGGTAAACTGAGCAAGAACATAGTATAACTTGAGGGGACACAAGCAGAATGGGGTTTGTCTTTCTTAGATCAGGCCTTCTTCATAGTAGGAAGACATTCAACAACTAATCATACAGGGGGAAAATTTGTCAGAACTACACAGCCAATCTCCTGCCAACCTAGCAGTTTGAAAGCACATCAAAGCGCAAGTAGATAAATAGGTACCACTCCGGCGGGAAGGTAAACAGCGTTTCCGTGAGCTGCTCTGGTTCGCCAGAAATGGTTAGCATGCTGGCCACATGATCCGAAGCTGTCTGCAGACAAACGCCGGCTCCCTCGCCTATAGAGCCAGATGAGCGCCGCAACGCCATAGAGTCGTCCGTTGACCTGGACCCTGTGCCTTTCCTTTTTATACAGCCAATCAGAACACATTACCTCAGCAAGGATCATGCCAGTCTGACTGGTTGCTAGGCAACACCTCCAGTTGTGGGTGGGCTATCAACAAAATTGATCATTGGATTACTAGCTGAATGATCCTTGCTGTTGTGTTACCAACAGACATTCGTTAATCACATCATGAGCTCGTGTGTGTGTGTGTGTGTGTGTGTGTGTGTGTGTTAAGCAAAGCAGTTGTAGGGGCTATGGGAACTAGATCAGGGCCAGGGTGTAGGCAAGGGGGCTTTAAAACTTTGCCCGCAGCAGTAGTAGGCTAGCCTATGTGATGGAATTGCAGAGCGTCTTCCCACCACCAGTAGTGGTGAAGGGCATGTGGTGCAGTTGGGCGGTGAGGATGCACCAGCGAGCCAATCCAGCACTTCTGCTAATGCATTGACATAGCCCTGTGCTGATTGCCACACTGCCCTCTCCAGGTCACCTGCAGCAATGCAATGCCAGAGGGTGACTCCACCCCACCACACTGGACCACACCATGACTCCAGCCTGCCTATTCATCTGCTTCTCCGAGCCTGAAAATAGCAATGGTATCTACAAGCATTTTCCAGGTACCCTTCTTGATATATTTCATTAATTTTATTGAAATTCTAGCCTCTGAGCAGCCCTCCCACAATTTCCCCCCGTTTTCACTGCCAGCTAAAATAACTATCATTTGAATTAAAGAAATAATCTGGTAGCAAGTCTGAACAAAGGTTCTCCCTGCCCACAACCACTAAACAGTTCTATATGAGCCAAATCTGCTTGAGTGGGTTGCAGGTACTGCTGATGTAAGCAGTGGATCAACTCATGGGAGAATTCCTCTAGCTATACAACAAACAAGGCTCAGGTACTCCCAGACGACAATAGAGGACCAGGTCCAAGCAGTGTGTCTTTGCTGGTACCAGGCCCCATCCTCCCATGTAGGTTTGGGCATGAATTGAACAAGGAGCAGTATAGATGCATGGAGCAGTATATGATGTATGCATCATAAGCATGCAAAATTTATGACACTGTGTCAACATCATTGCTGTCGTGGGACATGTTCATTAAGGCATCACCCTTAGTGGAGCTTGAGCCAGCATGTTGGAGACAAACTCGTAAACCATCGGGGGTTTGATGACTGCATATTGTTTAAGACAAAACAGCTTTTAGAGATGGGCAGAAATTACATTTGGCTTCTGTTTAAATGCCGATCTGACTTAAATTTGCCCTTCCCAAAATGACACACAGCTGTGCATGCACATGAAAGCTCATACCAAGAACAACCTAGTTGTCTCTAAGGTGCTACTGGAAGGATTTTTTTTATTTTTTGTTTTGTTTTTCCTGACTTGTATTTCTCTGAATTTTGCAATGTACTACATGTGCAACGATGAGTACATGGTGGGCGGGGGCAGAGTGTGCATAAAATGAATCTGTTCAAACAAATAACTTGCAAAAAATGCATTATATTAGGATAAATTGCTTGCAAAAAATGTTTATATAAGAGAATAGTCATATTGTAATTGTCATAAGGTGTCAGGGTGCTGTCGGCAGCTACTGTACTGGCTACCTGCCCAGTAAAGTAGGGACACAGAGAAAAAGCGAGCTTTGCAGTTCCTTTTTATATTAGAATTACCAGGACAAAATTCCATCCACACCATTCATTATCTCTGCTATTTGAGCCCTCTTCTCTGCTATTCTCAATGAATGCCTGGTTTTGGGGGAGGGAACGGATTCTGGAATACTTTCAAGTGACAGTGTGTCAGTCAGCTGCTGCTCGCCTTTGCCTGTTCTATGCTCAAGGTTCCTGCTCATCATATTTCCATTACAGTCATAACTCAGAAGGCAAACAGAATCCATTCCGGAAGTGCTGTTTGACTATTGAAATGTTCGACTTCCGGACTTCCGGCGGCTGACGCCATTGCGGGTGGTCGTGGGTTGCTTCGGCTGCGAAGCACCCAGTCCATCCCGGGGGTTAGGAGCCCCGCTACCGCAAAGCGGGGCTCCGGTTGGGGTGCGGGAAGAGCGTCCCGCTCCCTGGGCTCCCCGGCTGTGCCCGTTGTGGCTCCGAACCCTTCCCCGCTCCCCCTGTAAAGGGGGAGGTGGGGGTGAAGGGGCGACGGAGCCGGGCTATAGGGGACATGCCCAACCGGGATGTAAATGCGGCGACAAAGCCTGTGATGAGCGTCTAAGTTCTACCTGTCTTTAGTGAGTGAAAAGAACCCAGAGGCGGTGAGTAATTGATTGACTCTTTGTATCTTTGGAACGATCTGGGGGGAAAGAAGAAAGGCAGCCCGCCTCCCTCCCTTCGGCAGATGAAAGGAATTAACTCTTTAAGTGACTGCTGCTACACTAATTGACAGAAAGTATCTGGAAATTGAAAACTGAGACTGTTGAGATTTCCCTCCGGGGGTTAACTGGGGAAAAAATTATCTCCATTTGAAGTTTTGGTCTTTATACTCCGGCATCGGAGAAATGGCGGCGACTTGGATTTCGTGGGAAAAAACTGAAACAAAGGAAGGAAGAGACAGGAACTGAAACTTGATACCCACCCTTCCCCCCAGATGCTGGACTTTGCGCTTGCGCTGATACTGAACTTTGATATGGAGGATGAGGAAATGCTCACTGTCTTTCAACTGGAACTGCTTAATCGAAAACTACAAGTCTTGAGTGGAATTGTAAATGGAAAGAACTTATTTTCCACAGAAGAGGCTTTTCAAAGTTCTACACAATGGAACAAACTTTTGCAAGAGCTGGGAGAGGTGTTTGAAGGATGGTCTGAGATGGCTGGGCAACTCCGAATGGAAGGGGGGCCGGTTTTCTGGGGGTGGCAGCCCTGGAACGGGGAAAATTTACAATATCCAGACTCCGAGGTGGCAGCTCGGAGGCAGGGACATAGAATTAAGATTTTCTACAAGAAGAAGAAGTATGGCACAAAGAAACGGAGAAACCCAGAATGGAGGGGATGAATATCCTGAAGCTCGATGCAAGGTTTGTTGTGAATGCAGCCTGGATCTATGGACATCCAGAAGAGATAATTGGAGATTCCGGTTCTGGTGAAAGACAGAAAAAGACAATGGACAGAAAGGGGAGTGGGTTGAAGTAATAAATGTATAATCTGAATGGTCTGCCATGGTATCCGAATCGGAGTGTGAAGTCTGTTAATTACAAGTTTATTTTAAATAAGTAAGGAGATTATTGAATTTTAAGTTAAAAGCAGCATGATAAAGGATAGAAGAAATAAGTTTAGCTATAAGAATACTGGTTAAGATTTAGGTTATAATGCAAAGATAGACAATTGTGTTTTTCTTTTAAGTAAAGTTAAATTTTTTATAGAGAAAAGTTGTTAAGGAAATAGTACATTGATTTAAAACCGAAGGTGTATAGGCGGGGGAAGTCAAGCGTCAAGATTCAGAACTAGGAATTTTTTTTTTTGTAAGGTATATAGATAAGAAGAAGAATCCTGACATTATGTGTATTTGTATTGTTTTGGTATTTGTAGGTGTGGGGTTGGGTTTGTGTTATATTATGAAAATGTCAATAAATTCTGTTAAAAAAAAAAGAAATGTTCGACTTCCAAAGCACGGCTTTTGGTTGGCTGCAGGAAGCTCCTGCAGCCAATCGGAAGCCCATCAGACGTTCAGCTTCCAAAAGAATGTTCAAAAAACTGGAACACTCACTTCTGGTTTTCAGTCGTTCAGGAGCCGGAATGTTCAACTCCCAAGGCGTTCGGGAGCCGAGGTATGACTGTATTTCCCACCTTCTTCCCTCTTCTTCTGGGGTGTGACCTGAGCCGAACCATTCCTCTAGATCTATACTATCTGCCCTTCCTCCTCTGTGGAAGGCTTATGGGGAGGTGGTCTCCAACGATTCCTCTTCATCAGCCCAGTCCCTGACATAAGGACTTTAAAAAATAATTAATTTCAAACTGATGTGGAAATGTGAGAAGTGAAAACTGATGGGAGTGAGGAGGAGAAACTGAAATGAGCCAAGATCAACAGATTTGTCCATACCTAAGTGCTTTAGCCATAACAAATGTTACCGCTGAAGGAATTCCTAACCTTGAAGAATAAAAGCGAGGGGGGGGGGAGTTAATCTCATTTCATTAACATCAACAACATTGGAAAACACACAAAAAACAATCTTCCTAGCTTCTCAAGGTAGGGAGGCAACACCGTTTTTCATGCGTTCCCCATCCTAATCTTTCTAACAGGTGTATGGCTTTAGTCCCTAGCTCTCAGCTTTCACACACAAAGCACTGGGCCGAGAATCTCATTAAAGGGTTTTATAAAAGTTTAAAGAAGCTAACAGGTCCTATGGGCCAAATTAAGAAGCCTCAATTTACAGCAATAAAGTTATTAGAGGAGCAGCCATCACAATGAAAAGCCTGTTTCTTCTAACGACAGAATGCTAAATGGTAGAAAAATGAGAACACTTGAGGGGTCGTCGTCCCCGTCCCCCCCGCAAAGCGCCAGGAAGGAGGCAGATCCCAACAACCAGCCACTATCTATATTGTGTTGCTGTGAAGCCTCTGGCAGTGATTGGCTGAGCTAGTGTCATGCTTCAGACTGTTCAGTTGCTCAATGAATTAAACCATTTGCAGCTAAATTTCTGTGAGGGAAGAGGGTATTGTCAAGTGGACTGAGACTGAAGCCTCACATTAGGGCAAACTGAGGACTGGGAAGAAGTTTCAGGGCGTAAAGGGAAAAGAAGCCTAGAGGCAAGGAGGATAGGGGGAAATGGGTTTTGGTTGGGGGGGGGGCTGAAATAAAATAGACAAAAGAGGTTTGGGTTTAGGGTTGTTTTGAGGAATTGGAATTTTGTTAATTCCTATAGATGTTGACTTGATCTACACCTCTTGCACTGAAGTGTGAATTGGAATTGCAAATTTAGCTATCCAGGTGATTTTGTTTTTCTTTGAATATTGTGGCACAGTCCTATGCAGTTTAAATGTATTCAAACACATTTTGATGAGAGGAAATACACATCCTAAAAATGCATCTTAATGTATGTAGTTAGGCATTTTAAGAGGAATTTCATTAGGAAGAAAACAATATCGGATTAACAGAGAATCAGAACAAAATTGGAAGGGGACATGCGAAAGTGATACTGACCAGGACTAGACTAACTAAAGTGGAAAGTTCCATTGCTCCATCCCCTTGATCATTTTGGTTACCCTTTTCTGAATCTTTTTCCAGCTCTACAATATCCCCCACTTTTTTTTCAGTGAGGTGACCAGAATTCTCAGGCATCAAGCTTCCAGTGCCAGCTATATTGGGTAAACCCATCTCAGTGTTTCAGTCAGCTGGAGCAAATGACAGGCATTAATGAGAATAATTGTTTGTTATTTTTTGGAGCTGCCCTTAATCCTGTCAAGAAAATCACACACTACAGGCTCTGTGGGAATCCCCAGTAAAGGCATGTGGCTTCGTGTCCCAGCTCAAACTTCCGCTGTGTATTTTCATTTCATTTTTTTAATGTATAGGGTGCCCACTTAGAAATGAAGAAAAAAGAAAATGCAGCCCCAAAAAGGGGGAGGGCAAAAGAGGAAACACATTTGCGTAGAATTTTCATATGCTAATTTAGATGTAGAGATGAAAATTCAGAAATAATTCCTATAATTTAAAGGAAAATACAATACATCTCATGATTATGGGGAAAATAGTGACCCATGTTTGCCAGCTCAGTCTGTTCTCCAGGTACTGAGTATAGTTGGGCAAATCTGAGATGCCAGTTCTCCTTTCTAATAGTTCTTGTATTTTTGAACAGGACTTGGATGTGGCATCGCTTTAAACAAAGAACTCTTCTTCAACATCCCTTTAAACCAATGATTGAACTCTGTAAAATAGGACACATAGACACCCTAAGAACAGATAAGACTTGCTTTCCTGTTTGTCCCAAATATCCCTTTTTCACCCTAAATCCAGTATGTAGTTTATTTGAATGACAGATTTACCAACACCACAGTCTCTCTCTGCCCCCCTCCACATTCTCTCTCTCTCTCTCTCTCTCCCCCCCCCCCCCGAACTGGAAGTGATTTCACTCTGTCAAAGTCAATCAGCATATCAGTTTAATCAGATAAAGCTTTCAGCTTCTGCTATCTTAATTGTCCTTCCCATCATGCATCACAGCTGCTTAAGATGAGGGCTTCGGCATTCCACCCCACAGAAGGAGGGCGTTGATACCCGATAGCCCATTTCTGCTCGACGGCGTTTTACATCTAAAGTTGACTTGGATTTTCATTTAAGACCAGTTATAGGTTTGCATTGAAAATGAAAACAATACTTCTCTGTTTCTATTGCCATTCATGTCGACTTTTGTTTCAGCCTAAAATAACACATCGCCAGAGGCTGTTTTCTTAACACTGCTAAGCTTCAATGCAGACCCTGTAGAAAATGTTTGTCCTGGGATCGCCATGGTCCAAGCTAATAAGGATGTGATGATGTATAGGTGAATTCCTGGTCTTCAAGTCCTCTGGACAGAAGGATTAGGCCTGCCCTTATCTTCTAAGACATCTGGATGAGTGTCTGGGTTTTAATTTCACAATGAAATCACCAGGGACTAGAGTTATGTTATGTGCTTATGAACAAAGTGGAATATCCTGGTAAGGGCAAGAGCGGATTACCTTAGATAACTTGACTTAAACCAGAGAACATTTGAGAATGTTGAAGAGAGGAAAGAGGTCCCAGCAATAAAAACAAACAGGGAGCCTAAATTTGTGTCCTGTGTACTAACATCTAAAAGCATCAGATGGGTGAAATATGACCACATGAAAACAGAGTGATAAAGCTAAGCCCACTTTTAAAAGGGCAACATCAAACTGCCCTGGACAACTACCAGCACTAAACTCCTAATGGACACCATATATAAGCTGCAGACAGATTGGTTCAGAATTTGCTATTTGAAAAACAAAATTAGCTTTTATTAAAAGTCTTCAGAACTAAATATAAAGGAAAAAAAGGGGTAGGGAATCTGGAGAGGGCTCTGGGGTTGCAAGCCTACTCACACTTCCCTGAGAGTAAGTCCCGATTGGACTCAGTGGGGCTTACCGCATCCTCAAATGCCCACTACTGTGCTTGCTGATTTCTCAGAGACACACACACAAAAAGAACACTTTTAATAATGAGCAGAAGCAAATTCTAAAGCATTTTCTGCACTGCACCACTTAAGGGTGCATAAAGAGCTGCTTTTGGGGAGACGGGGGGGGGGATGCGACAAAAACATCAGACTGACCCCTTCCCTCTCTCTTTTGTTTTTACTCACATGGAGATGTTGTGGCATTTACATGGGCAATACACCCACCCATTCTCTGTAAACGTATAGTCCTGGAAGACTACCATGACACTTTTTCCACAGCAGTCCAAGTGAGTGCAGAAGAAAGAAGGGAAAGGGACCCATGGTAGAAGGAATGTCTTATGGATGGTACATCTATGTAAGAGGCAGGGATATGACAAATAAAAACTAAATAAGGTATTTGTTTGGCATCTCACTCCCCAATTAAAGGGGAAGTTTGTACATTTGTCCTCATCATCCAAAATACCCACATGTGAGCAAGACCAAACTTATATTGTCATTGCAGCCAACCTACTTTAGTGTCCACCATCAGAGGTGTAGAGGGCCTGTGAGGGGAATAAAGGCTTCTAAACAACTCTAAGCACCCTTAACAAACTACACTATCAAGAAAGCTTTGGGGGAAGGCATGACTGAATAAAGTGGTATCGTAGCACTTGCAATAGATTACAGTTACAAGAAAGGAAGACATCAGGAATAACTTTTTGACAGCAAGAGTTGTTTGACAGTGGAACAGATTGCCTCAGAAGGTTGTGGGCTCTCCTTCCTTGGAGGTTTTTAAGCAGAGGTTGGATGGCCATCTGTCATGGATGCTTTCGTTGAGATTCCTGCATTGCAGGGGATTCGACTAGATGACCCTCAGGGTCCCTTTCAACTCTCCAGTTCTAGGACTTATGAAATGTATGGTGTGACTGTGGCCCAAGTCTATCCCCAGCATCTGATGTTTTGTGAGCCCTTCTCCGCAATCTCTCAGCTGGGGAACTATCAAAACATGTTGTGCTGCCTCCCTGGGAGGCCGCAAACTCTTTTATAATAGCCAGGTTGTAAGCCATTATCTCCAAACATGCAAAGCTTTGTTGAGTCTCATGATCTCATTGGCCTTAATATAGGCTGACTGGGTAGGCAGCGTACAGATTCACAAATGTTTTGTAACTGCTGTTAACTATTATAACTTCCTCGTGGCATTATCCAAGCAGCTACCCATCTTCCCTCTCTCATAACTGGTTTAGCCACCCATTGCTAAAGTTTTCAGTGAAGCACTGCACTGAATATTCAAAGAGAGTGCTTCAAAGGGCTGGCCATAACTGTGAGGCAGGGCAAAACAAAGCACTTGCCCTAGGCTTCAGATCTGGGGCATTTGTGTCATTAAAGGACAGTCAATTACCAGTTATTTTATTTACTGTTACATTTCTACCGTAGCTGGAAGTGGGGGGGGGGTCATTTGCATTTTCTGCTTTGGATATGAAAATGTTGTGGGTTGCATCTTCAAGTGTGGGGTAATGCTTGTTTTGAATCTCTCTGGAAACAAATCAGCACACGTGGTTAACAAAAGGATCTTCTGGCAGCACCTTTGATATAAGATAGTTGTTATCTGCTCCTGTGATCAGGAACCCTGAAAAAAGTGTTCCTGATTCCATGGATTCCTGATTCCTATGCACAGCATCTGCGGAACTGCCAGAGCTTAGTTAACAGAGCCCCTGCTTCATGTGCAGAAGGTCTTTGGTTCAATCCCTGCCACCTCCAGGAAGGACTGGGTTTGTCACCCGCTCAGAACTCTGGCCACCGTCTGTCAATCAATGTAGACATTACTGAGCTAGCTGAAGCTCTGATCTAACTTGCTGCAAGTCTGCTTGCTATGCTGCTTGTTGTGTTCTAAATGAAAGCTGTGCTGCCCTCAACCTTTGATATACATTATAGGCTTAGGCAATCTGAAGACTGTATTCTCCCATACAAACCTGCACGGGCTCCAAGTTCTTTAGGGGTGGCCCTTCTTTCAGTCCCAACAGCCTCAAAGGCACACTTGGTGGGGACGAGGGAGGCAGCCTTCTCCCTCATCCATAATAATAATAATAATAATAATAATAATAATAATAATAATAATAATAATTCTATACAACCCTTTATCTAAGGATCACAAAGCAGTTTACAAATAAAAATGCAAAAATATATAACATACTGTAGTAACAAAAATAATACCACCCCCCCCCAGTTTAAAAAGCCATAAATTGTTTAATACTGGTGTGTTTTATTATCTGTACAGTACTTTAATATAGATTTGTGTTTTATGATCTTTAATTCTGTTAGTGTTTGTTTACTTTTTAATGATTATCTTTCATGTTGTTGTTGTTGTTGTTGTTGTTTACTTTCTGTATTTTATCTTTGTTGTTTAAATTTGTTTTCATATGTTTTTAACTTTTGTATTTTACCGTGTTGTTTCAATTGTGTAAGCCACCTTGAGTCCAGGTCTGGGGGAAAGACAGGATATAAACAACAACAAATGTGCCTTGTGTTCCATGATAGAGGAAATGGAGGTGATATATAATATAAATTAATAAAAAAAACTTGCCAAACTGCTAAAAATGGGGTGCACAATAGTCACTTACTGGTACTTTTAATTTCATGTAGTAGAAAATCAGGCATGCCTGCACCTCCTGGAATACTATCCTGCTGGAGGCAAATCTATTTTATAATCGACAGGCATTTGGGCTTTCTAACTCTCTCACCCTCCTTATCTAAACTCCTCAGTTTAAAATTAAAAAAAAAAAAGAATGGGAGGAAAAAACCAAGGGCAACATTGAAACCTTTATATAGGCCATCAACACCCGCCTTTCCCCCGCCCCCCCAATCGGTGCTACAAATGGTTCCAATTTGCCCTTGTAATTAAATATAAGCATTTAAGGGTTTCCACTCAGATCGTTTTGCCTCTTTGGAATTTTACTGCCTATTTTGGAAAGAAAACAAAAAGACGGCTCTGAGTCACCACCAGAGAGAGTTAAAAAGAAGAAAGAAGGAGAAGCTGCCTAAATAAACTCCAAAGCTCAGCTCAAGTGGAGCTGGGACGAGACAAGTCAGAAATGGTAAATATGGATCTGAGGATAGTGTAAAAGGGATTAGGGATCTTTGTCACATGAACAGCGAAAACCCGCCTGCCAGCGGTGCCTTTGCAGGGAGAGCATCAACTGATCAAAGTAACATACACCAGTTTGTAAATATGCTAATCTTCATGTTTACACAAAAGTGTCAGCACTTGCTTTACATCACAAAGAGGCTCGTACAGTGGAAGATTAATTAATTCCCAGGCCTGTGATCATTTCTAAATACTGGTCGTACCAGTACCCTGCCCTCTTCCTGTATTTGAACAGCTTCAAGCGAGGTGTGCATTGCTAAGACAGATCATTCCGAGACACTCAAATGTCAACTTTGTCTGAAATGTGATACTCTCCACCAGTCTGTTTGTGTTTGTGTGCACAAATAGTTTGGCGATTTCTGTTGAACAAGGATTAGACATCATGGTTTAAGGGTAGGATTTGAAGATACACACGCACGCATGCATGCTTATCTTACAGATTTAGTACATTCATATCTCACCTTTCCTTTAAGGAGGGGACACGCTAAAAGAGGCCAATGAGGAGTGACCAGAGAATGCTGTCTGGGGACATTAAAATGGGTGTGTGTGTGGAATGGAGTATCTAGAAGGAAGGAATTGCTGTCTGGCTTGCACGCTTCACAACTGCAATATTTTTATTCCAGGGCTAACTCATAATTTCAGAAAGCCTTTGTCCTGGATTTCTACCACAAAGTTTTGTCAGCACGGCAACAGTTCTCATTCAAGGTACAGCATTTTAGCACCGCTACAAAAGTAGATATGATGATTCAGAGGTGCAGAGAGGGTGTCCTTAAGGTCAATTTGTGAGACTCTTGGGAGTCCCTACAATGCCCATTTAATTTATTTTGTAATCCCTGTTGTGGGGGGAAGGTGGAGAAATCACCCCATGAAACATCCACAAAGAGCCACACTGCTCTCTTGGATCATATGATTTCAGAACACAGGGATGGGGGCGTATGTTTGAATGCCCCACTTTGTTGAAAGCACTGTCTGTGGGATATGGGAAACAAGGTTCCAGCACAACCTTGACAGTGTGCAATTTTGGAGCCCTCACATGCTCAGTGATATCACAGTATGGACCTCTTGGAGGATTCAATGAGCACTAACATTTAGGGAGAATGTAACAACATCATTCTGAAGGAAATCAGCCCAGAGTGCTCACTGGAAGGACAGATCCTGAAGCTGAGGCTCCAATACTTTGGCCACATCATGAGAAGAGAAGACTCCCTGGAAAAGACCCTGATGTTGGGAAAGATTGAGGGCACAAGGAGAAGGGGACGACAGAGGACGAGATGGTTGGACAGTGTTCTCGAAGCGACTGGCATGAGTCTGGCCAAACTGCGGGAGGCAGTGGAAGACAGGAGTGCCTGGCATGCTCTTGTCCATGGGGTCACAAAGAGTCAGACACGACTAAACAACAACAACCAACAACAACATTGCTTCCCAGGTATTTGGTGGCAAAAGTATCTGCTCTGGGCAGCTGAGAAATGATTAGCTGTAGGGAGGGATATAAATCTAATAAATAAATAAATAAAATAAATTGTTAAGTTGCTGTATTACACACCACGTCCTCTGGATCAATGTGTCTGTGGTCAGAATATGTGTGCCTTGCCCAGCACTTATTGAGGACTGCAGAGAGCTTCTTTAGATAATCATCCTTAGGACAGTAAGTATTTCTTAATCTAATAATCAGACAGGCCAAACCCATCCCTTGAAGCCATCAGTATCCTTTGAGCATCGATTGTCATCACTGCCCCATGCCTAATTCTCAGGCTTACTTAGGTTTTGTTGAATATTGCAAGCCTGCCTTCTTTTTCCATAGGGATCTGTCAGTTGTTTGACCATTTTGGTTTTCAGATCTTGTTGATTCTTTAAAAAAAAAAAAGTTTAGTTTTATTTGACTATGTAGCTGAGATGGCTTTTGGCAAAATGTAAGTTAAATTCTCTGCAGCTGATGGAGTTGAAGGGGCCTAATGGGGCTCAGAACAAGATGAGTAGATATTTCCCAGCTAGCTGCCTTAAGGAGGAGGACACAGTGCACTGCTTAAGAGAGTGCCCCCAGCACTCAGATCTGAGGACCCATTATCTGGAGCCCATAAAAGTGAAACTTTGTAATGCCTCCCCAAGTATACCTCTGTTTCTATTGGCAGGTACAGATTATTACACACAATGGTTAGAGCGTGGGATTGATAATGCCAAGGTTGCAGGTTCGATTCCCATATGGGACAGCTGCATGGGAGGGGGTGGAATAGATGATCCTCAGGGTCACCTCCAATTCTATGAATTTATTATTCTATTTATATAGAACCGCTCCACTTGTGGAACAGGCTATGGAGAAGCAGAAGCTATTGACTGCATCTTGAAGATGCCACAGTTTAAAATAAATTCATCTCTCTGCTTTTGTGAGGGAGTGTTTATTTTTCTCACTTATGCCCCTGGTCTGACCCACTACTGGCTTGTGCAGCCTGGAAACTTGTGCAGAAGGAAATGCGATTCAAATCATGGCCCTCTTTGAGGCTAGTGAACACATTTGCTTGGGTTCTAAACTTTCCCCAGGTAGAAGGCAGGCAAATGAGGAAAGAACAATTTAAGACTAGCCTTGTGAAATCACCATGCTCAATCTCGTATTTGCATATCAGCAGGTTCATTGCTAATTACAGTCTATTGCTCTTAAGTAGATTCACAGCAACAAGCAGTCATAAAAAAAGACTAAAGGGAGTGTCATCAACATCCTTAATTATATCACCACTGCCAAGATTACAGCTTGAGTTATCAAACGCTGCTGAAGAAAGATATGTCTACCATTGCTTCATGACAGCTGCTTGATTGCTTCATGTCCTTTTGTCCCTTAAAAAAAAATCTGATCGCATCTGTGTTCTACAACTACCCACACACACATACACAATTAAAAAATGCTCCACCCTTAAAACAAAACACCAGTAATTATCTCATAATCTTGGAATAATAAGTGATCACCAAACAGACAGGCCAAAAAATTATAATAATCCAAAATATAAGCAAATTGGCATCAAACCATATAGCGTGGAAAGTTTGTTAAACTAGAATGCTGTGAAAGCCGACAAGGGTTTATTGGTTTAGTCATAATCCCTTTTGGAAGGCTGGACTGTTGTTTCAAATTTGTTCAGAATCTGCTAACATTGACTGAGCAACAGGGCAACACCTGAAGCAACAAAATGGGTGGGGATGGCAAGAGAACGTTGTGCTAGATATGCGTCTGTGGCATTACCGGGGGGGCAGGGGTGAGGTAGGGGGAGCTCTAAACAATGCCAAATAAGAGCCAGCTTGATACATCTCTCAGTAGGCAGTTCAATCTTTAAATACAAAGGAAACTGACTATTCCCCCCCCCCCAGTGTTTAAACCTGATTCAATAGAACCTTATGGGGAGTTACAGGTAGGTAGCCATGTTGGTCTGCCATAGTTGAAACAAAATTTTAAAAAATCCTCCCAGTAGCACCTGAAGAAGTGTGCATGCACACAAAAGCTCATACCAATAACAAACTTAGTTGGTCTCTAAGGTGCTACTGGAAGGATTTGTTTGTTTGTTTGCTTGCTTGTTTGTTTGTTTCACTTATGGGGGAGGTTAATTTAACAAAGCTGCTAGGTGACTTAGTCTTATGGAATCCTCTTAAAGCAATGCTATTTACATAAACCAGAGTGGAAAGCTTTGCTAGGCTGCATATACACCATATGTTTAATGCATATTTAAAGCCTATCCCACCTCACCACTTCCACCAAAGAATCCTGGGGACCGTGGTCTGTTAAAGGTGCTGGGAACTCTGGTTCTGTGAGGGGCAAAATAAGGTTACCAGGATTATCTGTGGCTGCAGAAACAACCAAGGGCCAGGTTGGGTGACTCATGTTCCTTAGTCCATCTTCCCACATGTGTGGAGGGGATTGAAAGTGTGTCTTCTACCATGCCTGTCTCAGTTGACAATACAGTGGCACCTTGGTTCTCGCATTTATCATATTTTTCCGTATATAACACCCCCCATGTTTAAGACGACCCCTATTTTTTGGGACTGCAACAAAAAAGAATGAGGGGGAGATTGCCCAGAGTTATGGAGCTTTTTTGGGTGGGGTGTCACTGCCACCAATCGCTCTGCAGACTGCCCACAACTGCAAATCACACGCATTGATGCGACCACCAATCATCTGCATGCTGCAGCCAACAGCCCACCTGCCCACTCAATGCAACCACAGCCGATTGCACACATGCTTTGCCACTGCCGTAAATCGACTGCCCAGTTGCCACAGCCACAGCCAATCATCAGTAGGCCCTACCGCAGCCCAATCACACACCAATCGCCACTGCCAATCTCCTGCTGGATGCTGCCACCAATCAGCCGTCCCCCCTCTGCTTTCCGTTTATAAGACAACCTGCAATTTTTGCCTATTATTTCTAAGGAAAAAATATTGTCTTATACATGGAAAAATACAGCAATCCATTCCAGGAGTCCATTCAACTCCTGAAATGGTTTGGAAACCAAGGCACGGCTTTCAATTGGCTGCAGGAGCTTCCTGCATTCAATTGGAAGCCACATCGGACGTTCAGCTTCTGAAATACGTTCGCAAACCAGAACACGCACTTCAAGGTTTGTGACGTTCAGGAGCCAATTTGTTCGGGAGCCAAGATGTTCAACTACCAAGCTACCACTGTACTGAGCTGGAAGGTTCAGCATTCTGACAGAGGGCCCTTCCAGACTCCCACTATTTTGGGGTGAAGATTTAATCACATACTGGAAAATTCAGGTTCTGTAATTATAGTTGATTGGGAGTCTTCTCCAACAAACCCTCTTACCTGGTCCAATGCGTGGCATCTCCAGGTAGAGCTGGGAGAGACTACTTTGTTTCTTTCGAAAGGCAGTCAAGCTAAGATCCCATCACTCTGGCCAGCCACCATTTTAAGTTGCTTGTAATGTGATGCCCTCTGCCCATCTGCAGGCTGGGACATTGCATTCTGGGTAGCTCAAAATGGAAGGCAGGCACCATGTATGGGAAATCATCTTAGTACCTATTCAAAAGAATTGTTACCTGCCCTGCCACTGGAGCAGGAGTGCCACTGCTGCCACCGCAGCAGCGGCAAAGAAAGCTTGTGGCAGCTGCAGCCATGATCACTACAAGAGGGCTTGATCCTGCCCTGATTTGGGGTGTTATTGGAGTGGGGCCCCATCCTCATTACCATGCCAAGGCACCCCTCCTTCAAAGTCAGACACTAGGCCTGACTCAAGACAAGCATGTTTGGACAAAACTAAAATGGTTAGCGATCATCTCCTAGCATTATCTTGTCACCATTTAAAAAAGAATTTATGTTAGTTGTGTGTGTTTTAAATACGAGGCATCGCATTTTATGAACCCAGCTTCCCAACCTCAAAGTCGAGTGTGCAAGACTGAAATTTAGGACCATTGACCTTTCGCACAAAGTGGCCATAGGTGTCCCCGCAGCTGTTAAATAAACCTATGTTTATGGAGTCATAAATGTAGCACAGGTGAAGATCTGGGTGATGTAATAACAACTCCCATTACTACACAGTTTGTCATTTATACAGCATTTTCCCCGTCGTGGGTGAATATTGTTTTACAATAACAGCACAAGGTTCCCTGGATTTAACCACTCTTTCTTCATTTATGAGTCATTTGACTTTTGACCTTTCCAAAAAAGATCAAACCACTTCTGAAAGGCCCACTTCTCTCCCTCTCTGTTTCTCTCCCTCTTAAAAGAAAAAAGAAAAAGAAAAAGAATTCAGCAGTAGTTGGCTGAATAGCAGAAGAAGCTGGTATGTGCCCCTAGGGTTTCCAAAACAACTGTCCTAGATCGTTTTATAAGATAATCTCAGTGTAATCGGTGTAGCCACAAATTATCGTGTAAACTCCCAATTAAAAACACAAAATAGGAGCTGTAAATCATGACACCAAACTACCACCTTCTCAGAAGAGAGTTTGGGAAACAGGGGGTGGGGTGGGGAAATAGAGCAGCGAACTCTTTTCACCCCCCACCCCGGATTATTATTTCCACACTTTAAAAAACCAGGAGAAAAGCAGCATTCCTGATTTATGAGCAGGTTTTAGAGTAAGCGCAAGACTAAAAACTTTCAAATTCTAGCTTTAAGCAGCAAGGGAAGACAACATCAATTATAAAATAATAAATAATAATAATAATAATAATGCTCCACCCTCCTCGCAGGACCATGCTTGTAAAGAATCAGCCTGTGCTTTTGGCACCATGCCACCACCCCACCCCATCCCATTTAAGAAATTAAACTGGTAGCACGCAGTCTTCACTGAAAGGTTGTGCTTTGCTTTGTTTTGCTCAGTGGTGGCTTAATTTCAGTCAATTAAACAATACAAATGAATTAAACAAATTAAGCTGACGTCAGCCCAAGGTAAGGAATAAAGAGGCTTTTTGCCGCCTTCTATAAATGCTATCCTGGCCTCCCCTTGCAGGTGTTCTTTAGCTGGCTTCTGGGTGCCAGGAACATTGGAAGCTACCCGAGTCAGAAGAAAGTGAAGCAATGGTGGACGAGGCTTGACACCAGTCTGGTGGTTGCGTGCGAGGAGGAACACTCTGCAGGGCGTAGATGCACCAGTGCAGGGGTGGGGAACCTTAGGCCCAGAGGCAAGATGTAGAGCCAGTGTGGTGTAGTGGTTAAGAGTGGTAGACTCATAATCTGGGGAACCAGGTTCGTGTCTACGCTCCTCCACATGCAGCTGCTGGGTGACCTTGGGCTAGTCACACTTCTCTGAAGTCTCTCAGCCCCACTCACCTCACAGAGTGTTTGTTGTTGGGGAGGAAGGGAAAGGAGAATGTTAGCCGCTTTGAGACTCCTTCGGGTAGCGAAAAGCGGGATATCAAATCCAAACTCTTCTTCTTCTTCTTTTCTTCTTCTTCTCTTCTTCTTCTTCTCCAGACCTCTCTATCTGGCCCTCAAGACTCTCCAAGCCACACACCTTCTCCTTAGGCCACACCTCTCACCAGCCCTGTTCTGTGTCCTCCTTGCATGTTTTTGACCTGGCGGGAATGAGTCCTTGAACTCTGATAATGCTTCTTACTTACCTGGATGGAGGTGTGTGTCTCTGTGTCTAGAAACTATACAAAGGCAAAATTTACATCCCTTCTTCTGTCTACTTTTGCCTCTGGCCCTGCCCACCAGTGATTTGTGGCCCACAGAAGAGGATGTGACCCTTGGCTGGAAAATGTTCCCCACTCTTACCCTGAGGTCTACAAGCAAGGCTGGAAAAGACACCCGCTTGCAATTCTGGAGAGCCACTGCCACTCTTCTGGAGAGCCACTGCATTGATAGGACTAAGTTAGGTGGCTCTGTCGTACGACTAGAATAGCTGTGTTCCCGTCTCACATTAAACAAATAGCCACTTGCATTATGGAGTTGTGGTTAATGTGTTGGATTAGGACAGAGCAGAGCTGCAGGATCAGGCTAGTGGTCAACCAGATGCCTGTGGGAAAACAGTAATCAGGATCTGGGCACAAGAGTTCCTTCCCTTTCTGTGGTTCCCAACAACTGGAATTCAGAAGCACTACTGCCTCTGACTGTGGAGGCAGAGCATAGCCCACAAGGATAGCCATTGATCACTTTGTCCTCCATGGTTTTCATGCCTTCCACTTGGTTTCTAGATCCAGTCTGAATTTTCACCTTGTTTGAGCTGTAGAGTTTGAGCCCACAACCTCCTGCAGCATATATGCCTTTATTTCGGACTTTTTTCTGCCACCTGCCCAAAATTTGCATATGACTAGCATTTTAATTTTTCCGTGATTCTGTCAATAAATTGTTGGCTTCGAAAGAGCTTGGTTCAAATTCCTTAGTCCAAAATATTGCTTTCCATGGTAAGGAAAAAAACAGTGAAAAGATCACGCTTTACATACACAGGGCCAGCTCTGCTATGAGACAGAGTGAGGCATCAGTCACAGGTGGCAGGTTTTGGGGGCAGGAGCAGCAGCCGTTCTTCTGACTGCACCCTTTGGTTGGGAGACAGGGCTGTGTGCCATGCGAAGCATCTGCAACCCCATGACTGGCCTGCACTCCTTAAGTGCAGTGGAGGAAATTATCCTATTCTAATTCCCCTAATGGGAAAGGGCCATAGCTCAGTGGCAGAGTATCCACCTTGCATGTGGAAGGTCCCAGGTTCAGTCTCCAGCATCTCCAGGGAGTGTCCTCTGTCTGAAAGCCTGGAGAGCCACTGCCAATCAGTGCAGATGGATCAATGGTCTGACTCACTTCCTATGTTTCTAATATTAAAACAAGTTTCAGCTGCTAGTGTGACCCGCTCCTATACATGGAATGCTCAATGTGGCGTCTGCTCCCTCCCCTCAGGCTAGGATGAGCGAGTCTGTCATTTTTTTGTTTCTCTCGGTTTCCAATGTTTTTGGGTTCTCCACATTTCCACATTACTTTGCCATTTATTTGGGGGGGGGAATCATCGTGAAAATTCACCGTTTTAGTGCAAATTCCTCCTAACACACATTATTTTTTCAAACCCATTTCCCCATTAGAATGCACTTTTGCATGTTATTTCCACAAATACATGCATTTTTATGCACACTATACCCTAACATATGCATTTCTGTATACATTGCTTGGCTAGAGAACTGCAGTACAAAATTCAGAGAAGTGCAAATTTCTTTTTTTCTTTTCTTTTAAAATTATTTATCTTAAGAAAGAAGTGCACATCTTGGAGGATGGTTATGCTTCAGTTTGTGAATTGTTTTGAGAAGTGCAAATTGTGGCAGGAAAAAATACAAATCCCTGTGGCCCACATGTGTGGAAAGAACCAGCTGTGTGCCTGGATTCAAAATGCAGGGCTAAATTCACTCTCTAGTGACACCAGTAACACAAAAGTCAAGCAGCAGTATAGTACTAGGAATATAGATTGTTAGACCCTTTTATCCTGTTTAGTAGTTTGCAAAGCACTCCCCTCTTTCTATTTCTGCAATGAACAGACCACACACTGCTAAGTAAGTTTAAATGCTTTACTTACAAATTCCATTTGTTCAAGCAGCAGCAAGGAGAACACAGGTCAAAAAAGTCTTGGGTAGAAAATATAAAGAGATAGCTTCAAACATGTGTTCTGAGCTCAGAGCAAAACTTAGACATATCTTGGTCAGTTACATGGCACACAGAGAGAGAGAGAACAGGAAGAGAAGGTTTTACTTCCTCATCTGAGAATAGTGGGCATGACCTAACTGGGTCTAGAAACACAGCTCTATGATTTTAACCCCTTCATGCACTAATTAACACTCATGGATAGTTATGTCTGACTGCAATTTCCCACACAAATGAGGTAGGTTTGCCTTTGAATGCAAACTGAGTTTCTTTCCCATACGTATCTCCAGCTGCCTCTTTAAGCACCCTTGCAAACAAAGTGAAATCATGTTTGCAAGAATCCTCTCTCCATATTACTTCCTCCTCCAAAGTAATCACGGTTGTAAGTAGCATGATCGGAAATGCTTTTGTAGGCTACCTTCTTGACACACACAAACAATCTCAACAATTACTTAAAATCGTTTAAAGTACTCTGTAAACACACATCTGCCAAGAGCCCCACCTGGCCACAGATAGCAATCAACTAAGGCAGCCCTTGCTTCTCCTCCTACTGCTTCGCATTACTCCATTGTCACCAGGGAAACTGGTAAGCTAAACAATAGAGGCTTTGCTAAACATGCTCCCGGTATCTGTATAATCTCTTTGAATGTACATTATTAACTTGGGCCATGCCCAGATTGTTGCTTCTCCTCTGTTGTCAGCACATCATGATCTGCAAGGAGATATTTATTGTTGCAAGCATATGACGCTCTTGCACAACCCGCATGAGACTTCCAGAATTATGCCCAATTACGCTAGACAAATTTACACTGGCTTCTGTTTCTCTCCCACAGCTGATATGTGGCTTGAGGAGGCATTGGGAAATTGCTCCATCATCTAGCCCAGCCTTTGCCCACCTGATGCCCTCCAGATGTTTTGAACTACGACTCCCTTCTGCCCCAGCCAGCACAGATTTTGAAGAGCTGTGGGCACCAGGTTAGCAAAGGCAGATCCAGCCCATAGAATGGCTCATATCTCAATTTCAGCTTCTCCTCCTCCTCACAGCGCATAGTTAAACTATGGAATTCGTTCCTGTAAGATGTAGCAATGGCTATCAACTTGGGTGTCTTTGAAAGAGGGTTAGGCAAATTATTAGAAGATAAGACTCTCGTTGGCTGCTAGCCATTGTGGTTATGTTCTTTCTCCACTGTCGGAAAGAGTACGCCTCTGAATACCAGTTGCTGGGAATGACAAGAGGGGAGAGTGCTTTTGCACCCAGCTCATGCTCGCAAGTTTCCCACAGGCATCTGGTTGGCCACTGTGAAGACAGGATTCTGGACCAGATGGGCCTTTAGCCTGATCCAGCAGGGCTCTTACATTCTTAAGGCCACAAGCCTAAGTAGATACTGTATTGCTGAAGTGAAGCACAGACTCACCAACCCTGCAGTTTTCAAGGCAACAAATCTAGGAACTAACCCGAGGTAGGCTACCATAAAGGATTCTCATGCATGTTATGCTATCATCCAACAAAATCATAATTTTCTGTTTCACCTCACAGCTACTGAAAAATACTCACCAGCAACCTGCTAAACCAATAGGCAAGCTTTCAGAAGATTACTTCTAGATAGGTGAAAAGGTTCAGTACATTTCCGAGCACAATTCAAAGTGTTGGTGCTGACCTTTAAAGCCCTAAACCACCTCAGTCCAGTATACCTGAAGGAGCGTCTCCACTCCCATTGTTCTGCCCGGACACTGAGGTCCAGTGCCGAGGGCCTTCTGGCGCTTCCCTCACTGCGAGAAGCCAAGTTATAGGGAACCAGGCAGAGGGCCTTCTTGGTAGTGCCACCCGCCCTGGGGAACGCCCTCCCACTACATGTCAAAGAGAAAAACAACAACCAGACTTTTAGAAGACATCTGAAGGCAGCCCTGTTTAGGGAAGCTTTTAGTGTTTGACAGATTATTGTATTTTAATATTTGTTGGAAGCCGCCCAGAGTGGCTGGGGAAATCCAGCCAGATAGGCAGGGTTATAAATAATATATTATTCAGCTGATAAATGATGGTGGCAAAGTCCCCCATTAAACTAATGCATATTCTGTAAGTGAAGAGATTCCACATCCAATGGAATTCATTTTTCAGCTACAATCTTGAGAGTAAGCTGTGTCAACTGAGACTTTCTTCCGAGGAACTTTGCATAGGGCTGCAGTACAAGTGAACTTGGATGCAGGATTGTTGCAAAAGCTGCGATGAAGCCTTGTGGGTGGCTCCTGCAATGCCCCATAAGCCCTCCTAGAGAGTGTTCATTGCAGGACTTAAGGGGCAGAAGTTAGTGTCATAAAAGGGGGGGGGGCAGAAATACGTGTAAAAGCAGCCGTTTGGATAAAGTGGAAAGGAAAACGTCACAAGGTTTTTGTTTTTGTTTTGTTTTGGCAAGGGTTTTGATTTCATCTACTTGGTGGAGATTTGAGAGGTAAAAAAAAAATTCTCAGCTGGAGAACATTTGTATGAGCTCCACCAGCTGCAGACTAGCTGGAGCTCAGGGTTGAATATCTAGCTTCCTTGAAGTTCAACCTCTGTAGGGTGTGTGGCCGTTTAAGAAGTTAGTGGCGGACGTGGAGAGGGGTGGGAGAAAGGTGACTTAGGACATATTAGTGCTTAACACTTGGCAGAAAGAGTGTTTCAAACTTCAAAGCCCTTTCCCATCATTAATGATTTAATCCACACAGCATCCCTGTGAGGCGAAAAATGTTCTGTCCTAGGTTACTGGGGAACTTCAGAAATCGAGGGAGTTGAGCGTCGATAGGGTAGTACATAAAGCATGAGCCTTATTGATCACATCTGTACCTCATCTGTGGTCACACGGCGCGGACTAATCCCCTAAAGCTTCTCCCAGCATGCACTGAGCTCAGTGGAAAACCTGGTAAGAATTCTGTAGGGTTAACCTCTACCTCAAGTCACTTGTCCCAGAAGCAAGGAATCAAAGAAGGCTAACTGCAAGAACCATCACTGAATGTCTTTCATTTGTCCTATTGGTTTCATTTTTCTCCCTTTCATGATGAGGAAAAAGTGTTTCTAGAAAGTTTTAAGAGCTGACAAAAATGCTGCAAATTAGTTTATCTGAAACATATTCTTTAACTACATTGAAAACAAACTTTGATCAGTAAATACTGCAAGCCCGTATATTCTCTCTCTCTCTCTCCTCTCTCTCTCTCTCTTCTCTCTCTCTCTCTCTCTCCACACACACACACACACACACACACACACGTTCCCTATCATTACAAATTTCAGAGTCTCAAGCCCTGCTATGGTGTAACTGTAAACAATAGTATACACTTCTTGGTTGAACATGGGTCTTGTTGCTTCTGTTTTTAACTAACTATAGGTTCACAGAAACAAGAAAGCTTAATAAACCATGGTTGGAAACTGGTGTATTTCTACAACCCACAGTTAAAACAAAGCACAATTTATCAGAATTTTGGCATGATGCTTTACAGTGGTTAGATAAAAATGGAAGCAGAAGCTTCTAATCTTCTTGTGGTTGCATCATAAAGAAACAGAAGAGGGGGAGCATATAAGCACCAAGTTAAAAAGGGACAGCCATGGGCTTTTCCTGTACAGTTCCCTCTGAGAACAATGAAATATCACTCCCATGGGGACATGCTCTGTTCTATTAACATTTAACAGCAAGAAGCCTTCTGCGCTAGCCACTTCAGGCTGTCCGTGCCTGGATGACTTCTGGAAGGAGGGGGGGGAATAAAATGGACAAATTCAGTATTGCTGCCTTCAGACCATGCAGTAATGGGATCTGCAGGACTGCAGATTCTAATGCAAACTAAGGGCTTTTCCATACTTCTGTTTGGTCCATGGTTTCTAGGCACGGGTCTGAGAAGGTTTTCTTTGGTACCTCCCTTTCCTCCAGAAAACCCGCTGTTTACAGCTGATTCAGAGCAAACGTCCAGCTATTCTGCCAATTAACGTTTCATTACAGCAGTAAACAGTAGGTTTTCATGGGCAAAGCTGCAGGAAGAGAAGACAAATCTCTCAGACCAATGCCTAGCAAATGGAATAAATTGTGAGACAAAGGGAAGTGAAACAATGCGGGAACCTCAGAACCCACCAATAATTTCCATAAATTCTGAAGTGTCCTGAGAATGAGGCAGAAAATTTGGAAATCTTTTTGGAAATCTTCCTATTTTGCAAAGGAAGGAAACTTTTGAGAAATTGGAGAACATGTTTTGGCACTTGTAGTGTTAAACAGGCATTTTGAATGGTATGATTATGTGGAGCCTGGTTGTACCATTAAAAAATTTTTTAAAAAAAAACAAAGAGGAAAGAAGCCTTTGTCCTTTTTGCGGACACAAATAAAGTGGTTGTGATATATGAAAGTATGCAGAGGCAGCCTGCCATTATGTACTGATCCATGTACAGTGGTACCTCAGGTTAAGAACTTGATTCATTCTGGAGGTCCGTTCTTAACCTGAAACTGTTCTTAACCTGAAGCACCACTTTAGTTAATGGGGCCTCCTGCTGCCGCTGCATCGCCAGAGCACAATTTCTGTTTTCATCCTGAAGCAAAGTTCTTAATCCGAGGTACTATTTCTGGGTTAGCGGAGTCGTAACCTGAAGTGTATGTAATCCGAGGTACCACTGTACTACTCATTACATTCTAATTTGTTTGGAAGCTCAGTGCCAACCACTCATCAACATTCTTGGCCACAGAGCTCCAGGGAGATGTGATTCATATTGTATCAAAGAGCCTGGCTGCTTCTTTGGCCCAGTTGTGGCAGTTCACAAACAATGTGTTCCATGAAACTCCCACACCCAACCCAAAAAGATTTCACAGAAACCATCCATCCTGTCTGAGTGGGAAGTGGCCATTCTACTGCATTGTCATGCCAACCTGAAGTTTCACACTGCCTTGTTCCCAGCGTAGGATCATCAGTGGGTGAGGTTTTGTTTTGCATAAATCTATGCTCAAGGTCTTCATAGAGGTGTCCAACGAAAACAAAAACTACAAATCCTAATGGCATTGTGCACTGTAGAAAGACTGAGTTGTATCCAACTACTCGGAGTAGACTCATAGAAATTAACGAACCTGCTAGTTGTCCATTATTTAAATGGCTCAACTCTGAGTAGAACTAGCATTGCATATAACCCATTGAATAGTTCTTTGCCAGTGGAAATGCACAAGTTCGCTAAGTCAACAAACAGGTGAAACCAGATAAGTTTTAAAACCAAGCTTGTGTGCAATGAGGGCCCCTCCAGCTTGGAGAGTGGTGTTTTGTTTTGCTTGTGGATATATTTGGAACTGTCCACACCACATTCTACTTTATTAGTTATTCTGTGGTGCTTCCCCAGTGTTGCTGCACAATTGCTTTCTGGGAGGGTACTCTTGCACTTTAGCACAACAAAAAGTGATATGAAAAGTTGCAAGATTTCAGCAGGAGACTATGTGACATGCACCAATTGGTAATGAAGCAGTACGTCTGCCCCAAAACATTGGCAGGCATAAACAGCATTGAAAGTGGGATTCTGTGTTTTACAAAACCTGTACCTTCATGAGCACAAATAATTCCAAATGCACAATAAAAAGGACGTTTGAAGGGGCCCTAAATTAGAAAAGTGGTAACAGTGACAAGAAAATAAACTCTGTACAACTGTTAAAATGTTCATATTTCCATTTACAATGAAAATGGAAGAAACAAATCAATCTTCAAAATGGAACAGTATGAGGACATCTAAGCCTTATGAACTCATGCATAGTCACCTTTTAAGTGCTTAATTTGTCCAAATTGTTAATTTGCTGTTCTAATCAGGGTTCACGTTTGCATGTCAACCAGCCAGTGAATCACAGAGTGAGGTGAACCCGCAGACTCAAGAATGTAACTGAAAACCAGTCAGACTAGGTTCAAAACATATTACAATCTCCTGAATACTGAAGCAAAACATTGTCTATTAGCTTCAGTGGGTATACTCTGAGTAGGACAAGCTTTTGGATATCACATGCTAGCTTTGTTCCTGACCTTTCAGAAATGGGGAATTGGTTGGGGATCAAAATACAAAGTGTTCACCACTTGTCCATATCTACAAGGTCTGCTCTGCTTAACAACAGGAAAAGTATAGCTTTATGTGAACATAAGTATCATTACTTGGGCTTCTTATACCAGTGTGTTTCTCAAAATTTGTTTCAATAAATTATTCCTTTTAAAGGAGGGAAGAAATTGAATGGAAGAGCTATTTCCACACTTGCATTTGGTGGCAGCATGTGAAATCTGCATGTCTTTAATTTGAGTTCTTTGATCTAAGATGATTAATTCAACTTCTTTAAGTTCATTAAAACGGTTGATAGAAGATGAACAGTTGTCAGCGGCTGTTCATTTTTTCACTGGATTATCAAGATTATGTTTTGTATTGGTTTCTTCTAATTACTCTGTGTAATTTTTTGTGTGTTTTTCGCTACCTGAAGTAGGACAATGGAGAAGCAGGATGTAAATAGGGATGAACTGCTCTTCTGTTTCAGCTTCACGGGCACTCGGTCATAGATCCTGTCCCATTTTGTGTGCACAAAAATTCTGCAATTAAATGTACACATGTTGTGCACATTGGCAGCATAGCCTTTGCATTCGTGTTTGCACCCTGTATGAAAAATACACATTTTTCAACATTTTCCACCACAAAAAAATTCTGTGAAATTCACATTTTGTGTAAATTGGTTAATGAATAATACATGGTTTGGGGTGCACCTTTTGCACCAAAACTGCATCACAACATCCAAAGGAGTGAGTAATCCAACTGGAAGTTTTGATCCACAAGGAAGTTTGGAAACATCGGATTGCATTGGTACACTGTGAAAAGGGGACTGGATGAATTCCTCTTCTGTATTTAAATATAGATAATATAATATACATTGTCAAGTATCATTGAACTGCATTTTCTTGAATGCCTGACTTCTTTTTATTTTTCTTTCATTGATACTCCGGAAAACCAGAGAACCTTTGAATTCTGTGATCCTGGATGAAACTACAGCGATGATCCTTGAGAAGCAGAATGTTTAATTGCCATCCATTTCAAGCATGCTTTCTTTGACAACAAAATGCAATTAAAGAAACCATCATTATCATGTTATGGTGCCTCTAGGAGGTCCTGGATAATGTGGAAAGGGCACTGCAAGAGTTGCTTAACCTTCTTAGAAATGAACTTCCTTAACATTTTTACATCTTCCCTTTGGTTCATGTCGGTCACAATGATGAAACAATTTAAAAGAGGAAAGGTCATGGCAAAACGGTGAACTTTACATGCAGCTCAGTGCTGTAAAAGTATCCTGAAGTAGCAGCAAGGGAATGGTGAGTCATGCTAGAAGAAGGAAACAGTGGGTTGGTTTTAGTATTGGGGTTGACTATGCTCAAAATAATAGATTTGGGTTAAAGGGGAGGTGTTTTGTTTTTGTTTTTGTTTTAAAAAACCCTTTTAAAAAACCTTTGGATTTCGGTTCTTTCTTTCATTAGAGACTTGCCAAAGCTTGAACTCTTGGATCTTCCAGAATTGATGTAGGCTGAGTATTGTTTGTTTATTTATTTTCGTTCAAAATGTCCTTCAGTAGCCAACTATCTCCAGTAAGTAAATAAGTAAGTAAGTGAAATAAAGCAAATACAAACAAACAAATATTCCTGACAGATAGGCAGATAGGTGATAACTCACATAGCACCCTCAAAATATTGTTTCTTTATGTTTCCCATCACCCCCTGACTATAGAATAATGTTGACTAGGGCTGATGTAAGCTGGAGTGTAGAAACCTCTGGAGGACACTGGATTGTCTACCCCAGAGAGAGGGGGGATTTTTATTCATGTCCAGGTGTTTGCTTTATCTTATTACTTATTTACTGGGCTCAAAAGCGACTCTAAGTGCTCGGCTCAGGTAACAATATGTCAATTTTCCTCCTCCATACTCTATCCACTGAAAGATAGATATATAACTAAAACTTGCCAATGAATATTTACACACCACAATAATATGGCCAAGTACTAATTGCTGGTGTGGGTTTTTTTTGCTTGCTTGCTTGCCTGCCTGCTTGGTGCTATCTTTAATCACATCTCTTCAACATCTTTGGAACCAACTACCGGATGAATGATCAATAGTCTTTGGGCCAAAGTAGTAAGTAAGTAGTCAGTAGTAATGTACGGAAGTGAGAGCTGGACCATAAAGAAGGCTGATCGCCGTAGAATTGATGCTTTTGAATTATGGTGCTGGAGGAGACTCTTGAGAGTCCCGTGGACTGCAAGAAGATCAAACCTATCCATTCTCAAAGAAATCAGCCCTGAGTACTCACTAGAAGGACAGATCCTGAAGTTGAGGCTCCAGTACTTTGGCCACCTCATGAGAAGAGAAGAATCCCTAGAAAAGACCCTGATGTTGGGAAAGATGGAGGGCACAAGGAGAAGGGGACGACAGAGGATGAGATGGTTGGACAGTGTTCTTGAAGCTACTAACATGAGTTTGGCCAAACTGCGAGAGGCAGTGAAGGATAGGCGTGCCTGGCGTACTCTGGTCCATGGGGTCACGAAGAGTCGGACACGACTGAACGACTGAACAACAACAACAAGTAAGGGGGAACTAAATAAGTAAATAAATGGGGAGATAAATTATTCTTTATGAATGATTAGCCCAGTATTGTTCTCATTATAAAGAGAACACATGATTTACATTTCTTCTTACAGATAATCAGCAGCTTATTGGTGTCCTAGTGTGACACGGAATGAGGCTCTGTCATCCGACTCTATCATTTCCGAAATTCATCACAAAACTACATTAAATATCGTATGCACCATGTAATTGTCTGCAATGAACACCGCTAAGACAGTAATTGTGTAGTCAAGAGTTAATTTATTCACAGCAAGCCCGTGCAATGTAGATATTAATCTCCTGGAGTACACAAACTGTTGTTCAGGGTTAAAGTATTCACTCTTCTTGCAACATAAACAAGTCATCTCCTTCTAGCTCTTCACATAAATTGCTAACTTACCACCAGGGGTTGGAGGATCGGGTTGGAGGCCAGCAGGAGCCTCTCCTTCCCCATTGCCATTTCTGTCCATTTCAAGTGCTCTATTTACAACTGCCCAGCAAAGTGAGCACAAGGCGGGGGGGGGGAATCCTTTTCAATCTCTTCACTCTTGCTACTGTTCACTTGCATGCTCAAAGTGGGCAGCTGAACAGGAAGGAACAGCAGTGGGCAGCAACAACAGGGAGGTAGCAGGAGAATGGGCGAGTCTGTTAATTTCTCTCTCCTACACCCCGCCCTCTCTTCGTTACCCATTTTTCCAATCTTCCACATTCCACATCAGTTTGTGATTTTTAATATAGTCCACCTGAAGATTAGTCCCCACTTGAGTGTGCATTTCTTCTTATATGCCCATTTATTACTTGACTAAGATTTTCTCAGAAAAGATGTGGAAATAGCAGCATACAAGAAGCTACTGGTAAGGCAAGCAATAATTTTTGCAAGCATTAATTACACACAGCTTTGGGTTGGAGAAATGAATCACAAAAGTCAGGACAGTGAGAACTGCAGCAAATAGCTGCATTTGGGTTTTTGCTTTGTTTTGGAGTGCACAAATTAGGTAATTTCTCAAGGAAATGCAAACTGAACTGAACTTTCAGTAAATGGTCAGAAGAAGAAGGAAAACCCCAAAGAATTTTCAGCCCAGCACTACATTGCTTATTTCCAGTGTCCTGTTGTCCAAAGAGCACTAAACATTTTAAAATTGGCTTGTCTTCTTCCCACATGGGGACGTGGGAGACTTTTTATTTAATCTGGCAAAACTGCAACCAAGGTACTTCAAAGAAGCACTTAGTTCAGGCATAGGCAAACTCGGCCTCCAAATGTTTTAAGACTACAATTCCCATTATCCCTGACCACTGGTCCTGTTAGCTAGGGATGATGGGAGTTGTAGTCCCAAAACATCTGGAGGGCTGAGTTTGCCTATGCCTGACTTAGTCACACCAATGGTTTCGGAGAGTGGTGACATTGCTTTATTGCCTTATGACAAAGGAAGCCATACCACGATGGCACAATCTGGAAGGAATTACTGGGTAGCTAGCAAGGTGAAGTATGTCTGGGATCTTGTGGTGTGATTCTCATGGGTTGTACAAGATGTGGTTCTTTTGTTTTGTTCTTGCTTGTACCATTGTTGAGAAACCTAATGAATAACCAAATAATATATTTTAGGAAAAAAATGACAACCAAAGATCAATAGATTTGTTATTCTAGTGATTCAAACATTGATTAATAAATTGTAGAGTTGGAAGGGACTCTGAGGGTCATCGTCTCAACACACAGTCCCCCATTCAATTTGAAACCATGTAGGACCCTGCTTAGCTTTGCTAGCAGTTTTATGGTTGCACCACTAGGAAATCAGTTGGATGAAAACACTTTCTTAGGAATGGAAGGCCTGCAGCCTTCCAGATTTGTTGGGCTCCAATGCCCATCAGCCCCAGCCAACATGGCCACTGGTGAAGGGTGATGGTCAGGGATTATGAGACTTGTAGTCCAGCGGCTTCTGAAGGGCCACAGGTTCACATCCTGTGCTATCTAGAACAAACATGAACCAGCCTTTTACTGTTTACTCTCCTGAGTAAATTATAATGTATAATTATGAAAGGAAATAGTGCAAATGCCAAAGCAAAATTGCCTCTCTGGGGAGATACAGATCAGAATTAGTCGAGTATGATACTATCTGCATTTTAAAAGCATTTATAGTGGATTAAGATAAAGTACTCACATTTCTGAGTATTACACTCACCAATGCTTTCAAAATCTAGGCATGCCCCTTTATTGATTTTGGGGGTTTTGTAGTGTCAAATAAACTGTCTAGCAACCAAAGATCAAGGTTGGCACAATAAATATGTACCAGTCAGGTGACATTTGGTATGACCTGGAATTGTTGGCAGGCAAACTGATGATGGCCTCGATCCATTTCATTATGAGACTGCTTGCTAAGGTCCAGTTTTTGCATCCAAAAGAAATGTATTTTCTGCCACCAAGGTCTACAGGATCAGTGGTAGCAGAATCAAGCATATGCATGCATCAGAAAACTATCATTGAAGTAGGTGGTAGGGAAATTGTCACCATATGGTATGGTTATCTATGGCTTCCACTGTACCGGATCTCTGCCCTTAGGGAGGGTATGGTCAGGAGCCCAGCGGTGTTAGGAGTTAACCTACACTCTATGTGACTGGCAGCTCACTCGCAGGAGGCGGGACTTTTCCGCCCTTTAAAAGGGGGGAATGGCAGTTGGTCTGGAGGGTTGAGGGAGATAATGAGAGGGTAGGCTTTGGGGAATGGGAGGAAAGGTTCTTTACCATTGCTATATATTATAACCAAGCTGTATACCTGAGAAGAAGATTTGTAACAGTGATAAACCCCCAGACATCCATGTTTTCAAGTTACCTAATAAGTTAAATGTGTTTCAACGTTCGTTGACTCTGGCAGTGTATCAGTACCTTAAGGGGTGTGACTAAGAGGAGAGAACGAAGTTTTCCTGTGGAAGAGGAAATGGTTTGCTTATTCTCCTGTCATACAGAGGGCTGGACAGTGAAGCCAAAGGTGCCACGTAGTTGCTTAAAGGGAAGGCAAACTGCAGTAGTTGGGAACCCTGGTAGGGAGATCCCATAGGTGGCAAGAGGTTTACAAACGTGGAGCCCTGAGGTACCCCAGAGACATCTCCCATATGAACACTTTAGGATTCATCCTAGTCATCAGTGAAACCTAGGGAGAGTCACAAATGGGGAAGCATTGAAGGGAGGGATCGGGGATAGGTCCCTGATCATGACCCATGGACCCCAACAACATTTGAAGGACCCAACACAAAATTTAAAGTGAGGAGGGAAGTTTTAATTCTAGAATGCAAAATTATATTTACTTACCTACTTCTTCGGGACGTGGGTGGCACTGTGGGTTAAACCACAGAGCATAGGGCTTGCTGATCAGAAGGTCAGCGGTTTGAATCCCCGCGACGGGGTGAGCTCCCATTATTCGGTCCAGCTCCTGCCCACCTAGCAGTTCGAAAGCACGTCAAAGTGCAAGTAGATAAATAGGTACCGCTCCGGCGGGAAGGTAAACAGCATTTCCATGTGCTGCTCTGGTTTATCATGCTGGCCACATGACCCAGAAGCTGTACGCCGGCTCCCTCAACCAGTAACGCGAGATGAGTGCCGCAACCCCAGAGTGGACAAGACTGGACCTAATGGTCAAGGGTCCCTTTACCTTTACCTTTACCTACTTCTTGCCACTTCCTGCTTTGAACAATGCCAGAACAGTACTTTCCAATCTCTGAAATTGGCAAAATGCTCTCAATGACTCCTCCTTATGCCTAGGTGCCATGGCCTATTGACCATCTACTGACATGCCCCCCCCCAAATATGGAAATATTTAATATGAAGTGACTGAAATGGGACAACTGGTTATGAATAGAGGGATTTCTGAACCAGACCTTTCCTTTTTCATGCTTCCGTCTCAAGGGGAAAGCTTTCATTCCAGAATGATAAGATTAGATACACTTTCTTACTGTCGTATTCTTCACCTTGCTACACTTTAGTCAAGAGACTTTAATTTGGGTGCTGTACAGTTGCCTAGTGATGTCTTCATCAGCTGTTCAAAGCTCCGGGTCAGGAGCTCAGAGATTTGAATATATAATTTGGCTAATTGACTCAAGTGTCCCTTTTGACCATAGTCAATTTCTACTAATTAGAAATAAGGATCATTAGCTAATGTGTGTAAAGAGTGCTGAGGACGACGTGTTGCAAGAAGGGCTGAGTGCTGCATTTAACACATGAGACAGAAATGATCTTCCTTTCTCCCTATTATCACTCAGAGTTCGAAAAGGTCCCAAACTGGATGAAAGTGGCCTGAAGGTCAGTTCTGAACTCTGTATTCTGCACATGAAGATTCTTGCTTGTATATGCACAAACATAAAGCCCAGCACCACAGTTCTGGTCTCTGAAATAAGGTGAGTCCTAAAAATATGCATCTTAAATGTCTAAAACTGGGGAAAGTGGTCTTCAGCTGCATAATGAAGATGCTGAATGGATAAGTCAGGGTAAACACAGGAAGCTGCCTTATACTGAGTCAGACCATTGGCCCATCTAGCTGAGCATTGTCTATATGCTGACTGGCAGCAGGTCTCTAGAATTTTCAGACAGGAGTCTTATCTCAGCCCTACCTGAAAATGCTGGAGATTGAACCTAAGACCTTCTGCATGAAAATGTGGGTGCTCTACCACTGAGCCATTCCCCTTCCCTTGACCTGGTAGAATGCAGTTTCCTCCACAGAGTGTGAAGTGCAGCATGACTAACCGCCTATTCAAGTGGTATGATTAGTCATTGAGCCTAGGCAGAGCATGGGATGCCTATGGCACATGGTTCCATGCAGACCCACACCATTGCTACCTTCTACCTCTCTGCATGCACATGTCACCGTCTCCTACATAACCCCAGCACAAGGACCTCCTGCTGCAAAACTGTCGTGACAATAAGAGGCTCCACCAAGCTTACACAACCACAATGCAAGACTAGTTGCAAACAAGGAAGTGCCAAAAATTGTATGGGTGCCCATCTTATTCAAGACCCACCCTACTGACTGTTGATGTGCTCAGGCTTTGCTTAAGGATTCCATAGGCATCTGGTTGGCCACTACCGAAACAGGATGCTGGATTAGATGGGTTTTGGTCTGATCCAGTAGGGCTCCTCGAACGTTCTTATGAGTAAGAGTAAGGAAGGCCTGTTGCTTTCATGCCCTGTCTGTAAACCCCCACCCCCCCCCCAAATAATCTGGTTGGCCACTAGATCACCTAGTGGGAACAGAATGCTTGACTAGATGACCCATTTGCCTGATACAGCAGGCTCTTCTTGTGTTCTATGCTGACATCTAAGCACCTTACTGTTGGGTTTTTTCACCAAGGCTGTAGGGATAAATTAGGTCACCACCCTGTAAAAGCTGCTTCTGGTCCAGCTCCCCACCTTTATGAGAAACTTAAAGCATTATCAGTCTGTGAACATGCACTTTCTTTGTACATCACTTCAGAAGTGCCCCCTTATATACAAAAGCTACAAAGAGTATCAGGAAAGCCAGCTCAGGTGAAAGCTTTCCTTACCCCACCCCCTTTTTTCTCAAAGAGTAGACCTTTGGGGGGGGACACATAAAGGAAAGAGAACCAACACCTCTATGCCTCCCTCCTGATAGTCAGCAAAGCAAAGCTGGTGAAGCCACAGGGGAGCCGCCATGTAGAACCTGCTGTTCTCACACAGCTCAAGCCTGGCTTTTGAGGTTTGCAACCATGACAAATCATGAGTTTCAGAATACCAGTACGCCGGGGATGGGTCATTCTTGTGTACTACTCGATCCCAAGAGGGAGAAAAATCCAGAGGGAAGATACCTGAGTGACATTTCAACTGACACATTGAGGAGTAGCAGAGACAGCTTTTCCGCTGTGTGCTGGGTTGGTTGCATCACTACCATTGACAAAGCATTGCTGTTGTTGTTGTTGAATTATTTGTACATATGCATGTTTACATTTATAACTCAACCTTTCCAAAGATATCAGGACACTTCTCAACCTTTTGGGGAAGGGAAAGGTTTGGGGGTTGTTGATTTTTTTTGTTGTTGTTTTTTAAGGTGATATTCGAATTCATGAATCTAACTAAGGTCACATTCATTCCATACATTTCAGCCACTATGATACCATCTTAAACAGCCATGGTTTCCATCTCTTTGTTTGTATAGGGTACTTTCTTTGCCTTGGCGTTGTTTGGCTATTGGGATACTTTTTAAAAAAATAAATAAGTGACATATAAATGTTGAGAAATAAACTGAGGGTGGGTGAGAGTGAATAAAAATGAAGATTGTGTCCTGCTTAGACATTTGTGGGAGGCTTATCGAATGAATACGCACAAACCCAAGCCGTATTCATGCCATACATGGGCTTCCCCCAAGGAATTCCAAGAGCTCTCATTTGTTAAAGGTGCGAGAGTCACTAGGAGACCCCTTATTCCCCTCCTACAGCTGCAGTTCTCAGAGTGGTTTAGCTAACAGTCCCTCTTCCCAGGGAACTCTGGGAATTGTAGCTCTGGGACAGCAGATTCTGCTTTAAATGTATAGTGCAGATGAGACCACTGCTGGAGAGGGAGAGGGAGCCAACCCACCACATCCTGTTTCTTTGGATTTCTGGTGGAATACAGCTGGTATAGGTAGGATCCATACACTATTTCAGCAATCTTCGGTTAGGGGAAACAGAGACAAAATCTGCACTGCCTGACCCAATCCTTCAGTTTCTCAAAGTGACTCTCAAGTCACTCTCAAAGTGACTGAGATACATTGGCATCCCTCACATCCTTTTGACCAGTGCTTTCCCAAGGAAAGGAGAGAAGTCTCCACATTTCATAGTGAAAGGTCATATCCTCCCCCCTCTTATTTTCCAGGGAGTATTGCACCAAAAACATCAACGCAGTCAGAGTTTCTTCATCAACTAGCAAGACAACACAGAAAACCAGCCTACCCAGTGGCTGCATGTATGCCATGATCATGTTATCACTTAATAAATGGTTGTCTATATGAACTATTACAACCTAGAGGCAGGATGGTGGGTGGTGAGGCATTTTTCTTGGCAGGACTTGGTGCACAGGGTTGGTTGCTCCCTATGAATAATGGTCCATTGGAGCCAGAAAGGAACATTCCTAAGATCAGAGCACCAGATTGTCGATTGTCTTTGGAGTTTGGAGGAAGAATAGGGTCGGTCAAGCCTTCACTTATTTTATTGGCATATGGATAGATGGGAGATAGAGATCCATAGAAGCAGACACTGGTAGCATCAGAAGCAGGGAAGGTCTGACACTACAAATGTTGGGTTGTAACTCCCATCAGTCCAACCAACATGGAATGATAAGAGTTGTAGTTGAGCAACACCGGGGTCTGGTCCATAGTTCAAGAGCAGAGGACCTGATTTGCCTCCAGAATGCCCTAGGATCAGTCTGGTGTGTCCAGTTAAAAGGATCTCAAAGTAGACAAAACAAGGCTAAATGGACCAAAACCTGTGTAAATATATGGTAGTTTCATATGTTCATATGGACCAGTGGCTAAGTGGACCAATGTGGATCAATGGCTAAATGGATCAAAACAAGACTAATATATCATGACTAATGGGCCAACAGTTAAATGGACCAATAGCCTGTCTCAATATAAGGCTGTTTCTTACGTTCATATATTGCCCTTCATATATTGCAATACAGCAGATACCCATCCTAGGAAGAAAGTAGGTGCAAAGAGTGGGTAGTCTGCTCTCCCCATCAGTAGAACAGAGGTGGGGAACTCTTTTCAGTCTAAGGGTTGTATTCCATTCTAAGCAACCTTCCAGAGGTTGCATGCAGGTGGTGACTGCAACAACGGGAACAACTAATGTAAATAGTACAGGAGACAGGCAACTGGCTTCTCACCCTCTCTCTGCCCTCTGTTCAGGCAAGCAAGAGGCATTCTCAGAATTCAAGAATGTGCAAGGCAAGTTGGTGAGAGGTGTGGAGGGAGGGGATGTGACCAGGAAGGTGATGAGGTATGGAGAGAGAGAGTTCTGATGCCCAGATTGAAAGGCTTGAAGGGCTGCATTTGGGTCTCGGTCCTGACATTGCCTGCCCCTAATTTAGAACATGTGTATCTATTCATACACAGCCACTGCTACAAGTGTGGGATCCTCTTGGCTTACCAGATGTTACTAAACTGCAACTTCCATCATCTACCCCTCCACAGGAGGTACAGAGTGAGGCAACACTAGAACAGGCCTTTTTAGCTATGGCAGTCCCAGCCTGTGGAATGCTCTCCTTGGGATGGCTTAACTGGCACCATCTCTACTTTAGGTGCCAGGCCAAAAAAAACCCAAAACTTTTCCCCCTCCGAGTCATTGGCTTATAATTATCTGTGGCTTCCTTCAGTGGGTTGTGTGTTTTAGTCCTGCCTTTTAAAAATACAAACGAGCTTTTGATTTTGTTCTATTCTAGTTTTGTTCTGATTGCTTCCGGCTCCAAGTGGTGAGCACGTGTTGCGATTCCTGCATTTCAAGGGGGTGGAATAGATTACTCTTGGGATTCCTTCCAGTTCTACGATTCTATCATTCTAGGATTTATTTATTTGTTGTAAATTGTTTTGAGGTGATGATGATGATGATGATGATGATGATAGTAGTAGGAGCCCCTTCTGTTGACCATGCTTGATGGTGCTGAGGTTCCCCACATCTACACCATGTTTATAGATGGGGCCCACCACTGGAAGAATGCGCAGTTGGTCCATTGACCATGATCTAGGCCAAAGTCATGCTTCCAGGTCATCTTTCATCACTCTGGTGCCTGCCTTCCAAGTGCTACTGGAGCTCAACACCTATCATTTCTGACCATTAGCCACACTGGCTAGGGCTAATGTGAGTCCAGAAATGTCCAGGTTGAACAAATCTTCTCCAGATTCATCTCACTTACCTAGCCACCAAACATTCCAAAGTTGTGGGCCAGTCCCCTGCTTACAGCTACATAGTTGTACCTATGTAGCTCCTTAAGGGAAAAGGGAAACAATCGGGAGGGGGGAGGCCAGCAAAACCCTTGGAAATAATTAATTTCCCAGAGAAGTTGAGGCTGGTGCATTTGAGAGCCCAGCAAAACACAGAAGGTTTGAGCATCAGCTAGCGCCGGTGTCTCCGAAAACTCAGCAAGCAACAGGAGATCAAGAACCCCTTGATATTTATTTATCTGGTGTTTTCTTTCAGATCTTGCAATATGACAACACATGTCAGTGTCAGTCGAGGTCCTGCTGGCAACACCTTGAAAACTATGTGGAGGTACAGAAAATAAACAGTGCCGGCTGTGATTTCAGTGATAAAATACCAATGTAAGGGGAGCCTCTTGGGATCCATAATCTCAAATTGTCACGGGATAAGAATTGTCTGTCTTTTTGATAAAAGATGTCAAGTTTCCCCTACTGGGTTTTAAAAAGAAAGAAGCACTTTTTTCTTCTTATTATTATTTTTAAAAGCTGGCTGTATACCAGCCAAGTCTGCAGAAGGGATTTGCTTCGTGGTGTGACTGTTTCTGCTTCAGACCATCTTTTCCTGTAGACTTTGATATCCCAATCCTATTTGATAGTCCAATCCCCACATTTTATTTTTCATTCAGCACATTTAATTTTACCAGCATGGACTAAAGGTGACAGATCTTAATTACTGCATACTTCAAAAAGCATGAGATGAGCTTTTATTTTACGAAAACAAAAACAAACCTGCAATCGTAATTAAACAAACAACCAATTAATTAAGTTGGTTGTAAGATTGATTTTCTTTGTTGTTTGTTTTATGGATTATTATTGTTGCTACTATTTCTTAAGAGTACATTAAGGTTTGATTCTGCAAAGTTGTTTTTTTGTCGTTTTTTTAAAAAACAAATCCTCCTGGAACCAGTGGCCATTTCAAATAACTCACCTATTTCTGGATGTCTGAAATAATTTTTAATTTGTTGTGAAACTATGTAGGCTTCATGGGAGAATAAGGATCATAAATGTATCATGGCTGTTACTGCCCTTTGTTGACAGGGTAAGTTTATGCATGTTTCTTCAAAGTATGTCCCACTTCGTTCAGTGGGGCTTGCTCCCATGTAAGTGTTACATTATTTTGGTGAATATTTTCTTCTGAGTAAGTTAATATGTGTAGGATTGGACTGTTAGTTTGGACCACTGCAATGCTGTGAAATCATCAAGAGTGGAGAGATTTGCATTATATCGGGAATTATTCAAGGAGTGTCAGGAGACAGATGGGCAAATATGTCAATTTCAGTTCCTCATTTTCCTACTTTAGATTTCCACATCACTTTGCTTTTTAAAAATCATCATGAAAATTCATTAGTGTTTTGATGCAAATTTCTCCAAAAAATACTCTGTATGGGATTTCCTTCAAAGTACACATTGTTTGCAATTCAATTTTCCCTAATGTGTTTCATTCTTGTATGTTGCTTTCAGAAATATATGTCTTTAAATGCACATGTTGTGCTAGAATATGTGTTTGGGTACACATTACTTGGATGGAGAACTGCATTACAAAATTCAGAGAAGGACGCCCAATATTTTTCTTTTCTTTTCAAAAGTACATTATGATCTGTAAAAGCTACTGAATAAATTGTTCTGCGACTCTCCAGGCATTCCAGCATGGTGTTGTCTTTGCTCATGCCCTCACCACCTACACAGGGATGGATGTGCCAAGATATTTAGGTTGGCTTCCTTCAAAAGAGTGGGAAAAATGGGCTCAGCCCTATGTCGGTGCTTCAGATGGGGCTGCTGTTCCTGGCAAGAGGGTGGGGAACTGCTGGCATAGGATCTGCTTTTGCTTCTCATATGAAGCCCTGGCACTCAACTTGAAGCTGTTGCTTACTTGGAAGGGGAGGGGCAAGGTGGTGGGAAGGGAGGCATGTTGCAATCACAATGTGTCCCAAATTGACAAAGTACACTGTGGAAATTTGGAATTCACTCCAACAAGAAGCAGTGATGGCCGCCAACTTGGATGGCTTCAGAATCAGATTAGATCAATTCATGAAGAACATAAAAACATCAGAAGAGCCTGCTGGGTGAGGGCAGTGTGCCATCTAGTCAAGAATCTTGTTCTCATAGGGGCCAACATATTGCCTGTGGGAACCCCACAAACAGGACCTGAACACAAGAGCACTCTCCCACTGTCCTGTGGTTTCCAGCAACTGGTATTCGGAAGCATTATCACCACCAAACATGGAGGCAGGGCATAGACATCCTGGCTAGTACCCACTGATAGAGCTATCCTCCCTCCATGAATTGGTATACTCCTCTTTTAGAGCCGTCCAGGTTGGTGGCCATCACTGCCTTCTGTTTATGCGTTGTGTGAAGAAGTACTTTTATCTGTCCTGATTCTGTGTCCAAGTGAAATACAGTGTGATGACATTCTTACATTTTTATTATATGCAGAGAGAGAGAGAGAGAGAGAGAGAGAGAGAGAGAGAGAGAGAGAGAGAGAGAGAGTTATGTGGTAGAGATATCAAAATTTTATTCTGTATCATTTTTACCCCTCTAACAGTCATGGAGAATCCTGGGAAGTGCAGTCTGAATCATATAATTGTAGAGTTGGAAAGGACCGCAAGGGTCACCTAGTCCAACTCCTTGCAATGCAGAAATATTTTTGCCCAACGTGGAGCTTAAACCCATGACCCTGAGATCAAGAGTCTCATGCTCTATCGACTGAACTATCCCAGAAAGCTCCATGAGGTGCTAAGGATGATGGGAACTGTAGCTCTGTGTGGTCAGCACACTTAACTAATGTGAGTTCCCATGATTTTGCAGGGAGGCCATGGCCATTAAATGCTATAAGAGTGCTTTAAATATCTTGGTTGGATGTGTCAGTGGTGCCGATTTGGTTAAGCCAGAGCCTGAGCACCTTGCGGGTTTTTGTCTGTGCTGCTGAACACTTTTCTTGTTTCTGTAGCATTGTTTGCAGAGTACATCAGCCCTGGGGAACATGGAATGCAGGGGCCCATCCCTGCCTTATGACAAGCAGAGGATAAATTAATGTTATTGCCCGGTTGATGCATATATAAGTACAGAATATTCTTCTTTTAATTGAGCTGGCTCTCTTTGTAATTGAAAAGCACAGCTAACACAGAGGCAAGACTCATAACAACAGCTTGTCTCCTGTCACAACCATCTAGTCAAAGAACATGAAGAACTCAAACATAAATGGGAGACTCAGTGACATGGAGGAAAAACCGGTTTATGCTGTGTGTGTGTGTGTATGTGTGTGTGTATGTGTAATGTTGAAGTACAGCTAATGCCTGTGAAAATATGATCACTGTAAAGTTGCCACCATATAAATGCTCTTACTGCAAGTCAGCTTATAGGTGAAGGAGAAGTGCTGGATCACCATTGGTGCATAACTGGTCAATTGATGTTAGATGCTGATGCTGATAAATATTGCATTTATTTGTCACCTTAACCCCCAAGGAGCTCAAGGGTGGCTTACATAGGGTTCTCTCCCCCTCCTCCTCCTCAATGAATCCCCACAACAAGCGTTTAGGCATGTGTGCAAACCAAGTTTATTCTCTGCAAAAAATTCATCATCGGTCAATGTGAGATAGTAAGCCATTTCAGTTCTTGCATTTCAATGGAACTTGGTCTAGATTCCAACATTTCAACCCGATTCACTCCTTGCAGTCACAACAAGAGCTCAGCAGGGTGGGATCAAAAGATACGCTCTAGCCTAGCAACATGCTTCCAACAGCAGACCGTCAGATGACTCCAGGAAACCAACAAGCAGAATATGAAGTCAGCACTGCCATGGTTCCTCGCCAGTGGCCCACATCAAGTGGGATGCCTCCTAGGAACATTTTGGCAGGGACAAGGAAGATGTGGCTCTCTAGCTGTTGCTAGACTACAACTCCCATAACCATGACCATTGGCCACGCTGGCTGGTGGCTGGTGGGAGATGCAGTCGAACAACATCCAGAGAACCACAGCTTTTCATCCCAGCAAGTCAGGGTCATGCATTGTTGCCATTCTGTATCATGGAAAGTTGCCTCCTCTCTTCCCTGAATTAGTCTATAATCTCTTGAATCCCACATTCATGCCCATTGTGAATAATCCCAAGCCTTTTTCTTTTTCTTTTTGCAATTCTCTGCACCCTTTTGGCTCCAGGAAAAGGTCAAGTGGCCACTTCAGCTGAGCTGGTGTCTTTGATCCCACTGCTCTCTTCCCAGCACTGCACTCCTTAGAAGTGGTTTCAGCACCTGATTTATTAAGAGGCGGGTGGGGCCAGGCAAGTCTGTTGCAATCCCCGAGAAGATGATAATAAATCTGATCCTCATATCACAGGTGGTGCTGATGTTTTTGCCGAATTATGCTGAAGTTAGCAAATCAAACACAAATGTTTCTACCTTTCTTTTCTTTTCTTTTTCTTCTTTTTTTTTTTTAAAAAAACCACACAATTATTTGTTTTTGCCTGATTGGTGCTAGCAAACTAGGAGCATGGTGGAGAACAGGTTTTGCAACACTTTTTCTTTTATAAAAAACACACACACTTCCATACTAATAAATTTTATTTTAATAAAAGAGGGGTCAAAGAAGCAATAGTCCAGCTATTTTTATGCCATGCTGTCTGGGTTCAGTTTTTTGTTAGCCCTTTAAAACACTGTCAGAGGCACAGATGTTTCCTTATTGGCAAAAAAAGTAGTTACTTAGCTACTTAAGTAGTATTTTTAACCTGCTATTCAGAGGGGGGGGGGAGGCTGTCAGAGCAGCTTACAGAGATCATTAATATAACAGTTCTTACTGCAAGACCTACAGTCTAAAAGACACAACACAAAAGGAAAAGGAAATGAGAGGGATGAGGTAAAAAGCAATCTCTGGAACTTGAGTATGTTTCAAAGTTTTTGTGAGTTTTCTTTCCAGGAAGAGAGATGGGGAGCAAGCTCCCTGCAGCATCTCCTTCTTTGGGTAACTGACAAAGCCCAGTTGCCATGATATTCTTCCCAGGAGGCAAGGGAACAACTTTCCAGTGTGGCCCTTGGTGCCTTGGCTGATGGCAAAGCATATTCCATGCCATTAGGGGAAGGGCTGTAGCTCAAGGGTAGAGCTCCCCCACACCTTTCAACATTTGGGCAAAGAAAATCAGGACAGGGTGGCTGGAGAAGGAGGGCAGAGGCAGCAGGAGCAATGGCAGGGGGGCTGCTTTGCTGGTGGCAGGACCCAGCAGCAGGAAGCAGTGGCAAAACCACTTGCCCACCATCTGACCCCGCTTTGCCTTACCCAGTGCCCACTTCCTATTATAGCATTGTTGTTTAGTTGTTTAGTCTTGTCCGACTCTTCGTTACCCCATGGACCAGAGCACGCCAGGCACTCCTGTCTTCCACTGCCTCCCGCAGTTTAGTCAGACTCATGTTGGTAGCTTCGAGAACACTGTCCAACCATCTTGTCCTCTGTCGTCCCCTTCTCCTTGTGCCCTCCATCTTTCCCAACATCAGGGTCTTTTCCAGGGAGTCTTCTCTTCTCATGAGGTGGCCAAAGTATTGGAGCCTCAGATTCAGGATCTGTCCTTCCAGTGAGCACTCAGGGCTGATTTCCTTCAGAATGGATAGGTTTGATCTTCTTGCAGTCCATGGGACTCTCAAGAGTCTCCTCCAGCACCATAATTCAAAAGCATCAATTCTTCGGCGACCAGCCTTCCTTATGGTCCAGCTCTCACTTCCATACATTACTACTGGGAAAACCATAGCTTTAACTATACAGTGGAACCCCGGGTTACGCACTTGATCCGTTCCAGGTCGCCGTGCGTAACGCGGGTGTGCGTATCCCAAACACACGGAAAAAACCCCAAAAAATGGAAGTAGCGCAATTTGAGTGCTTCTGCGCATGCATGAAGTGCGCAGAAGCATTCTGCGCATCCGGGGGTCACGTGCGGGTCGTGCGCGCTCCGGAAATGCTTCCGGGTTGTGGGCGTTCTTAACTTGAACGTCCGCAACCCAGGGTGTGCGTAACCCGGGGTTCCACTGTATGGACCTTTGTCGGCAAGGTGATGTCTCTGCTTTTTAAGATGCTGTCTAGGTTTGTCATTGCTTTTCTCCCAAGAAGCAGGTGTCTTCTAATTTGGTGACTACAGCACTTTCTGTGATAAAGACAGAATCCATGTTAGTGGTTGTCCTGGCAAAATAGCGACAGTTGGAGGGCATGCTCCCACCTTGCGTGAAGAAGGTCTCAGGTTCAATTTCTAGGTAGAGTTGAGAGAAACACCTGCCTGAATGAAAACCTGGAGAGCTACTAACAATCAGTGTAGACAATACTGAGTGAGATGGACCAATGGTCTGATTCAGTATAAGGCGGCTTTCTATGTTCCTTGTTCTAATGCAATGCTGCACATTAAGTGAAAGGGCCATAGCTCAGTGGTAGAGAATTTGTTTCGCATGTAAAAGGTCTCAGGTTCAGTCCTTACGCCTGAAATCATGGAGAACTGCTGTTAGTGTCAGCAGTAGTGCCTTACATGAACCAAATCATCATGCTTAGCGCATGGAAGCTTGAGAGTGAAGCAGGCAGAGAAAGCTAGAGGATGGAAATAAAATTTGCAAGCTGAGGTTGTCATACAACATATAGTATATATTAGGCTCGCAATTTACACAGTGGGTGGTTTACATTCTGAGGATCACTCCTAAAGCCGAACTTATGTATAGTCAAGACCAATATTGGGTTCAATGGCAGGTGGGGTTGCCAAAATCATTTTTTCCCAGAACCCCACCCGCTTTTAATTTTATTTTTAAAATATTGTCCCATGTTTAAAGCTGAATGTGCATACGTTAAATGCACACAAGTTGTATGTAAAAGGCAAGAGTCTGGTGAAAGGGAATGTTGACTGGAGAATGCATTCAAAGCTCCAGTCCTTACCTGGGGGTAAGCCACAGTGAAGTCAATGGGGTTTACTTTTGAGTAAACATATATTGGATTGCACTAATTTTCTAATCCTCTTTTCCCACAGTCTAAGCTATTCTTGCCAACACCTTAACTCTGTGCCCATCTAAGTCAACTCCACTCCACCCACCTGTTAGGCAAGATTTTGCAAGTGCAGTATCAGTGTCGCCTCCCTACAGTTATCTTCCTTTGCTCCTGTTACACTTTCTCCTCTTCTTCTTTGCACTGATAGCTACACCACTGAAAGTGACCTCCTTCGTTTCCAGACAGATCTGCTTTTATGTCTTTCTATCCCCATCTCATTGTTCTTCTAGCTCCCCTCCCGCTTTACGCGTACACTGCCAACATTTCTCCAGCGGATTGCGTGCATTTCTAAAGTCCGTGGATGCCTAACCGGTGGGATTGCAGGTTTTTATTTATTTATTTATTTATTTATTTATTTAATAGAATTTATATACTGCTCGATTGCAAGAAGAAGAAGAAGACTCCTCAAAGCAGGTTTCAGAAAGCAATCACAAGATCCAGAAAATTAAAACCAGCTGTAAACTAAAAACACATCAGCATTGTGAGATGTTTGGAATATATTCTAGATATCTGTAAAAGCTACTGAATAAATTGTTCCGTGACTCTACATGGTGCTGTCTTTGCTCAGCAGTGGTCAGGGATGATGGGAGTTTTAGTCCCACAACTTCTGCACAGCCACAGGTTAGCCACCTCTGCTCTTGGCTGATGCAGCTCCATGCATGCCTGATCATCAGTTGAGAACATCAGCATCAAGTGGTGACCTGCGTATGCCAATGGTGCAAACTACGAATGGGGTCTTTGGTGCAATTCTGCATCGCTTTATATGTAAACCATTTTAGAGGAGATGCTTCACACAAGTCTGGATCAAACGCTGAAGCATGGTGATGAGGAATGAGGGCATGAGCATTTCCCAATTATTGGGAGACAATAAGCGTCTGAAAGGTGGGATAAAAAAGTGGGAGGGAAGCTAACAAAAAACAATAGGAGAAATGTGTTTGTTTGTTTTTTTGGTTGGGGGGTCAAGCAGTGTACTGACACAGAAGTTCTCCTTAGAACACTATTATGATTATGATTAAATTTATTACCCTCCTTCACCAGCAGGTCCCAGGGTGGGTTACAACAAATTAAAATTCGGAATTAAGTGAATGGATTATAGTCACAGCTGCCTCTGTATGCAGCTGAACATAGTGGTAAAAGCCCCAAGTTTGTTTTAATGTATGGTGGCCCCAGAGATCCACTCAAGACTCGGAAGGTGAGATCCCAGTATTCAAAAAAAATAAAATGGTGAATAATCCCGCTACACACTTTCTTGATGCTCTCCAATTTTGTTGTGTTATTGTAGTCTTGATTTTTTTTTAGCTGTTCAGTTTAATGTGCTTTCCTTGACTCTTTCAGGATTGGTAGCTGATTTGCATTTTAGGAATCTCATAAACAACACCGTCAGCAGTATTCATCCCATATTTGGAAAGAAGATATGTCAACAGCGAGTGACTGAGTAGAAAAGGTCTGGTCTGTGGACAATAGAGAGTGAATGGAACAGGTGATCTGGTTTGCCTAGAACAGGAGTAGTCAACATGGTGCCCTTCAGGAGTGGACTACAACTCCTATCATCCCCAGCCAGTGTGGCCAATGAACTGGGATTATGGGAGTTGTAGTCCAACAGCATATGGAGGGCACCACCTTGGCTACTGCTGGGCTAGAGCCCTACTCTGTAGTGTCATTGACATCTAAATTAATACAGGCCTAGAACATGGTATCCGTTTCCTCACTCTTTTCCAGTTGTTTGGTTTGTAGCAATAAGGAAAGGCAAAGCCACATTTGAAACATACAAGAAAGTGACGTGCTGAAATTTAACAGCCTTCCCCAGGTCTCAGTTGCTGTTTGTACAAATTAGTATCCAGGCCACTTTACAAATGTATATTCTTTGCCCAACAGATGCTATTCCTGTCTCTGGTGTAAATAACATAATGAGACAAAAAGTATGGCATGGTGTAAGCCATTTCATAACAATAAGAGGGGGTGGGGAACCACCGGGTGAAGAAATAATTAATTCAACCTGTTTGAAACAATGCTGGAGACTTGAGCGATATAACATTACACGTTTCGAAGAAGAAGAAGAAGAAGAAGAAGAAGAAGAAGAAGAAGAGGAGGAGGAGGAGGAGGAGGAGGAGGAGGAGAGGGGAGGGGGAACCACAGCCAAGGAAGTGGAGAATGTTTAGCTGCCAACGTCAGAAGCAAGGGGATAACATTACTCGCTCAGTAGCTTTGACTTTGGCACCAACTTGAGTGTCACAGTATTAAAACAAAACAAAAATGTTGCAGCTAACATAACATTGCAGACAAAGAACAGATGATGCAGCTCTTCTGCCATCCATCATGAGCAGCGTTTCCAACTCCGGGGCTTCTACCGGCGCTGACATTTCAGACAAAGTATGTGTCAACCATATTAAATAATATACCAAGCTGCGGGTTATTAAGTGTGGGGTAACTTGACCACAGCAATTAAAGAGAGATTAAAGTATAAGGATCAACGGGCTGTGTGGCGTGCACCACTTTCCCCAGCAACATGTGGGAGCCTTGAATATTTCAAAGTGTAAAAGCCACATCAGAAAGCAAAAGATTAGTCAGTCAAAATCTATTTATTCTTCCCTCCCCTATTCTGCCTCCCATCTCCATGCAGCAGACACTCTCGAATACTACTTGGTCATTATCATTGTTCTGGTTATTATGCATATACAGTGGTACCTCGGGTTAAGAACTTAATTCATTCTGGAGGTCTGTTCTTAACCTGAAACTGTTCTTAACCTGAAGTACTGCTGTACGATTTCTGTTCTCATCCTGAAGCAAAGTTCTTAACCTGAGGTACTATTTCTGGGTTAATGGAGTCTGTAACCTGAAGCGTTTGTAACCCAAGGTACCACTGTACATAAGGAGGCAACTAAGACTGCAGTCTTAGAGGCACATACCCGAGAGTGCCATTGAACTGCATGTGGCTTACTTCATGGAAGAGAGGTTTCCATTTCTCTCTGTTTCTCACTGTTCCATTTCTAAGTTCTGTTCTCCACATTTCCACAAGACTGTGATTTAAAAATGAAGTCCTTGCGAAAATTCATCAGTCTTTTTGTGTGAATTTCTCCTAATATACATGTGTTTGCAAAGCAATGTCCCTGAATAAAATGAATTCTGGTACAATGTTCTTTCCCCTAATGTACTCTTATGCACGCTTGAGCCCCAGGTACATGTTCATTTGCAGACATTGTTTGGCTGGAACAGTCAGAGACAAGTGTTTTGTGAACGGTGGTGGTTTCCAGATTGTTTAAGAAAGTGTGGGTTTGGTAGGTTTACCCTTAAACCATTAGCTGCTATAGCCATGCTCTACCTCCATGGTTGGCTCTTCTTAAGCTCTTAAAAGTGAACTGAAGAAAATTTATCCTGTATCCTTAACCTAAGAACATGAGAAGAGCCTGTTGGATGAGGCCAATGGCCCATCTAGTCCAGTATCCTGTTCCCCAGTGGCCAGAAACCTGCAATCAGGAGTTGAGAGCAAGAGACCTCCTGGGGTTTCCAGCAACTGGTATTCAAAAGCATTGCTCCCTCTTACTGTGCATAGCCATCACGGCTAGTAGCCTTCGACAGCCCTCTCCACAAATTTGTCCAATCCTTCTCTAAAGCCACCCAAGTTGGTGGCCATCACTGCCTCTTGTGGGAGCTCATTCCATACCTCTCCATGAAGAAGTCCTTCATTTTATCTGTCCTGGATCTTCCAACATTCAGTCCTGTTAGATGGATGTTCTAGTGTTATGAGAGAGAGAGAGAGAGAAACCTTTTCTCCATCTACTTTCTCCATATCATGCATAGATGTTTCTCCATAAACTTCTGCCACCTGTTCCCACAATGGCCTTCATTGACAGTGTCCCTGTATGTTGCTGTCCTGTCCATTCCAACTGCAGCTCTTCATCTTCTCTCAGTAATTTTATTGGGCAGAAGGGGAGTTTAGAGCCCTTCGCGGCTTTTGTTCGAAGCGGTTGTAATGGGATGGGGTAGATTAATACATCACCTCTAGAGCAAGACAATAAGAGTCCCAGCATGTGACATATTTCATTTTTCCTCTCACTTTATTTTATTTATTTTTTAACAACCAAGCTGTAAACTCCTCAATAATGAGATTTGTAATGGGAAATGCTGAGTCTCCTTTTACTCTAGCGGCCTGAACTTGCTGCTATAATAAGCTATTTTTATCGTTTAAGTGATTACACCTTAGAAAATGACTGATGGTGACATAACTCCTGAGTTTAATGAGAGGAAGTCTTAAATGGCTCAAACTGATATTATAGCTGTTTAAACAGATGAAGCAACAACAAAAAATATTATTATGATGAGTGGGAGGGAGTGTGTGTTTCGGGTGAAGGGCAGAACGTTCTACAGATAAAATTATTATATACTGATAGTTTACAGCTAGCCATAACAGCAGATGAGACCATATATTACTGTTCTTTGAAAAACAGGATGGTTAACCTCTAAATCTTAATTAAAAAATCAATGAATGCATTCATAGAAATGAATGCTAAATAAATACACCCCAACTAAAAGGCAAGCAGCACATTTAGCTACCATTTCAAGAAAAACGATTTCTCTGCCTCACTTGAAACCTGGTACATTTTGGAACAGGGTTGATGAGCCTGTGCCCTCCAGATATGGGGCTTTGGCTACATTCACATGACAGTTTATCCCATTTTACCGACATTCCCCTGTTAATCTTCACGTTTTGTTTGAGCTTTCACACAATGCAAAAGCTGCTTCTAGTAATATAGTGGAATACAGTGCAAGTTTACTGCTCATTTCCACATTATTTACCAATGGTTTCCCCCCCCCCCTTTTAAATAGCAAATAAACATACATGTGCTATATTCCACTCTATTTCCCTCAAAGAATCCTGGTAAGTGTAGTTTATGAAAGGTGCTGGAAATTGTAACTCTGGCCCCCATCTTGACTACATGTTTAAAGCACACTTAGATCACGTTAAACAGTCATGGCTCCCCCCCCCCCAAAAAAAAAAACTTGGGAAGTGTAGTTTGTTAATGGTACTGAGAAATGTTAGGAGACCCCTATTCCCATCACAGAACTACAGTTCCCACAGTGGCTTCACAATCAATTCCTCTTCCTAGTGAACTCCGGGAATTGTCATTCTGAGTGGGGAACAGGGGATACTCAATGCCCTTAACAAATTACAGCTCCCAGGATTCCTTGGGGGAGGCCGCGACTGTAAAAGTGGCTACCTGAAGGAGCATTTCCACCCCCCATCATTCTGCCTGGACACTGAGGTCCTGCACCAAGGGCCTTCTGGCGGTTACCTCACTGCGAGAAGCAAAGTTACAGGGAATCAGGCAGAGGGCCTTCTCGGTAGTGGCACCCACCCTGTGGAATGCCCTCCCACCAGATGTCCAAGAAATAAACAACTATCTAACTTTTAGAAGACATCTGAAGGCAGCCCTGTTTAGGGAAGCTTTTAATATGTGATTAATTATTGTATTTTAATATTTTGCTGGAAGCCGCCCAGAGTGGCTGGGGAAACCCAGCCAGATGTGTGGGGTATTAATAATAATAATAATAATAATAATAATAATAATAATAATAATAATAATAATAATAATTAGAGTGCTTTAAATGTAAGGTGGTGTGGATGTGACTTAAAACAGCTGCATAAATGCTGAGGGATACTGCATACCCTCCAACATTTCTCCAATGAAAATAGGGACATCCCATTCCATAATGATAATTTTACTATTTATACCCCACGCATCCTACTGGGCTGCCCCAGCCACTCTGGGCAGCTTCCAATATATATAAAAACACAATAAAATATTAAACTTTTTTTTTAAAAAAAAAAAAAAAACCTTCCCTATACAGGATTGCCTTCGGATAGTTCAGGGGGTCAGAGAATTCCATAGCCTCCAACATTTCTCCATTGAAAATAGGAAAGTCCTAAGGGAAAGTGGGACATTCGGGGATCAAATCAGCTTCTCTAAATCAGAGGCATCCCTGGAAAATAGGGACACTTGAAGGGTCTGATACTGCGTATGACAGACTCTTGATCGGATCACAAGGCGATCGCTACGGTCATGTCTGTGTTTATTTGGGGCTCTGGCTTTATATCCTGAATGCAAATTCTTCTTAGCAATTCTAGAACTTGAAAATCTGGGTGAAAAATGAAAGCTTTGGGGCCCTGTGGGCTTTCAGAATTTTATCTGAACAGTGAAGGCTTGTCTGTCTCTTCATTTCTCAGACTGTTTGTTTCTCATCTCACTCCTCGGCTGACCTCTGGGGAACATCGGATCACATGGAACGACAAGCAACCTGCCATCCATGCAAATCTTCAAGCTACTTAAAACTATGCCTGCAACAGCAGGATCCAAATAATAGACACAGCTCACAAAATGGTTCCAAAGATAGCAGTGGGATGAAGGCAATGGGAGGCCCTTCTCCCGAAAGGTCACGTTGTCTCGTGCAGTAAACGTGTGGAGACATGAAACCTTTGAGGTAGAGAGCTTCAGGACCAGGGGACGAATGGTATGTCTGTCAGGTCCTCGGGAGTTCCTCCAGGCCACAAACTCCTCTCCCCCAGCCATACTCCAGCACTTGTGAATCACAGGTATATTGTCTTAGAACAGGTGACATTAAGCACCAGTGGCTTCTCAAATGTCACCATCACCTGAGACAGCCTTCTAAACCTAATGGATAAACCAGAGCTTTAATCTAGCTCATTTAGACTCATGGGCTGGATGTTTTCTGACCCTGGTTCAGGAATCACACCCCCTAAAACATCCCTCAGGTCCAATCATGGCCTCTGAAAATTGTGCGCACGCTATTTTGGAAAACCTTCATCTTGTCAGTTAACACATTTACATCTCTTTAACTCTTTTTAAATCTCTTTTATTTTCCTCTCTCCCTCCCTTCTTCCCTCCCTCCTCTCTCTCTCTCCAGCCTTTTTGAAGCACATGCCTTCGGGAATAACTTCAGAGACCTGGATTTTTACTGGGTAACTGACTAATAAATACATCACCATAAATACAAACTTCAATGAAGAGGCTTTATTTAAAGCAACTTTATTTGCATATGGAATTTTTTAAAAAATATTTTTATTAAAGTTTTCTTGGTTTACAAAGGTATGTGCAATGTCTCTTTTTTCAAGTTACATTTTCCATAGGTCAGTTACATTTGTTGAGACATTAGAGTCATGATCCAAAAACACACACACAGCCCACTCACACACCAAAACAAAGTTCACCACAGCTAATCACAAACAAGCAACCGCACCCTAGGCCAACCCCAACTTCTCTCACCACCAAAGGAACACAAGCGAATAGCAAAGAGAACCTGCACAAACGACACAAAACCCCACACATACATTAAGCAAATTAGAAACATCGCCTCCCAACCCCACCCCCACTTGCCTTTTCCCCCTCCACCTCTTCCCCCCTTTTCTTCCTAATGCATAAGGAAAATATTGTAGTTTTTAAAAACAAGTAAAAAAATGCAACAGCATTTATATACCACTTAATCGTCAAAATCGCTATCTGTTATGTATGCATGTATACATATACATGTATCTTGTAGAACTCCTGATTTTAATGTGTGTGTGAGAGAGAGAGAAAGAGAGAGTGAGAAAGAGAGAGAGAGAGAGAGAGAGAGAGAGAGAGAGAGAGAGAGACCAATGAAATGAAATCGTATATTAAAAACAAGTTAGCCTAAAAACATTCCAAAATAAAATCAGGAGTTCTACAAGATGCATCACAATAATGAAATTACATATTAAAATACATGTGAAATGTACATGGCCATATAGTCTTGCTTAAACAAAAACATTATTAGCATATGCCAAAAACAATATGGTGAAGGCTCTGACCAAATATCAATGGGCAGGGAGTTCCAAAGTATTGGTGCAGCCGCACTGGAAGATTGATTCCTTTGAAGTGTGGAACAAGCATTATGTGGTAGGTTGTGTGTGTGTGTGTGTGTGTGTGTGTACAGCAACTCGCAAAAGGGAAGAGCCAACATATGTTGACGCCAGCCTAAACACACACACATACACACACCAGACACAAAAATGCAATCTTTTAGGAAATATCCGAAGCTACCAACTTCTATATGTTTTTCTTCACATGATGAATTTACCTCTCTGTGACCTCTCTTTAGTCTGAAACTGAACCCGGGACAGCGCTAGCTGACCCTAAACATTTAGTTACATTAATCATGGGGTGGGTGGTGTGGTGGATTTCTTCTACTTTTTATTTTTTGGACTCTGAGCACCCTCAACAAAAGACATTTTATCCACTGGACATTGATCAAAACAGGTATCTCCAGATCACAGGACATTAATCACTTTCCCGATTATCAGTTCCGCCAGTAGAATATGTAAATGGGATGGCTGTCAGCGATAAAAGGAATTTATTTTTCCAGTGGAGCCCATCTGGAACTGTTGATACCATCTTCCCTAAGACAGTAGAGGTGTAGAGATAAATTCTTTGCATTCGTGATGCTGGCTGGTTTGCCGACCGACCCCCCCCCCCCCGCCGCCACTTCCCCCAAAGAAATAATGATGTCCAAGTGCAATTAAATGAAAGCTCACAGAAGAGTGTTTGCGCAGCGAGGTGGGAGTTTCAATCCTTCCGTCAGTCCCTGGAACGATTTGCTGACCTGCTTGCACAGTTAGAAAAAGAGGTTTGGGGCTTTAAAAGAGAGGGGGGAGAGAGAGAAAGAGCAGCGATGTTTCCTGAAAGCTCTTCTAATTCTTCTGGAGTTTCAAGTGCTTCGAGGGAATGCAGCTCCTTCCTGCACCAATCCCCACGCCCGGCTGTGATATCTTTGCCTCGTGGCTAAGGACGTGTAACTGCAACGCTGGGAGGAGAAGGCTCCCCATGGCAGATGGCAGACCCTTTGGACATATTCATAAGACAGCAATTCTCACGTAGGAAACACAGAGCTTGTTGGGACGCTCTGCTGGACATCTTGAGACAGGTGTGCAGCATTTAATGCAGAATTGCCTGTTGGAGAAACAATTGCACTTTTGCTACTGTGCCAAGTTTAAGGTTTCGCCATTAGAAGTGCTTTTTTTCTTTAAAAAAAATGTTTAGGGGTACTTTCATTATCCCACTCATATTGAAATACTGGCCCTCAATGAGGCCAAACTTAGATTCAAAAAATGTTTAGGGGTATGCGTACCCCCAGAAAAAAGCACTGGTTATTAGTACATAAAGCAGCTTAGGAAATACCTACCTGTGAGATTGCCTTACACTGTATGTGCCCACTTGACCAGTTGTAGAACTGGCACTGTAATAGATGCTACATAATACTCATTTCAATCAATCAATTTATTTATTGCATTAGCCCTATGGCCACAGCACATAGTAAAATACCAGGCAGTAGCCTGACACAATTATGCAGAGAATACTCATTTCAGATTGGTAAGATTTTTTAATTTTATTTTATTTTTAGTGTGCCAGCACCATACCCTCCAACATTTATCCGATGAAAATAGTGACAACAACAACAACAACAACAACAACAACTTTATTATTTATACCCCGCCCATCAGACTGGGTTGCCCTAACCACTCTGGGTGGTTTCCAACATATATAAAAACATAATAAAACATTAACCATTTTAAAAAAAACTTCCCTATACAGGCCTATCTTCAGATGTCTTCTAAAGGATGCATATTTACTTACCTCTTTCGCTCGTATGTTGCATAACTCCCATACCCTCCAATATTTCTCCAATGAAAATAAGGAGGTCCTAAGGAAAAGCAGGACATTCCAGGATCAAATCAGAAACAAGGACAGCTTCTGTAAATCCGGGAATGTCTCTGGAAAATAGGGACACTTGGAGGGTCTGCAGCATCCACACTTTGGAACTCCCTGCCTTTTGCCACCTGCTAAAACAGACTCGGGACGTGGATGGCGTTGTGGTCTAAACCACAGAGCCTAGGGCTTGCTGATCAGAAGGTTGGAGGTTTGAATCCCCATGATGGGGTGAGCTCCCGTTGTTCGGTCCCAGCTCCTGCCCACCTAGCAGTTCAAAAGCACGTCCAAGTGCAAGTAGATAAATAGGGACCGCTCCAGTGGGAAGGTAAACGGTGTTTCTGTGCACTGCTCTGGTTCGCCAGAAGTGATAGACCTGTCTCTGTGCCCTTCAAGAAACAAACCTGATGGCTCATATAGAAAGGGCCTAGTTCAGCTGGCAGAGCATCTGCTTTGCATGCAGAACGTCCCAGGTTCAGTCCCTGGCATCTCCAAGTAGGACTGAGAGAGACTTCTGCCTGAAACCCTGGAGGCCCACTGCCAGTCAGTATAAACAGTAATGAGCTGGATGGACCAACAGACTCAATATAAGGAAGCTTCCTGTGTTCCCTGCCACACAACACTATCCCAGGTACCACGGGATTGCAGCCTTAAAATATAGCCATGTTCCTTGGAAAACGAAATATGTCCTCTCCTCCTTTGTCGTGGGCGCTATTCAGTTGGGTGTCCCACCCTCCCACTTTCTCCTATGTAGCCATGGATTTACCAAATGAAAGCATCAATATTCAGGGTCAACATGAATGTGTAAATAAAATACAGGATAAACCCCGAGCTTTCCCCATTTGTCTATAAAATAAAAATTCTCTGATTTACACAGTTCCAGCAGTCACTTAAAACCCCGATTGTATTTTTCAACATCTTTATGATAAAGAAAAGGTAAATAGGTCCGGAAATGTTCATGTATGTAAACTCACTTATTTAAAAGGTACTATAAATGTCAAGATGGGCTTGTTGTTGGCCTGGAGTTGTTTGTTTGCTGGTTTGTTTTTAGAGGAATCACGTACATGCATAATGAATGAATTTCGCCCTTGGATAACATCCCAAGTCTTCTCTTCATTTAGTATGGAGGAACCAGTGCTTTTCATAATGAAAGGCAGAATTATCACATGGTGTAATTCCTAGCTTTATCACTGCCTCATAGTGCCCTAAAGCTGTCATCAAAATGTTAAAATTGCACTTGCTTCAAGGATCTCTCAAATACAGAGAGCTACGTTTGTGTGGATTTATTACCTTCACCAGAAGTAGAACAAGCTTAACATCCATTATTTGTAAACATTTTAATTATTCCACCATGAAGATGTAAATCAAGTTTGTTTGGGTTTTAAAAAAAAATACTGTTTCCAGACTTTTAAACACCAACAACTCATATGCTAAATGTAATTCTTATCAAGCATCATCATCATCATTTTGCTGCTGTCTCTCCTTAAGGCTTCTGGTGAGCATTGATATTTATACAGCTCTGTTGGGCCTTACAACAATCCTGTAAAGTAGACTTATTCCAAATTTGTATAGAAAGAAACTGTACCCAACAAATCTACAAGTTGTTGGAGGGGGGTTAAGTTAAAATGCAGTTAGATCACATCTACATCATACATTTGAAGCATGTGACTTCCCCCCAAAGTATCCCAGGAGTAGAGTTTATCCCTCACAGATATACAATTCCCAGCACCCTTAAAAAACTACAGTTCCCAGGATTATTTGGGGGAAGCCATGTGCTAGTGTGGAGGTGACTTTATTCTGCACATGATGCTAGTGGCATCCATTCTTTGGTCCAAGCCAGTATTTCATAATGCCTTGGGTTTATGACATGTTAGTCAAACCCAGAATCCATGCTAGACTGGAAGGACAAGGAAACATTCTAGAAGGAAGAAGAGGAGTGGCTGTATACCAGGGGTCCCCAAACTAAGGCCCGGGGGCCGGATGTGGCCCAATCGCCTTCTAAATGCAGCCCGCGGACGGCCCAGGTATCAGCGTGTTTTTACATGAGTAGAATGTGTCCTTTTATTTAAAATGCATCTCTGGGTTATTTGTGGGACATAGGAATTCATTCTTATTTTTTTTCAAAATATAGTCCAGCTCCCCACATGGTCTGAGGGACAGTGGACCAGCCCCCTGCTGAAAAAGTTTGCTGACCCCTGCTGGGAAAGAGCCTGAGCAATACACTCTGCATCTGTTAAGCATAACCCACATCCAGATTCTTATTCCCATGCATTCAAGGCCCTCTGGCTCCTGCATTGAGGATGTGGGGTCGTCAAGATGGTTAGCAGCAAGCCATAAAAATACACGCACATGGGTCATCATAGCTAAAACAGCAGTCGACCAAGAACAAAGAAGCAGCAAAACCAGAGAGAACCGTGTGCAATTAAGGAAAGGACTTAACTTTCCAGAGTAAAAGCATGTTGAGATGATGGGACCTTGCTCTTGTATATTAAAGCAAGTAAGAAGGCAGCCAATCAGGATCCTAAGCAGAAAATACCAAAGGAGTCACTGCCAAGAAGGCTCTGTTCTACAAACACACCTGCCATTCCTTAGTTGGCAATGGAAGTTCTGAGTGGTTATCCAAGTATCTGGGGCTTTACACAGTGGACATTTCTACTTTGTACTGCATCTTTTGTAGTACAAAGTTGCTCTGGTGGGTTCCATCCAAACAACATCAAGTGTTGTTATCCTTGCCACCCATTACCCTTGCACTTTTCTCTGCTTCTGGTTTGTCTAAATATAGTTTCATAAAGTGTGATGCACATTCATTATAATATGGAATCATGTTGGAAGCCTCAGGCTACAGTAGCTCTTCCAAAGGATCACATAGGCAGGGCATGCAGCGAGTGTGAAAGCCATGATATGTACCTCCCAAGATTTGACACATTTATTATTCTCTATTAGAATGCAACCATGTGAAAGATTAGAGCAGTAGGAACATAGGAAGCTGCCTTATACTGAGTCAGATGCATCTATTGTCTACACTCACTGGCAATGACTCTTCAGTATTTCAGGCAAGGTTCTCTCCCACTCCTACCTGGAGATACCAGGGACTGAACTTGGGATCTTCTGCGTGCAAAGCAGATGCTCTGCCACTGAGTTATAGCATTTCTCCCATATTCGTCAGGATTCATCAGCTCTGACAATGGAAGGGAAGGGGGGGGGAGAGGTCATCACATGATTCATTGTGTAATGAGATAAACAAGGTTTGGGGAGAGATCACGGGGGGGGGGGATTCATCACATCAGAATCTCGGAGGTTAGATTCACTCCTGCCCTTCTTCAGAACTACTGTCCAGACATGTGGTGGTATTCAGCTAATGTTTATGCAGTGTAAAGTAGGTCATGTTCTTTTATTTCAGTGGGTCTACTTTGAGTAAATCATAGTTGAATACTACCCATGGATTCTTCATTTCAGGGCCAACCCAAGACTGATCAAACCGGCAACTGAATCTTACTTCTATGTTTGTGTTGGGTTGGCACCTTCCACTGCTCCTGAAGGCAACAGGTTCATTTAGGGGGCACAGGTAAAGTCATGTGGCACACACAGCTCTGTCCCCTAACATCTTGCCACCTTGCCCCACCCACCAGCACTTCCCACCTGAAGTGGTTGCCTCGTTCTACCTAATGGTAGGGCCAGCCCTGTTTAGTGCCATGACTGAAGTTCAGCATTGAGATGCAAGACTCTAATCAGCCAGAAACTAAGCTTGACATTAAGAGAGAGAAATAAGCATTTTATAATCTCAAGCAAATTAGGTTCTTCAAACACAGGCAAGTATATTGGGAGGAACACTTAGAAGTAATTGCTGGAGAGGTAGGTGGCAAGAGGCACATCTTCTGAGACATTGAAGAATGGAAGTAAATGGGAGTGAATGAACAAATTAATGATTAAGGATGATTTCCCCCCACCCTGTTCTGGAAGCTCTGTCCAGACTGCCCTCTCAGCTTCAAGCAATCTTTCACTGTCAACATATGCCAAGAAATTGATTCAATTAAGATTAGGAGCCTCCGGGTTGGGATAGGGGGGGGATTGTGCACAAAGAGAAATGGCTTCAGTGTGGATGAGCATTTCCTCTCTTCTCTGCTCCAACAGTGACCCACAAGGTCCAAGAATGACCTAATTATAATGGATCATCAGGTAAATCTTGGTGACCAGCTCAGAAGATAAACAAAACTAATGGCCATTTATATTTCAAACACTGTGGCTTTTCGAGGGGCACATGCACTCACACGCAGGCTCACATTCCAAAATAATGAGTTCTATCAGCCATTAGAACTTCCAGGAGAAAGAGTGGGGTACAATTCAAATAACTATGGAGATTGATTGTTTTTAAGACAATGGTCAATTCAGGATTTGTACTAGGGATGGACATATCACAGCCATGTAAAAGTTGCAGGTCTTTTCCATCTTTTCCCCGCATTAATTCTCAATTTAAAGCAAAATGTGCCCCTAAATTTGTATCTACATACATATTTTATAATGTATTACATAATATTGTGCCTCATATCACCAGATAAGTATTTATATGTGTATTTTATCTCAATGTACACATTCTTAAATAAATTTTATCTAAAATACACATTTTGGAACACAACTTGGTATATATATATATTTAAGCAAGAACTGTATCACCATTTCTGAGAATTACAAAATCCAAAGGATGTGCATTCTGATCCATGCATTGGTCTGGGAGGTGTGGGTCAGTGTGGTTCACAGACATCAAATGCCTCAAGGATTTCCCATTTATACTGTGGTCCCAGAGAACAGGGTTTTCAGAATTCACAATGGGCCTTTCCAGGCCTTCTAAAAGTACATATAGTGAGCCTATATGTGCCTACAGTGTTAGCATGTCTACTTTCTCCATCTCTGCTCTCCACAAATTGACCAGCCCTTTATGCACTGACGTTATGAATCAGATCTAGATTAAGTGTCATGGATAATCAGTTGGGCCTGTTCTGCCTCCAAGAGTACTTAGGAACATGGAGACCTGTGCGGTGCTATGCCTACAGAAGTTGGTCCAATTGATGAAGAACATTATTTGAGGCAGAGCTCACTAGAACCAGTCACCTCTTCTAGGGTTCAGGCTTGGAAATCATTATAAAAGAAGTTCCTCAGATCACATTTAGAGTGCCTATTCCAGGCATGAGGAACCCAGTACCATCAATATGTAATTGAGATTCCAACTCCCATCAGCCCCAGCCAGTATGGCCAATGGTTAGGGATGATGGCAGTCCAGCAACATCTGGAGAACCAAAAGTTCCCCACCCCTGCTCTAACCCCCACCAAACCTCAAAACATCTGGGGTTAGAGAGTAAGTAGGTGCAAAGTGTAAGGAATTAAATAAATTAGATTTCATTTGGTTTTGTAAAAAATAAAAACTATGTGGACCCTCCAACTAGATCACACTAAAAGGTCTAACTAGTCTCCTGTCTCAAACTGTGGCCATGCAGATGGCTCTTAGCATATTGTGAAAGCAACCGTTCTCCCTTGTTGTCCTCAGAAACAGAGGCCTTAAATCATGATGGTTAGCTGTGTCTGTTAATAGCTGTTGATCCAACCAATCCCCCATGAATTTGTATAATTCTTAAAAAGAAAAAAGGCCTCTAACTGAAGTGGCCATCACTGTACCAACCATTAATGCTCCATCCAGAAACAAAGAAGAGCCAACCAGTCCCCAAAAAATGAAATTAAGCAGACTCGTTGAGCAGATGAATCTTCCCAAACATCGCCCAAAAGCATTTCTATCAGTGCTTTTTGGGCAGCTGCAATTTCTCAAAAGAGATGGGCCTTGTGGAGTCCTCCCACCATTCACAATTCATTTTTAAAGAGTCCTAACAATTTTATGTTCCTTAAGGATCACCCCCTTTGTGTGCTGGATTGCCAATCAAGGATCACTTAATGACAAAACAGAATAATTTAACTCCTATTCAGAGTACAATGCCCAGAATTGCTCAGTTAGTGTTTTGACACAGCAGCCTCTTAGAAGAAAGCATCTTTGCAGAATAGGGTAGCTATCATTAACAAGCACTTCTCCTCCGTGTCTTTGGGGCGGCCGGCTACAATAGACTGACCTTTGCCCTTTGAGTTTTTGCTTTGACTGAAATCACAAGCATTTTAACATTCCAGTTAGTCGTTTAAAACCTGCAGGTGTGGCAGGAGTACAATACCTAATAAAGTGCATGCAGGGGGATGAATGCATCAGCCCAGGCACCAGGGGAAGAATCGCCCCGTTTAAATGCCACACAATGTGCGAGAATTAGCAAAAGACATTTCAAAAAAGTTAATGTACCGTAATCCAGATCCACTTGTTAGAGTAACGGGGCTAGGGACTGGGTCTCTTTTTCACTCTCGCCTTTAAAAGAGAAGTCCTGCCAACAGAGTAGTCATTACTTGAGTCAATTGAATTTCAAAGGGAATCAGCTCTTAAAATAAATTTGCGTTGGCCCTGCTGACAACTTTGGTTTAAGAAATGCAGGCCCTGTGAAGCAGTCAGAAGAAAGGTTTCTGAGTTCTACAGAACCCCCTTTCTCTTTGGAAGGGGAGGGGTGGATATTGGTGAAAAGCAGACCATCAAACAAACAGGAGCTAATGGACATGATCCAGCCTAAGCTAAACACTTCTGTGTCCTATCTATTTTACCAGGATTTTTCTTATGGTGATCTTCATGAGGCAAAAGTAGAAAGAAGGATTTCCCAGGGACATGTTGGCTTATTTATTTTATTTCGAAACTTATAGGCTATCTTTTAGGGATTAACTCTCCCCATATAATAATGTTTGAGCAGCTGTATTAGAGGCAATTTAATTCGAATCAATATATACAATCTAGAAACTCTTAAAGTTATAAAACATAATTTTCTATATCACATTGTGGCTTTTGGGTTAACCTTTAGAAATGTAGAAAGGATGTGTGATACAATCTCTCTCTCTTCTTAAAGTATGTCTACCTTAGAACAGCAATAAGTACCCAAGATACAATGTTTGTTTTTCTCTTCTTCCTTATTTTGTTAAGTATGTTTGGAAGAAGAATGGCATTTTTCTTTCTTTATTTATAAAACTCTCCCAAGTCAGGGAGAGCTTTAAAAACATAATTTTAAAAACATAAAATTCATAGTATAATAGCAAATCATAAAGCCACAGTTTATAAAACACTAGGGCCATGACTGCACTGTACATTTAAGGCAGGATTATACTGTTTTAAACAGTGATGGCTTTCCCCCAAAAATTCTGGGAACTGTAGTTATTACAATACAATACAATACAATACAATACAATACCTTTATTGGCATAAATAAAACAATAAGCATAAAACCATCAGTATATATTAAAATTCTAGAGCATTCAATATAAAAGAAGGGAAAGGGAATCCCCACGATTATACAGGCCAGAGCTCCCCAGATTTAACTTCAAAAATCCTGGTCAGAAATTGTGCCATAACTCTAATCACTTCCGGAGAATCATCCCTCAGCAAAAACTGGGCTACAAGTTGTTTATTATGGGGGACCCTGGGCCATATAGAGGACATCACGGGATCTTCGCGGAAGATATTGAAAAGAAGGCAATCCAGAACCATATGGACTATAGACTCAGGTACATTCTGACCACAGGTGCAGAGTCTGTTCTGGAAGGGAATACTGTAGTTTGATAAGGGTTTTGAGAGTTCTTGGGAGACCCCTATTCCCTTCCCAGAGCTGCAGTTCTCAGAGTTCCCTGGGGAGAAGGATGGACTGTTAAACCACTCTGGATGGGCCACTGGTCCACCTAGCCCAGTAGTGTCCACCCTAGATGGCTCTTCCAAGCCTGCTATCAGATACCCCTTTAACCAGAGATTTCAAGGACTGAACCTCAACACAGTTATGTTCTCATACAGCCACCATTGTCCAATAGAGCGACTCTGCTTGCAAGCCTGCTGCAGATCGTTGGCCTTCTCAGTGGTGGCCCCACAGTTATGGAACTCTCTTCCAGTTAAGATTCATTTGAACCCCCGATTACATAACATAAGAAGAACCCTACAGGATCAGGCCAAAGGCCCATTAAGTCCAACATCCTCTTCTTACATTGGCCAACCAGATTGTGATTCCCAGAAACTGGTATTCAGAGGGATATTGCCTCTGACAGTGGAAACGGGATATAGGATTATTACCTTTGCATTTGTCAAACCCTCTTTTAAAGCCATTCAAGTTGGTAGCCATCACAGCCTCTTGTGGGAGGGAGTTCTATCTGTGCACCGTGCAAGGAAGTACTTTATTTTATCTGCCCCAAATCTTCCAACATTCAGCTTCATGGGATGACTCTGAGTTTTATGGGCGAAGGAGAAAAAGAGTGATCAGTAGGGGATGGCAAAGTGGGGTAGTAGTGTTCAAAATCCTTTATTTTCTATGACAAAACCTTAGTATCCACATTTAAAGCAAGTGGGGAGGCAATTTCATTTATTTGGAATGATCAGTGTTAAAAAATTATGAGCGCCACCTTTTGAGTTGTGCTGAGCTCTTCTTGTTATGGTGGAGGAAGGAGAAGAATGGCATTTCCTCCATATTGTGCATAGTTCTATGCATTTCTAAGAACATAGCAACATCTTGCTGGATCAGGCCAGTGGCCCATCTAGTCCAGCATCCTGTTGTCAAATGGTCCAACCAGATGTCTCTAGGAAACAAGCAAGGCCCGAACACAAGATTCCTTCCCTCTCCTGCTGTTTTTCAGCAACTGGTATTCAGGTGCATTACTGCCTCTGACAGTGGAAGCAGAGCAGAGCCATCATGGTTAGTAGCTAAGAGTAGTAGCATCCTCTAATCCTCTTTTAAAACCATCCAAGTTGGTGGCTGTCATTGCCTCCAGGAGGTGCAAATTCCATAGTTTAACCATGTATATTTCCCATGCCTCCGCTTACTCGCCATTTCTGTAAGCTGGAATATTGTAATCCTTCTTCACAGGAGTATTGCTCAAACCCTTTGGTTGCCCTTTTCTGAACTTTTCCCAGTTCTGTAACATCTTTTCTGAGGTGAGGTGACCAGAACTGCACACAATATTCCAAATGTGGTCGCACCATTGATTTGTATAGTGGCATTAGGATACCAGCAGCTTTTATTTTCAATTTCTTCCTAGTGAATTTTCTGCCTTTTTCACAGCCACCACACACTGGGTCAACATCTTCATCAAGGTATCTACTGCGACCCCAAGGTCTCGTTCCTGGTCAATCAACCCCATGAGCATACGTAGTTTCAGCTCTTAGATTCAAGTAAGCCTTAAAGGGTTGCCTTTTTACCGCTGTCTTCTTCCTTGAAGACAATTTTGGTGACTCAATTCCGTATCTTTTTGTCTGCATCCATCCAATGCTTCATACTCTGCCTGAAGCTCTATTGCTTTTATGTTTCTCAAGCAAACACCGTGACCAAAATACCTTGTGTAAAGTTTTTTGAAAGTTAGAAACTTGTGACATCTTAAAAACCACTGACAGATACAACTCGCTGATCTCTCTCTCTCTCTCTCTCGCCAATGTGTCCCTGGCAATTTGTCTACAAGACAACAGTTGCAGTCCTAAATCCTTTATTGCACACAATAAACAAATAAAACAATTCCTCAAAAAAGCAGTACACAAAACAGCAGGGCCAGGCTCAGAAACCTATTGTAACCTATCAAGAACCTGTACCCAGGAATATTTCCTAGCCATGCCTGTCCCTTAACGGGTTCACAACTTCTAAATTCTAGCAAACATCTTGATTCAATTGGCAGGCTGTGCTTAATTACACGGGGTTGAATTGGGGGGGGGAGAACCAGGGAAGGAGGGGGCAGGCTTGTTTATCTCTCTTAAACAGTGCCTTGGTTGCAAACATTTGTTATCTTTGGTGTGAAATGTAGGCCGACAACAATTAATGTTTCCTATCCCAGCAGCTCTACAGCTTTCATCTGGGGGGGGGGGGTGGAGGGGAGAGTGAATGGTGGTGGGGGGGGGACCAGGCTGTGGCTGAAGCAATGCAGCTCCTATCTTTCAGCTCTCGTAGGCCTGGAGCCTTCCTGTCACTCATTATGCAAGCGGCAGAAGAGGAACAGCAGCAGCTGACAAACTCGCCAAGGCCTCCCAAGAGCCCCCCCCCCATGATAAAGCGTCCTGCTTTGTGGTGTAATCAGCTTGCCGTACATGCATTACTTCCTAATGAGAGCCGTGTTTAAACAAGTGTATAGAACACATCTGTCCGAGCCTTGGGATTTGAATCTGTGTGACCAATTCAACATCTGAAAGTTAAATTAATGGTAAAGAGTTTAATTGTGAGTAAACAATGCCACATTAAAGAGCAGTAAACACAGCAGTGGGGTACTAAAAAGATGGAGTATTCAATCACAGATGTGGCCTGCTTCGATGCGTCCCTTAATGATCTTTCCCCAGCTGTACCTTATGACTGGTTCCTCCCCCTCCCTCCCTGAAAAGGGACACTTTTCTTTCTCTGACTCTTGCTCATGTGATGTGCCATCCCCAAAAGCACTTGCAGTTTCCATTTGGACTGGAACGTTGTGTTTCTATGAAGGGGCCCGTAGACGCACACTGCTGGGAGGACTTACCTATCCTATACAAGAGATTCCCCACGTGCTCCTGTGTGGCTGCTGCATGAGCAAGCTTCCCCATAGAGGGGGACAGTTCTGCATGACCATCCCGGTGTGGTGTAGTGGTTAGAGTTTTGGCCTAGGATCTGGGAGACCAGAGTTGAAATCTCCACTCGGCCATGAAGCTCAATGGTTGACTTTGGGCCAGTCACTGCTCCTCAGCCTAACCTACTTCAAAGGGGTGTTCTGGGGATTAAATGAGATGGGGGAAGAACCATGCATGCCACCTTGAGTTTCTAGAAGAAAACGGCAACTTCCTATGTCCCTAGATTTATGATGGGTATCTAAACGCCAGGAACAAATTTCTGACAGTAAGGGTGGTTTGACAGACTGCCTTGGAAGGTTATAGGAATGCCTTCCTTGGTGGTGTTTAAGCAGAAGCTTGGTGGTCATCTTTCATGGGTGCTTTAGTTGACATTCCTGCATTGCAGGGGGGTGGAAGAGTTGACCCTCAAGGTATCTTCCAACTTTACAATTCTATGATTCTATAAGGTTTGTGTGAGTGAGTGAGTGAGTGAGTGAGTGCAAATCTGACAGTGAAGTACCAGTACTCCTGAGATCCAGTGCCACTGCCTTGCCACTTACATAGCCAAGACACTTAAATCTCCAAGGCTCATTTGCTTCTAGGAAGGTTGCTTCAAGGACTAAAAACCCAATCACATTATCCTTTTAGCATGCCGTAATATAGGCCTCGAAGAACAGGAAGTGGCTGATGAAATCCAAAGCTTATACCCAGATATGCAACAACAGGTGTGTGAATCTTCCCAGACCACCGCTGGATTGGCTACAAAATAGAAAACAGCATTTGCTCCTGGCTGGGTTGGTGTTCAGTCATCGTTAACATTTGCAAAAACAATAACAACTTTGAAACAGCAGGTCTGGATGCAAAAAACCTCGCTCTAGCTACAGCTTTATTTTCCTTATTATTCTCCCTCTTCTACCAACTGTGGAAGTCCATTCTCACTCTTTATTGATTTTGGTCTCCAGACGGCATATGAATGACAGACTGTATTAAGACGACGCTAGTTGAAATGTCACCTCCATCAATATCGTAAGGCAGCACTAAGTGAGCAGTCCTCTGTTGTTTAGTGATGTATGTTCACCCGTCCATTAAATGCCTAAAGAGAAAAGGAAGAGGAAGGGGGGGAAGAAGAAGAAGAAGAAGAAGAAGAAGAAGAAGAAGGAAGTAGGTGGACTTCCAAAGTGCTTCCCTGCATGAGGTCCAGTGGGAGGATCTCCACTCAACGGCATAGCTAGCTGCTCGGGTGCCTGGGGCAGGGTGAGTTGGGGCAGGGCATGCAGTGCAGAGCCAGAGCTTGCATGGAGTCCACTCCAACTGGTGCCTCCCCATCAGCAGCCCTCCAGCTGAGGGGGAGGCAGCAGGCATACGCAAACCCCACACCACCTTTGCGGGTGGCATGATGCCTGCAGGCGCCCAAGTCACTGCGTCACTCCCAGGAGAGATGTGTGGCTCGGGCACACTGCAGGCACCACGGTAAGTGCCACCCCCGTGATAAGTGGCCGCCCAGTGCATTCCCCCCCCCCCCAGCTATGCTAGTGTCACCACTTCAGAAAAGAAGATGGAATGGATGAGCTGTCCCCTGCCACTCTGTACCCAGCATACAAATTGGCTAAAAGTGGCCCTCTTTTGTTTAAAGTAAAGTCCCCAATTGCTCCCATTAGGAAAGCAGATAGTGTGGAGCTCTCCCCAGGAAAACAAAACAATTCCATCAAGTGTTGTCCCACCATGTAACATTTCTCAAGACAACAAAACTCAAGTGTTCTTTTTTACCCACCATGATTATAATGCAAGAAGCTCTAAATCACACATGAAGAGTCTTTACTGCACAGTTCTTCTCCATTCCAGGAGTAGTGTAGAAGTACAACAGATGTAGTATGGTGCAGAAGAAGTGGAGCTTCCACAAGAAATGGGGGTGACTATCAACATGGATGGCTTTTAAAGGAGGATTTGTAGAGGATAAGGCTATCCATGACTTCCAGCCATGGTGGCTGTGTGTACCGTGTGTACTGTGTGTACTGTGTGTAGAAGTGTGTACTTCTACTATCAGAAGTAATATGCTTCTGAACGCCAGTTCCTGGGAATTGCGTGGGCAGTGTGTTGTTGTGCTGAGGTCCTGCTTTGGGGCTTCTCGTGGGAATCTGGCTGACCACTGTGTGAAAAGGATGCTGAGCTGGATGAACTCTTATTATGTCCTTAAAAGGAGCATTGGTGTCTAGAAGATGAGCTACACAAGGGACTTCTCCCACGTGACCCAGGACATCATTACCCTGGTTGCTCAAAGAAGAGTCACATTGCAGCAGCTTCAACACAAGCAGCCAGTCACTCACTCACTCACTCACTCACTCACTCACTCACTCACTCATAACTGCATAGGAAACTGCCTTGTACTGAGTCAGACCATTGGCCCATCCAGCTCAGTACTGTCCACAATGACTGGAAGAGGCTTTCAGACAGGAGAATTGACTGGCAGCCATCTTTGTTTTCTGCTATGACCCAAAAGATTATTCACCTTCCAGGGCACAAGGTGTGGAAAGTGGCTGCTTCTACAAAGATGTCATGGTTCTTGTTCTTTGTGGCATGGTTTTTGTTTTGTTTTTTGGCAGGGGGGTCATGCACAATGCCCCAGAAGTCTACTCTACTGGTAGGAAATACAGGAGTTAATCTATTTGGCATGTTCTGATTTAGTCTTTTCTAGTTACTACCAGTTACAGTCTTCATGTTGGATTCTTTTTAACTTCTTTTACATTTTCTCATTGGGGCATTTGATTGGCCTCTTTGAGAACAGGAGGTAGCAGGTTTTGTCATATGTTCTGAGCTCTGGTTATCCGCAGAATTGTGATTAAGCACATTTCCACTCAAGCATGGCATGTAAAGGGAACAATGTAAAACAAATAGCCACTAGCAAGCCTCAGTTCCCAACATACCTCCTCACCTCATCTCACCTCCCAATCCTACATTGAAACCCACCAGACTCACTCCTAAGTAAGTGCAGGTGAAATTGCTGTTACAGGTGCTTTGTACAATTCTATGCTACCAGACACTACAGTTATGTGTGTCTAAAACAATCATAAGAATTTTGACTTGAATCTCTTAAACCAGTCAGGAAACAGATCATCTTCTGTTGACATCGGAGCCTTCCACGTCTGGGCCTTTGTTTACACACCCATCATCTTTTTTCGTTAGCCGTTCCTTTTATTTTAATTCTCTTGGCTTTCAAAGGGTACACACTGTACAATCTGCCCCCAGAAACTCACTCCCTGTGCCCTTTCAGAGAATCCCACCGCCTATGACAAACAACCACTGAGCTCTACTTTACACATGTACCCTCTGTAACTAATGCAGTTTGCCAATTTGCCAAAGGGCAGGAAACCTCTCTGCTCCATTTCTTTGCCTCTCTGCTAAGTGACTTCAACTGTGGTGACAAAGACTCAAGCCAAGTGCTTGAGGATGGGTGGTTGGTGTGGAAGAGTGCAAAAATGACAGCTCACAGCTCTGGAACCTGCCTCATGTGGCAAACCATGATGCGGCCATTTTCCTAATCAGCTTTAATTTAGCCATCTCTGTTGTTTCCATCAGTAAACAAAAAAAAGACGGGCTTGCTATCAGAAGCACAACACCGGCTTGTGGTCATGTAGATGGATCGCAGTGGAGTAGAGAAAATGCCGGTAATTAAGGAAGGCCCAAAGAGTCGCAGCTCTCGCCAATCCCGAACAGATTGGAGGGTCTTGGCTTTTTGAACCTCTCAGCACGTTTCAAAAACGGGAGACAAACAACAAAAGGTGTTAATAGCTTTACTGAGGGAGCCCCATGCTGATAGATTACCCATTAGAGTTATCCACTCACAGTGAAATGGCAAATACGTTTGATCAATTCGATTTTAATGGAAAGTGGGCCAGCAAGAAAGGAGCAGCGAGCAAAGCGTTGGTCTTTTGTTGCTAATGTGCCTGGGAGAAAGGGAGGGGGAAAGCACTTAATTGAGGTCATAATAATATTAGTGGCGATTGCCATCAATAATTCAGGCATATTTATTACTACATGGGTAAAGTCCTGTCAACCAGGAATGGTTGGGGCTTTTGTTACATGTTAACACAAAGCTTGACGTTGGGTGTTGTGATGCAGCTGATCTGGACAGCGGGATAGCAAGAGCTAATGCAACTCTTCCTGGCTGCTTGGCCTCCTATAAGAACAGTAATACTTTGTCTTCAGCAGTGCATACTTTTCAGCTTGCCTTCCTCAATAATGGCCTGTATCCAAGGCACTGCTAAGTTATAGTCACTCACCAGTATACTTGCTCAAATGTTTTGCACCAGTAGAACGTTGTTGCTCAAGAAAATGCATAAGCAAGTCGCTAGTCACTTGGCTGCACAATAGATTGAGTAATCTGTTGTGCCACGGTTTTCCACCAGTGCAACTACTGTGTTGGATTCTTCTGGTCTGCAACATTAAAGCTAACTCATCCAGTAGCACAACAGCCCATGCACTAGTGGACAGGGAATACCAGACACAGGCCAATGATACTTTGCCTTATATAATATATACTTTGTATCCTGCCTTCTACAAAAAATATCCTGCCTCCTGTGGTACTCTGCTTTCCACAGTAATGATAGTTTGCCTTCCGCAATGTAGACACTGTGCCTTCCACAAAAAATGAATTGGACTTTGCTTCTACTGCAGAAATATAAACTAGGAATTCTGATAGTCCCACATGAAAAGGATTCATACAGTGATGAACAAAGTTGAAGTGGTCTGTTTGAAAGGGCAGCTCAGCAACCCAGCCGGGGCGACCTGTCAAAGGGGAAGCAATTCCATGATTTAGCACCCATCCAGGAGGAGGGAAATAAATTCTACCTCTCCTACCCAGTTTTGGTCACTCCTTATTAGTTATTTCTTTTTTATACATACATATATAAAGAAAATCTAAATGAATGCATAATTGTACAATTACAGAGCCTCATTCCGGAGAAATTTAAATGTATTAGCCTCACAAAACGCTCAATTAATCAGGGTGTCTGAAAGTGACATACTTGTCTGGTAATGAAACATTATGTGTAGAAAATACATGGGGGAGGGTTTTGGGCTTATTGGGATATCCTTTCTTTAAAAACAATTTAATGAAAAAATATTATTATTACTATTATTTATTAAATTTGCATACTGCCCTTTACCCATAGATCTCAGGGCGGTTCACAACATAAAATTACAATATAAAAAACAGGAAATATACATAAAGTTGTTTCATTTTTTTCTTTTTTCTTCTTTTTTCTTTTTTCTCCTTTTTTTTGCTAAAATCAAAAGCTGTGGGGAACTGTAGTTTGTTAAGGTTGCTGGTAATGGTACCTCTGTGAAGGGGAAACAACTGTTCCTGGGATTCTTTGGGGGAAGTTGTGTGCTTTAAATGTGCACCGCAGTTGCTTCTGATGTATAGCGTAGATCTGCCCTTATAAGATGTAAATCTTCACACAAGCATTTTCTGGTCATCCAATTGGGTTGGGGCAGTGTGCCAGTTACAATGGGCACTGTTATTACTTGGACTTCTTATCCTTGGTTTGTGGTTTCCATGGCTTCCCATTTATTTATTTTATTACTGTCTCTGCCCTGCCTCAATATCGCTTTTAAAAGGCACAGTAGTAGAAAAGCATTTTAATAAATAAATTAATACAACAGGCGAAGTAGAGTTGGTAGTTATGTTTAAATAATCAGGGCCAAAATGGCCCGGCATTTGCTGAGGGCCCATGCACCACCTGGGGGTCCATTGAGAAGACCCCTCCCCATGCCTGCTTCTTCTCTTCAGCTTATACACCCAGACCACTGTAATAGGCAGGAGGAGCAGAGAGAGGAGCAATAGGTGCTACTGCCCGCTTGCTCATTGACTCCCTGGCTGGCATACAGGGATGAGCAAACAGCATCAGGGGATCCTAAGGATGTGTACCAGTTCACAATTCCTCCATGTCCCAGGCAGGCCTTGCTTCTTACACCCCCACAATGCAAATATTATAACCAATACAGAAAATCCAAATCCCACATTGTGAAATGGCACAAAGGATTCAAATGCACTTATGCAAATCTCCGCACTGTACATAACTTATTCCAGTTGCAGAATCTTTGTGACTTGATTCCTTTTTCCTTCTTTTTCAGACAGCTGTACCCCCCGAGCAGCTTATTATTATTATTTCATATCATCTTCTCTTTCCCTTTTATTCTCGCCTCGAAAGATGTCTGCCAAATGACTGTGCTTGATGATGAAAATCTCCATGCTGTATCTCCTGATTATTTCTGTTGCTGTTGTTGCGACTTGTACTTGACACAAATACATTCTATCTGACCTTAAAAGTCCATCATCAGGATGGGCAGTGTGTTGGGGGGGGCCATGGGAGGGAAGGGAGCATTGTATACTGTAGAGTACTCAGGGAGACATATTACAGCCCTCATGAAATTGCAGTAAGGGCCACACACAGAAAGACACCTTGATTTCAAAAGCAGGACTTGTATTTTCCCCATAGGAGTGAACAGCAACAATCCACTCAAATGTGGTTAAGCAGGAGTGGAGAACCTTAGACCCTGGGCCAAATTGGGCCTGCCTACTCTCTCAGAACTCTCCCTAGGCCACACCCCCATCCCTGAACCACACCTTCTCTCCCCAGGCCACACCCCTCACTTTCTTTGCTTCTCACCCTGAATGTCTTTGCCGGGCTAGAATGTAACCTCAGACTCAGATAATGCCTCTTGCTTCCCTGAATGGAAGAGAGGTGGGGTATGAGTGTGTGTAGAAACTAGCCTGCCTACTGCACAAAACTAAAATTTACATTTGTGGCTCAATGTACTTTTGCCTCTGGTCCTGCCCAAGGGCATGAGGCCCTTGGAAGGTTGCCCAGAAGGAAATGTGGCCCTTGGGCTGAAAGATTCCTGCATTGCAAAGGGTTGGACTAGATGACCCTTGTAGTCCCTTCCAACCCTACAATTCTGTTATGCAACTCCTGGGGTAAAGGGAAGAGGTGCAAAACACAGCTTGGGTGTGCCCAAAGCCTACTGCAGAAGCCACTGAGAATCAAATCTTTCCCTATACATATCCCCATCTCTTGATTTGCATAGCCCCACCTTCAGTTCTGTTTCTTGGTCACACTAGAGAGTGACAAATGGAACCAGCTCTTATATGCAGAGATTTATTTATTAAGTCTATAGCAGTGGGCATTGAGGGGTGGAAGTGAGTCCTGTCAAATTTCTCCCTCTCCATTCAAACTGTTTGTTTGCCCATGACAGTGGCGTGGGTGGGTGTTTCGAGCATGCTTATTATTTATAACAAAGCCTTTATCGCTTTCACAGTGAATAAATTAAATCATCCCTGATCCAACTCTTCTTACCGAAAGTCAGCTTTATCAACCACAAGAAATGTGGGGTTTTGGAGAGATTCTGAGCAAATTCACATTGTTTAGATAGACTCATTCATGAGGCTTCAGCAAACTGAAGCTGAAGTGGATACTTATTCTAGAGAGGCTGCAGACTGAAAATAAACAAAACATGAGTCAAGGTAGGGGTTTTCTTCAAGGGGGGTGGGGAAGATGAAGGGGAAAAAACAGGTTGATAGCAAAAACAGGTTGATAGCAAAAAAAGCAGATAGTCACAGACCACATTTCAAAGGGGTGGTTCTGTCCCTTGATACTTAGTTCAGGTGCAGATCACAGGAGAGAACAACATTATTTACAGAGGAGCAGAAATTGTTCAATGGAGATCACCGCCCCGGAGTATGTTGTATGGTCAGTTTGTTGTCCTATCAAGAATGCTAATGTCTGCAGTTCCACATTAGCCCCCAGTTTAAGCAACTCCAAATCATGTATATTTAAAACCATCTCTCTGTAGTTTTAATTATCTCAGTCTGCAGGGGAATTAAAAAAAAAGCCAGCCATTCCCAAGCCCTAGACCCAAATGAAAGCGTTTGCATGCTGACAGCTAAGATGTCTGTCCTAGCTTGTCGGATTTCCAGTAAAATTTGCATTGAAAAGGAAGCTTTAAATATACTTAAAATAAAAAAGAGCATTTGCATCTCATTTGCTACACTGGCAGTCTTAAAGTTTTATCGGAATAAAGACATGTCAAATGGATTTATTATAGTTAAGCTGATAGCTTTTAAAATCAACACAGTAATGTTGGCTAAATTCAACAAAGTAAATGGCGGCAGCTAATGGCCTTTATTCGTTGAGCATCATTTACTTAAAAACCATAACGCAGATCATTTCCTTTCAACATGGCTGTTGTTTGTGATTCTTTGGTTGGGGCTGCATTCGTTTCTGCAAATAATAATATGGCGGGGAATGACATGTTGCTGACATGCTTTTCCAAGCGGGAAAGATTGGTTCTAAGAAGAGTGTGTTGGGCCATGCCTTTTTGAATACTGGGCTGCGTGCTTTAGCCATTAAGCAGCTCAGTCTATGACTGAACAATAACTTACTCAAACTAAAAAGAAAAGCAGGCTGGCATCAGCAATTTTAGAGGACGATGTGGAATCCTATTGGCTCCATGTGTCAGCTGATCTCTGCTGGATTCAAAGCTGCAGTATCTTCCTCCAGCCATCTGCAGTGGTGGAAGGGCTTCAAAAAAGCATATGGTGGCTGGTGCCCATTGAGGCGGGTAAGGCAGAAGGCAGGGAGACCAAAGAGTAGGTGGAGCCAGAGACACTGACAGATGGAGCCAGCTAACTAGTTTCAACCCCATCCTTCTCCCCACTGAGTTTTACAGGACCAACATTGAGACTAAAGAGGAGGAAGCTGGTAGCCAGGGTCACCTGCTGGACTGCATGTAAGTAAGAAGGCAAGCAGGTGAAGGCTTGGTGGGGGCAGGTGATTTATTATTATTATTATTATTATTATTATTATTATTATTATTTGTTGCTTTATCTTGCATGAGGCAATCCAAAGCAACTTACAATTAATGAAACTAGTGATTGCAGTTTTGGTATACGCCCATTCATAAGATCATTGGGCAGGTGTAGATCCACTGCAAAGTACTCCATCTCTACTGATTCTAGAACAAAATGTCATGTGAATGCAGTCCCAGTCATACACACTGAAATCATAACTAGCTTAAGGGCATTTATTTCAGTGGGTTTACTCTCAGTATGACTTTGTTGTTTAGTCGTGTCCGACTGTTCATGACCCCGTGGACCAGAGCACACCAGGCACTCTTGTCTTCCACTGCCTCCCGCAGTTTGGTCAGACTCATGTTGGTAGCTTCAAGAACACTGTCCAGCCATCTTGTCCTCTGTCGTCCCCTTCTCCTTGTGCCCTCAATCTTTCCCAACATCAGGGTCTTTTCCAAGGAGTCTTCTCTTCTCAAGAGGTAGCCAAAGTATTGGAGCCTCAGCTTCAGGATCTGTCCTTCCAGTATGACTTAGTTTGATACTAAGATAATGATGTGGTGTTCCTATGGCATACAGCCCCATTTGGCTTGACTTGTTTCATTAGCGTAATAGGATTCTGTTCTTGAAATCTTGTGACGTTTCAGCTTCTGTTGCTCTTTAAGCAGGAGAGTAGGAGAAAGCCAAGGGCTGCCAACATCTTTTGTGGTTTGAACACCCTAAGATCATAATGGCTCCAAGGGGGGGATTTGTAGGAAATTGGTATGTCTCTGGGGGGGACTCAAAACTTTGCAAGGTTGAGCCTTCAAAAAGCAATGGGAAAATACAGTGCATTGTGTTAAGATCCCTCCCTCAGACATACTGTATAGGTCATAAATTGTTCTTTTTAATAAAAAAGAAATAAATTTACCTTCTGAGAGCCTTTTTTTTTTAAAGCACCACTGCTACCCATTCCCTAAAGCCTCAGGGCTTTCAGGGTAGACAGCCTGGTGGAATTCCAGTTAACAGCTTAATTTTCCTCCCGATAAAAGAGACAAAAAGTTCCTTTCAGTAAAAATAAAATTAACGCGGTCAGCAAAATTGATCTATTGTGACCTCTGACCTTAGCTTAATTGTTCACAAAGGGCTAACAGTACGACTGGCAAATCAATGGCTTACAGAGAGCACTGGGACCTCGTAGCTTGGGAGAAAGTGACAGACTGTCAAAAATGTTTAATATGAACCTTTAAGCAAGTGAAACTATTCAATACAAACCTACACAGCGAGTCTTTGGGCAGCACTCTATAGGTTCCTTGGCAAATGAAATGGAAATGAACAGGCGCTGGGCAAGGTGGGTTGTTCTAGAGGAAAACCCCACTTATTCCAGCTGGGCTTTGACTTGAGAAGTTCTTGTGGATCTTGTCCTTTTGACAGCCTCTACTCTTCAGTTACTAAATCATTGCTCATTTTATCTCTTTACTGAAACATTAATCTGCCCTAGTACAGTGGCTCAAAATGGAGAACAGCATTTTTAACAACTTGTAAGGACCGCCTGATACCTTTTATCCCTGCCAGTCACTGAGGACTTAGGAGCAGGTAAGAAATCCTATAAATAAATACCAATTAGTCCAACAACTGTGAGGGTCCTTATTTAAAATGCCCTTTTAAAATGTGTTGTGGAAGGGGGAATATTGGGATGATGAGGATGAGGATAAGGATTCATTTTGTACTTTTTACAGTATATTGTAATTTTGTGTTGTGAACCACTCTGAGATCTATGGGTATAGGGCAGTATACAAATTTTAATAATAATAATAATAATAATAATAATAATAATAATAATAATAATAATACAGTGGTACTTTGGGTTAAGAACTTAATTCATTCTGGAGGTCCGTTCTTAACATGAAACTGTTCTTAACCTTAACCACTTTAGCTAATGGGGCCTCCCACTGCCGCCGTGCAATTTCTGTTCTCATCCTGAAGCAAAATTCTTAAACTGAGGTACTATTTCTGGGTTAGCGGAGTCTGTAACCTGAAGCGTCTGTAACCTGAAGCGTCTGTTACTCGAGGTACCACTGTAATAATTCACCCAAAAAAGCTACACTTGCACTTACATTAGTTGGCTTCCATAAAGTTCAGCTGCAAAACGGTCCAAGGTACATAAAAGAATTTCTTCCAAAAAAAAAAAAATCATTGTGGGTCAGTAGTTGCAGTTCACTTCTTCGGGGACTGGCGTGTACAAGAAAAGGAGACCGTGTATTCAGAAATTCACATTCTTGTAATTTCCTCAAGCCAATTTGAATTGCTGAGTGAATGGATACAAGTCTTAAGGGTTCCAACTCAGGTGTGATATCTATAAAGATTCCAATGGAACTTTGTTTGGGACTTGCAGCCCAGAGATACTATTTGATGTAGCAGTTAGAGTGTTAGACTAGGACCTGGGAGACCAGGGTTCAAATCCCAGCTCATCTAGGAAGCTCACTAACTGCCCTTCACCTCCTTCCTCTCTCTCTCTCTCTCTCTCTCTCTCTCTCTCTCTCTCTCTCTCATCTATCTCTCTCTCTCCTTCATCTATCTCACAGGTAGGATAAAACAGGGGTTGGAGGAATCAAATATACCACCCTGAGATCCTTGAATTTGGCATATAAATGTAATAAATAAACACAGCAGTGCCAATCGCTATTCTGAGATCAAGTGTTTCATGCCCAGAAACTGTGAGGAAAGTTGGTATAAAAGTTGGCGAGGGGTTGATTTGTTATAAAATCTGGATTGCACTGTGTGAGAGAGGTAGCCCTCTTTCTCTCTCATCCTCTCTCTGTGATCTACCAGTCAAGTATGTGATTGGATTTCAGCTCAACAAAACCTTGAGATTACACACTTATTGTGCCTGAGCTAAACCCAGATTCACAACAACACAGACAACTCCTGTTGCTCTTTTCACCACTGTTCCATTGGAGCTCCTGCTATCATTTGCAGGTTGATGAATGAGTAATAGGATTAGGAAGCCTCCTCTCTGAAACAACTCGTTGGGTGAATTGACAAAAAGGGCCTGGGTGATGGAGAGGTACTCCTAAAAGCAAAACCATGTTCAGCTTGCACTTTACAGTTAAGAATGCTTCAGGGAGCCAGGAACAGCTAGACTCCTCTGATCAAAAAGCTCCATGACTACCAGATAGTAACAGCATCACTTAGGGGTGGTTCACAAGGACCTGCACAGAGATCACTTGATTTCTCTAAACACAATTGCTGGAGACACTATGGAAGACAGCTGAATGCATGCTCCACTGGAAGGCACCAAGTATGAGAACTGACGCAAACTTTCTGTTTAGGGAGTTCTACCTATAATGCCTCGTTTATATCAAATGGCAAATATACATGATATAACCAGCTGTTTGGGGGCACCACCAAAAGTTAAGCAGGGCTGCTTGCAGAGGTGAACAACACTCCAGTTCATCTCAAGTGGGTTGCTCACCTTGATTTGATTCACACTTGCACAGGCTCCCCATCACCCCATCCTGGTCTCCACAGGGAACTCCAGATAAATTACCCCAGACAGGGAAAGATGGTCCTAGCATTGCAACACTGACAGTGTCTTACCTCTCAGCATCCTTTACAAACTACAGCTCCCAAGATGCTTTGGGGGGGAGTATGATACTGCTTTAAAAGTAGAGTGCAGATAGGACCTGATCTTGAAACTGCAGCTACAACTGACTGTATAATATCCAGAAATCAGAAATTGGAAGGCGAGAAGGTTGCTAGCCTGGTTAGTAGTCCATCACAATAACAACCAGACAATTTTGAAGTCATGACTGTTTCAAGGAGTATGATACTGCTTTAAATGTCTAGTGTGAATGGAGCCCCTACAGGCAGCAGCTCTCAAAGATTCAGGCAGGGAATCTGTCTCAGCTGTTCCTGGAGATGCCAGGGATTGAACCTGAGACCTTCTGCATGCAGAGCAGATGCCCTGCCACTGAGTTATAGCCCTGCCATTCTTCTTAGCTGCTAGAGCACACCAGATTTATGTAGTCACAGCCATTGCTTTGCTTTTCTTCTTCCTACTTTCCCAAGGATCTTGTCCATTATTCTATTTCAGAAACAGAAAGTCTCTTAATATCAAATTTCTTCTCCTGAGCAGAAGGCTCAGGAGAAGAAAAAGAAAAACCCACAGAGTTGAGCCCAGGCCTCATTTACCACTGATTATTTTTGCTCCAAGTCTTCCACTCTGCTAATAGGTTTCAATGGAAAAGGCCAAAAGCTGAAATTTATTTTTAATTTACAATTTTCATTATCCTGCTCCTTTGGCTCAGAACAGCAGTCCCACAAGGCCAGCTATTAACTCCGTAACATGGTATAATAGAGTAAGATCATTCAAAGGGTTCTTCCTCCCCCCCTCCTCTTTCTTTCCTTTCCTTTTTCTTTTTTAACTGAAGACATTATGACGATAGGAAGTGGTGAATAACTGCAGAACTTCCCATTCACTTAGTACAATTTCACACCTTTTGGAGTTTGTCCTTTTTAATCACACCTATGGACAGACTTGGCTGCCTCTAGGAGCAGCCTGGTCCTATGATGGGGGTGGGGAGGGGACAGGGGGACTCAGAGAGAAAGAGAAGCATCCAGGGAAATGAGGAAAATGGAAGAGAAAAGAGGTGGGTAACCTCTGGCACGCCAGATGTTGCCAGACTACATCACCCTTCACCATTGGCCATAAGGACATTAGAAGAGCCTGCTGGATGAAGCCAATGGCCCATCTAGTCCAGCATCCTGTTCTCACAGGGGCCAATCCTGTGGTTTCCAGCAACTGGCATCCAGAAGCATTACTGCCTCCGAATGTGGAGGCAGAGCATAGCCATCATGGCTAGTAGCCATCAATACCCCTCTCCTTCATTAATCTGTCTAAATCAGGCATAGGCAAACTCGGCCCTCCAGCTGTTTTGTGACTACAACTCCCATCACCCCTAGCTAACAGGACCAGTGGTCAGGGATGATGGGAATTGTAGTCTCAAAACATCTGGAGGGCTGAGTTTGCCTATGCCTGGTCTAAATCCTCTTTTTAAGCCATCCAAGTTGGTGGCTGTCACTGCCTCCAGTGGGTTTATCTATTGGCTGCATGAAGAATCTTTACTGCAGCTGCTGGAAGTTGGAATCCAACACCATTCATTCATTCATTCATTCATTCATTATTTACTTGCTTGCTTGCTTAATATGCCACCTTTTCCTCCAAGGAGATCAAGATGGCATACATGTTTTTTCCCTTCCCACTTTATTCTCTGTGGCTGAAAAAGACTGTGACTGGCCCAGGCTCAGACTATAACCTGGAGTCTTAGGTTATAGTCCAACACTCTAACCATCATATCACACTGGTTCTCCACAGGTTACCCATCCCTGTCCTATATGTTGTCACACACCTCCTCAATCTCTGAGCAGTGAGAGAATCCAGGTGTTGCAGATTTGGTTTTCTTGGAAGGAAGATCAAAAGAGACTGTGGTGTCTTTAAACTATATGGTTTTATTTATATGCAACCAGAGAACAGCTTGAAGGGTATCATAGCATTAACACCCCCATAGATTTTGCTTCCCCTTTAGGTTTCCAAGGGAGCCCCAAAGTCCAACACAGCAAACATGTCTCTATTGTCTCCAGCTCCCAGCTCACTCACTCACAGCTCTGGCTATTTTTCTCCTACATACCTCAATGACAGCATCTCCCCATATGAACCAATTCAAACTCTGCAACCACCACCTGAGGCTCTTTTTTGTGTGCCTCCTCCATGAGAGGTCCAGAAGGTAGCTTCTTCTGCTGTGGTTCCCCACTTGTGGAATGCTCTCCCCAGGGAGGCTTCATTACAAATCTTTAGGCACCAGGCTTCCTCTCAGAGCTGTCAACCTTCCTTTTTTTTTTTTTTGCATTGGGAAACGGCCATAGCTGTCAACTTTCCCTCTTTTTTTGCAATGGGAAACAGCACTGGAATAAGGGAATTTCCTGCAAAATTGTGGTATGTAACTAGGCAGCCAAAGTCATTCCCTTGACAAAGGAACTGCTATGGCCACTTTCCCCTTATACATTCTACCCTCACAGATGCAGAATCCCAGGTTCGGAAGAGGACCCAGGGTTTCATCCAGACTGACTCCCCAAACTCATGCTGGTATATGTATTCCAACTGGGTCTAAACCAAAGCATATGAAAATTCCATCCCATTCCTTGTGCCTCCCCCTTTCCTCCCTTTATTATAAAAGGTAAAGGTAAAGGGACCCCTGACCATTAGGTCCAGTCGTGTCCAACTCTGGGGTTGCGATGCTCATCTCGCGTTAATGGCCGAGGGAGCTGGCGTACAGCTTCCAGGTCATGTGGCCAGCATGAGAAAGCTGCTTCTGGTGAACCAGAACAGCGCACAGAAACGGCGTTTACCTTCCCACCAGAGTGGTACCTATTTATCTACTTGCACTTTGACATGCTTTCAAACTGCTAGGTTGGCAGGAGCAGGGACTGAGCAACGGGAGCTCACCCCGTTGCGGGGATTTGAACCGCCAACCTTCTGATCAGCAAGCCCCAGGCTCTGTGGTTTAACCCACAGCGCCACCCGTGTTTTTCCCCTTTATTATACCTGCATTTAAATTGTACTGCAGACTGTAATGTGTAAAACTGTGTCCATTACTGAAACTTCAGACTTTGAAACACCCATTGTCCTCAAATATTCCCTTCCACTTTACATCTTGCTGTGCCATTTTAGATCTCTCCTTCTCCTCCAGGAGGGTTGCCAGACCTCCAGGGCTGACCTGAAGTCTCTGTCTTTGCCTGGCTCCCTCCAGGGAGCTTGAATCTCCAAGTGGGCAAGAGTGCCTTATTTTAAAAAATAAAATAAAGCCACACCCACAATTCTTAATAACTACGTTTTCGAACCCAGACTGTTCTTCACTGCAGCAAGAGGCCTCTGCTTTCCAGCATTGAAAATCTAACTCCAAAGAGTTTGACAAAGCACTGGCGTACACAGGTCAGCTGTGTATTGACAGGGTGTTAATTTCAAATTGTGTCAGCATTTCCTGGCCCCAGCGTTAATGTCAATTAGCACCTTACTGCATAACCTCAAAAAGTTATCCCCTTATTAGCAGAGAGAGGCCAAAACAGCTGCATCCCAAACACCCATGGATGGCTAAAGGAATGAATGCGGCAACAAAAGCAGAAGAGTGACAAAGACCTAACTGTGATTTTGGAGTCTGCTAGAAACCTTAATCTCTCTCACTCTCACTCTCCTTGCACCCTTTTCCCTACTATTAGTTGTGTGTATCATGTTCCAGGGAAAGGCTAATTAATGCTAAGTCTCCTCAAAATATTTTTTTTCAACCACTCTGAACCTCTAAATCTGACACAAAGCCTCTGGGCTTTGCATTCTGCGGCAGATAACTGACTATAATTCAGTCATACTGCAATGTGTGCACCTAACAGAAATATCAAAGCGGTATTTATTTTGAGTCACACAACACTAGTAGGATGACCACTTCTGAACCATCAAAAACAGTGGGGGGGGAGGAAGAAAATGAAAATGGGTGCCAATTTGCACAAAATCTGCATGTGCTAATTTATAGGTATGGATGCAAATGTTACTCTGATTTGAACAGAAAGGCAAAGCCTGTCACCGTATTGGGGAAGACTGTGACCAGGTGATCCATGCACTGGTCTGCTGTCCCAGTGTTCAACGTGGATGGGCTACTTCAGACCCCTCATCTGCATTTTTATGATGCTTTAGCTTAAACTGGACTTCAACTAGGCAGGCAATGGGCAGGGTAGCAACTTCCAAGTCTGACCTGAAGTCTCCAGGTTTCCCTGTCCCTGTCCAGGTGCCAGGTGAAGGGCTTGAATCTCCAGGTGGGCAAAAGTTCTTTAATAATGGCGGCGGTGGTGGTGGTGCAGTGAGAAAACCATCCTTAAAAACACCAGCTAGAAATATATTAGCACGATATTGGGAAACAGTTACTAACTCTAGAGGCATAGTAGGATAGTCCAGTGTTTTTCAACCACTGTTCCGCGGCACACTAGTGTGCCGCGAGATGTTGCCTGGTGTGCTGTGGGAAAAATTGAAAAATTACTTTATATATAGTCAATATAGGCACAGAGTTAAATTTTTTAACATTTTTAAACATTTTCTAATGGTGGTGTGCCTCGTGATTTTTTTCATGAAACAAGTGTGCCTTTGCCCAAAAAAGGTTGAAAAACACTGGGATAGTCTATGGAACATAGCTCTTGCTAGGGAGAAACTAAGAAAGCATCTTAAAGCACTCAGGAACACGAAGACCAAAGGCGATTTTGAAATTGTGTGGTGCATGTTTATTCAATACACTGGAAAGGATAATGTTGTCCCCTCTCCACCAGCTACCCACAGTTCACTCTGTTAAGATGGAGAGTATTATTATTATTATTATTATTATTATTATTATTATTATTTATATACCCTCCTATACCCAGAGGTCTTAGGGCTGTTTACAGAACAAAATCAAAATACAAAACCGCAAAATACATAATCGAAATAAAAACAACAACAACAACCCAATGGAATACAATTAACTGCTATACAGTGGTACCTCAGGTTAAGTACGCTTCAGGTTAAGTAAGCTTCAGGTTAAGAACTCCGCTTAAGAACAGAAATTGTGCTCTGGCGGCGCATCGGCAGCAGGAGGTCCCATTAGCTAAAGTGGTGCTTCAGGTTAAGTACGCTTCAGGTTAAGAACGGACCTCCGGAACGAATTAAGTACTTAACCCAAGGTACCACTGTAGTCAACTCTAAACTGTTGCACAAACCTGCTTAATGTTTGACTGTATCATTTATATATGACTGGCATGTTTCCTGGGGGAGAGGTATACAGGGACTGCTTGTTATGAGTATTTTCAAAGGCTGAGAAATAAAGTTGATTTTAAAAAGAATGAATCGAGCTTTTTTTAAAAAAAAAACCAGCAGGTGGTATCATATAGTTGTTTTGAAAAACTCTTGGCATGTTCCAACTTCTTTCATTTAAAAATACTCATTTGCCACTCAGCTTCTTTGTTTACTTCTCCAACCTGCAGATTCTCGGGTGTGGCCAGGTGTAACATCACAAATGTTTATCGCTTCTCAGGTGCTGTGTTGGAATTATGTAGAAGCACCAGAGTGGTAAAGTGCTTATTATCCGTTTGCATTCTCAACAAATTGACTAAGCAGATTTATGCCACACACCCTGTACTTGGCTGGCCACACCTTTACTGTGCTCCCTTTGAAAGCCAGAAAAAGATCCACCTGCTAGTGCAATGTGTTTTTCTTTTCTTTTCTTTTTAAAAAATGTATCCCGAACACGTTGGAGAAACATGTTAGGAGTGTAGGAGCAGGAGATCTTCATGTCAGAGCACAGCAGCAGCAGGAAAATATATATCTCAGGCTCCAAAGCTGCTACATGTTTCCATTTAATTAGCAAGCTCCTAAAATGAGTAATTTGTATGAGCAAATGCTTCTTAGCGGTTTCATAATGCCACAACTCGTGTTTCTTGGCACGGGAAACAAAAATACAATACAAAACCCGACAACATCAAAACATGTCGAAATCATGCCAGGCAATGCCTTCCTTGTTTTGACATGGGAAAAGGTGCCAGGTGGGAAGAACATTGAACCCCGAAGGCTTTGGGAGCCTCTGAATTTCAGGGAACTGAACCCAGCTGTTCCATCCCAAGCGGCAAGCTGTGAATCAGGTTCCTCGAGGTTCATTTGGAGTTCGATGGGAGCTCTAGTCCGCAAGGAAGAACGTTGCCCAGACAGCTGCGTCCGACGAGGTAGAAGGAAAGAAAGAAAGAAAGAAAGAAAGAAAGAAAGAAAGAAAGAAAGAAAGAAAGAAAGAAAGAAAGAAAGAACCTCTGTGTATATTAAACTATGGGATGCATAGGTCAAGTTGCCATGACTCATGGTCTGGAGGTTCCCCACTAATGGTTAATGGTTTTTCTTTTTTTAAAAAAGAAAAGACAAGACAAGTAGATTTGGGAGTTGTCTGAATGTCCACCAGCAGCACTTTCCATATTCACATGTCACCTAATTCAGAGTGAAAATGGGGGTGGCTTTACTGTTGCCCTCCCCCCACTGAAATGTGGTGCCATACTGCCTCAGACCATGGTTGCTTTTTATGTATCTAGAATACTTCTAGCATGCTTAATAACCCTGAAATGCTCTCAAAGTGGCTTATAAAAGGTTCTCACAGTAAACCAAAACCAAAATCACATTCAAGGCTGATATGAGGAACAGAAATAACACAGTGCCACTCTTGGGCCAGAATTACTCCAATGTTTTTAACCCCTGGTGATGCCTTTTGGCCTTTACCTGCTGGGCAGCAGAAATAACCAATGAATTCTGAGGAAGGGAAGTGAGGCTGGTTCCACTGCATTGCCACCATCCATTGAATTGTTTTGACTTGTCAGAGAACTCCAAAAACATACTCTATCTCATTTATAATGGGTACTTCAATTTTTAATAGACAGAGCTTAACTTTGGGCAGAGTGTTCTATAACAATGCCTACATTTCTGAGTACAATTCAAAGTGTTGTTGCTGACCTTTAAAGCCCTAAATGGCCTCGGTCCAGTATACCTGAAGGAGCGTCTCCACCCGCATAGCTTAGCCCGGACACTGAGGTCCTCCTCTGAGGGCCTTCTGGCGGTTTCCTCACTGTGAGAAGTGAGGTTACAGGGAACCAGGCAGAGGGGGCTTCTCCTACACCTGCTTGCACGTCTACAACTAGCACAATTCACCTAAAGGAGAAGAGCAAAGTGAGCCATGCTAAACAGGTTTGGAAGCAATCAAGAATGAATGTCAACATGAAAAGGTTGGCAACAAGGAACACAACCGCTGGTTGCTGGATATGCTTGGTACAATATCAAGCAATTCCTTCTAACAGCAGATCTCAGTCATTCCTTTTACCACTAAATCTGGTTTATCCTAAGATCTCTCTTTTGCTTCCTCCAGAAATCTAGATACACTTAGCATAATAAGAGGCTTAATGTATCAAACCAAAGAGCTGTTTCATCTAGCATCTGGTTTCCCATAGTGGACAACCAAATTGTCCACCATTTCCCCCTTCCTCTTCCTCTTGCTGTCTGCCGAACTCATCATATTTGCCATCCTTAATGTGGGGTCCTAAGCAGGTCAGTCTGGAATGTTAAGTCCTTTTTCCCATCCAGAGACCAACCCTAGAAAGCTCCTCAGATGTATTTCACCTTTATCACCCCAGGCATCAAGAGTCTTCACAAAGCTCCTCATTATGACTCCACCCTAACCCAAAGCCAGCTCTTATACCATTTAAATACTGCTTAATAAATTACACCCCACCCTTTAAAAACTAGTGTGGTTAATATACGACAGCTAAAGAGTTGTTTGTAATTAAAGGTAGCCCTGTTACAGCTTGAATGTTCTAACACAGAACATTAATAAAGGTAATAAAATTCCCTTGGTTAACAGAATGACACATATTATTATTATCCAAGTAATGCACTTATATATTAATTTCTCCTACTACAACCATGACTCAGGGCAGGGTTGGGTCTTTTGGCTGAACTCGCCCATTTGACATTCCGTTGCCTGTCTCGTAAGTGTGATAACTCCATTTGAGCTTTGAGATACTGACATGAAATTTGGTGCACACAGCCAGGACACAGTGTTGCATTTCAAGTTATAGTCTTTGGATGCCTGTTGTCAAAACAGGCTGTCCCAGAGGGTAAGACCCAAACCAATGGCTTCAGTTTACAAGAAAAGAGATTCTGCTTCAGCATTACAGTGGTACCTCGTGTTATGGACGGGATCCGTTTCGGAGGCCCATCCGTAACATGAAAAGCCCACAACTCTAAGCGCTGCATCTGTGCAGGCGCATGGCGCAATTTAGTGCATGCGCGAACAGTGAAACCCGGAAGTAACCCATTCTGGTACTTCTGGGTTGCCACGGGATGCAAGACGAAAACACACAACCTGAAGTGGACACAACATGAGGTATGACTGTATAAAGAACTCTTTGACTATAAGAGCTGTTTGACATTGGACGGGCTACCTCAGAAGGTGGTGGAATCTCCTGCATTGGTGTTTGTTTGTTTTTCAGGCAGAAGTTGGGTGGCCATCTGTCAGGGATTCTTTAGCCATGATTCCTGCATTGCAGGGGCTTCGACCTTCCAGATCTGCCATTCTGATTCTGTGAAAAGGCTTGTTCACACATCACACTTCTTTAGGAGACCCCTATTCCCCTCATAGGGCTACAATTCCCAGAGTTCTCTGGGAAGAGGGATTGATTGCAAACCACTCTGGAAATTGCAGCTATAGGGGGGTCTCCTAAGACCTATCAGCACCCTTAATAAACTACAGTTCCCTGGATTCTTTGTGGGATGCCAAGGCTGTTAAAGTAGTGTATAGTGTGGATTTGGTCCTGGTTCATCTAACTCTCACTCAGTATCTACGCTGATCGGCAAGCAACACTCCAGAGTTTCAGCCAATGGTCTTTTCTGCCCCTGCCTGGAGATGCTGGGGGCAGAACCCTTGACATTCTGCATGCAAAGCATGTTCCCTGCAGCTCATCCAATGATCCTATCACTAACTGCAGGTCAATAACTAAATGTACTTGTTCACCCTTCTAGCAGACATGGCTCTCAATCCAATGAGAGTATTGCCCATATAGCATATGCATGCATATATATCTGGGGTGGGAAACAATTTCCATGCAACCTTCCAGGGGCCACATGTCAGTAGGTGGGCCAGAAGCAAAAGTGGGTGGAGCAACAAACATTTGTTTAATCCCACTCTGTCTTCCATCTAGACAAGCAAGAAGCATGATATGAGTTCAAGGGCATATTCCAGCCAGGCGAAAACACTCAAGGAGTGTTTTCACTTCCCAGCAGTGCTGGGAAGGAGAATAGCTGGGGAAGGGTTGTTGTCAGGATGCTGCCAGCCGCTTCCGGCTGGTTCCAAGGAAGGTATAAAGACAAGGGAAGGTTTCTTACCATCCTTTTTATTCAATAATTACAGAGAACCCATGGCATTGTCCCAAATGAAGCTCCACCCCCTGTCTCTCCAATTTCCTCATTCATCACTTCTGTGGGTGCTGCTACATGCCCTCTGTCTTTGAGCTCTATTTCTGAAATCCTTGTATCAACCCTGGAAAAAGGTCCTTCTTATTTATCCAAAGACCATCAGTTCATGATGGCCAAGGTAGGATCTGAACCAAGACGTCCTTGATGACATTTCAGTATCACATACTGGCTATACTACTTCATGGTGTAGATAGACCTACATTACTTTGGGTATGTAGACAGAAAACAAGAAACATCACAGCCATTACATGCTTATGCCTTTCGTGAATCAGACCTGAGCCTCCAGTTTAATCTCGGAGCCCACACAATTCAGTGGTTTGCATTTTGTCTAGGATTTGGGGAAACTCATAGTTCAAGCTCAAGTTTAGGCACGGATTCACTGGGTCCCCCTGAGGCATGACACTGTCTATCAGCCTCTCTTCCTTCTCTGTAAAATGGCAGGAACAAAGGCGTTCTTCCCAGGATTGTGGTCAGGAGAACAAAGAGGTGGAAGGCCCCATATCAGTGATGATCTGTGATGTCAACAGGACCTCCCCAAGCATGTGGCTTGGGGACTGGAGGCTTCCTTCGCAAATGTGAACTACCGGTAAATGCTCTTATGATCTTATAGTCAGTACAAACCCGACGGTGGGAACGGTGATAAACTGGGACATTATCTGGCTTGCCCCAGAGCTATAGGGGAAGTTAGTCAGCAGCACATCTTGGCTTCTAGCCCTTTCTGTCTAGCTTAGTGAAATCATGCCTTCCTTCGCTTCTTAGACAGTGTGGAAAACATCCCTTGCTTCAGTGCAGTTGGCAGTGTTGGTAGCAGCTAAAGAAATACCTAAAAGCACGGGGGCTCTGCAGAAAGTGCATCTGCTTATTGATCTGCTTATTTCTAAAATGTACAAACTGCCCTTCCACGCCCCACACCCACCACCTCTTGCAAAACTCCCAGACTGGTTAAAAGAAGGGGTAACCACATAAAAATAAAACGAATTTAGGTTTGAAAATGTTTAAAAGCATAGAAGTGGCAAAATAACAAAATCACCAGCAATTATTTCCCCCTCCCCCACACCCACACACAAAACACACCCTTTCCTTCACTATTTTCACATTTCTTGAGCATTCCTGGAAGGTAGCAATCTAGTAGATCTCTTTCAAGATTTCCACCAATCACTGTACAATATACCATACATGTGTGTGCGCTCCCTCCCTGCCACTGCAGTTAAGTGGAATGTCAGTGGCTCAACTTTCTGACCTCAAGCAGTAAGGAGGTCTATAAAGGAAGATCAGAGTAGGTTGTAGCGAAGGGTAAATCTGTCATTTTTGGTTTCTCTCCATTTCTCACCCTCTCAATCTTGAATTCAGCTCTCCATGTTAGCTTGTGTTGTGTGTTTTTTAAAGTCCTCGTGAAAATTCATCAGCATTTCTGTGTGAATTTATCCTAACACATATTTCTGAGTGCAATTTTACCTATTATACACATTTTTGCCAAGCATTTTCCTCATTCCCATATGTTATTTTCACTAATATATGCAGTTCTATGCATACTTTATCTTAGCAAATGTTCCCTCTTCAGCCAGGCCCTTGGATGATTAATATTCTACAGCCTTTTAAATGTGTCTGTTGGAAGGGGGGCATTATTGTTCTGCTGTTTTTATTTTAATTATTTACCTGTGTTTCTATCTTGTATTTTATTCTGTGAACTACCCTGAGATCTTGTGATGAAGGGCAGTATATAAATTTAATAAATAACAACAACAATAATAAATAATAGTATATATGTATTTGAACGTGTTGGCTGCTGGACTTCATCGCAAAATTCAGAGAAATGCAAATTTCAAAGGATGGCTGTGTTTCAGTGAACTGAAATGTGAACTGAATCTAATTCCTTCCCCACCCTGCCTGGCCCTAGTTGTCTTACCACCCACCTGATAATTCGAAAGTCTTCTGGAGCAAAAAGTAAACCAGCAGGATGGGAATGGCTTGCAAGCTTATCCTCACTTAGATAATACAAGATACAGTCTAAACACAACAGCACCTCCCAAACTGACATAGGAGGAGGTTCAGCAGCTTAGCAAAATTACATTAAATCAGGGTGTCTAACCTTTGGCCCTACAGATGTTGCTGGATTTCAGCCTCCCAGACTGCTGGCCGTACACCACTTTCACATCACCTTTGACTCCAAAGAGAGTTTCATGGAGAGATTCCCTAGTAAGGGGGGAGGGCATCATCCAGCCAAGAGGGGAAGGTGGACAAAGGAGGAACTAGAGGAATTGAGCCCCATCCTATCACCAGGAACTGGACATGGCATCTGCCATTGGCAACAGACCCAGCCCCTTGAAGAAGCGTGAGACTCCAAGTGCACCAGTCTTGTTGGGGGAAAGAGTTTCATGCATGACCATGCCACGTCTCACCTTTAAAAGCTGGCAGGAGTTTCATGCATGACCATGGCATGTCTCACCTTTAAAAGCTGGCGACCATTTGTTGAGACAGCTTTGCAACTTTCATCTAGTCTAGATGACCCCTGGAGTCATTCCTGAACTCTCTAGCCATGCCACTGTTGATCCATTTCTGCAACCTGAGCCATGCTGTTGCAAGCGTTGAATGAATCATAGAATCATCGAGTTGGAAGAGACCACAAGGGCCATCCAGTCCAACCCCCTGCCAAGCAGGAAACACCATCAAAGCATTCCTGACAGATGGCTGTCAAGCCTCTGCTTAAAGACCTCCAAAGAAGGAGACTCCACCACACTCCTTGGTAGCAAATTCCACTGCCAAACAGCTCTCACTGTCAGGAAGTTCTTCCTAATGTTTAGGTGGAATCTTCTTTCTTGTAGTTTGAATCCATTGCTCCGCGTCCGCTTCTCTGGAGCAGCAGAAAACAACCTTTCTCCCTCCTCTATATGACATCCTTTTATATATTTGAACATGGCTATCATATCACCCCTTAACCTTCCCTTCTCCAGGCTAAACATACCCAGCTCCCTAAGCCATTCCTCATAAGGCATCGTTTCCAGGCCTTTGACCATTTTGGTTGCCCTCCTCTGGACACGTTCCAGCTTGTCAGTATCCTTCTTGAACTGTGGTGCCCAGAATGAAGCTTGCTTTGTTACTCTCACATAAGAGTCTCTCATCACATAGGACAATCTTAGTGCTGCCACATGTCTGGGTTTTCCCAATTTCAAAGGTGGAACTGATTATCCAAGTGAATTTTGGGGTCTTCCTTTAAAAAAAAAACCTCAACAACTTGTCCTGGTTTTTACTTTTTGAAATATGGCAACCCTAGTCACAATCTCCAGGATTCCTTCCAGCTAAAAAATTCTAAGATTCTATTCTTCTTCCAAGTAAAGATAGATAGGATTGCATGTTTAAGTTCAGCAGAGAAGGGGGATTTGTTAAAACCCTTGGCTCTATGGGAAACCAACCATGAGCTAGTCAGTTCTGTGGAAGAATCAAGAAACTGCAAAGCTTCATCCCTGCTGCCCATCTCATGGATATCAGTTCTATGCAACCTCTGAGCGCTACCATGAGGAAATTATACCCCATGTGGCCCAGCTCCTTCCAGTGAGTATTATCTGAAGCTGATCCATTTTTAGCACTTTCCAATTATAATTGCCCTAGTTAGGAATGCTAAATATCCTGCATAATTACTTTCAATCCTCCCACCCACGTACATATTCCAAAATCTCTGATATTAAGATGATGACGATGATTAAATGAGCCCAAGTTTCTTCCACAGTGCAGAAGAAGGAGAAACACAATTAGGCATGTGTACAAATTTAAGCAAAAGCAAACAAAGCAAGGTGATAATCAGTAAAATTTCATAGCACAAATAATATTAAGGAGAGAGCTACAGGGCTTCTTACTGAGAGATATTGGAGACACAGAAAAGATTTAATCAACGTCATGCTTTTGCACTTTTTCAGGGTTTTTCTATAAAAAACCCCATAAATCAATCGAAAAATTATTAAACCAAGGAAGATGTAGCAAATTATGGTAGCATCTGAAACAATGTGGTAGGTAGGGGTGGCCAGGTTTGTCCGTGTTGGTTCCACTCCATTTCTCATTTCTCCAATCTAAAATTAGGTTTTCCACATTTCTGTAGTGACATGCATGTTGGTTTTTTTAAAAAAAAAATCCTCATGAAAATTCATCACTGATGTACACATTTTTACAAGCAATTTCCTTTAATACAGCAGATTGTACACTGTTTTCACCCACAGATTCATTTTTATCTAGTTTCCCATCATTATGTGCATTTTTGTAAGCACTGTTTGGTTGGAGAACTGCCTCACCAAATTTGGGCAAGTGCAAATTTCAAAGAATAGCTGTGTTTCGATTTGTATATTAGATCAAGAAGTGATAATTAGTTAGTTTCTCATAGTACAAACAGAACTGAATTTTGATTTATATATTATTTCATAAAATTCATACACTGCTTGATTGTAGGGGAACACACACCCTCAAAGCAGTTTACAAAAAGAATAAAACAATTTTTTAAAAGTTTTTTTTAAGTTTAAAACAATTTAAAACATTCACAAAATTAAAATCAGCAATAAATTAAAAACAGATTAAAGCACACATCAGCATTCTAAGTAGCTGGTTAGACTTGTCTAAACAAAGGTGAGGGTGCCTGCATGGTGTCAAGAGGCAGGGAGTTCCAAAGTGTAGCTGCTGCCACACCAAAAGATCAATTTCTTACAAATGCAAGGTAGGGTTGCCATATGTCCTCTTTTTCCATGACAGTTCCTCTTTTTCATGAGTAAAGTTGTCATAGTGATCCATAGCTAAAAGTAGAAGTTGGTAAATGTGTCCTTTTTTTTTTTTTTTTTGCTCTTCAAAATATGGCATTCACAGCACTACTTGGAGATAAAAGGGATTGAACCTGGGACATTTTGCAAGCAAAGCAGATGCTCTGTCACCAAGCAATGCCCTTTAGTATGGCGTTAGGACGCCAACAGGCTGGTGCGCTGAAGAGCAGCAGTCAGAGTCAGATAAAGCCGAGGTCCAACAGTATGGGTCAGGAGCCAGCCAAAGTCAGGTAACTGTACTGGGGTCAGAAAAGCCGAAGTCAGTAACAGTCCGAATCAAGGCCAGCTGAGGACAGACAGTCGCACAGGGGTCAGGAGTAGCCGAAGTCAGTTGAGTCAGGAGTCAGGGATGCCTAAGTCACGTATGAGCCAGAAATCAGGAAGCCGCAGTCAAGAACAAGCCAGGGGTCAGGAAGCCAAAGTCACAAACACAGGAATCAGGAACAGGACAAGCAAGAACAACCACATGCTCCAGCACAGCAGTTGCAGGTGCTGGTAAATGGAGCAGCCAGCCTTCCTTAAGTAGCCAGCTCATAACCATGTCTCTTACAAGCTGCAGCTGCCTCTAATTGTTCCCTATGTCTCTCAGCTCTATGTTCTACAGCTGAGAAAGGAGGAGGGGAGGGGACCCACCGGTTCCTCTCCTCACAAAGGCCTGATTCTGGCTCGACTTCTTCCTCCTCCTGTTCTGGTCTTCCCACTTCCCTATTTGATTCTTCCTCTTCTGAGGAGTACTGCCACCAGTCTTCTCCAGGTATGAATTCCTCCATTCCCCCAGATTCTTCCGTGGGTGCAGCCTTGCCGGGGGGGCTTGCCACCACTCCTCCTCGTCCGGCTCAACCCTGACATTGAGCTAGTAGTTGGATGTGAATTTGTCTTTCTCTCTCTCTCTCTCTCTCTCTCTCTCTCTTTCTTTCTTTCTTTCTATTTTGCATTAAAGGTCTTGCCCTAACAACAAAACAACAAAATATATGGAATGTTTATGTTCCAGAATGGACTAGGCCAGCTACTCCCATTAGTCTATGGACATCATCCACATTCATTCTGCTACACATGATACAGGCCTTAGGTGTCAGAATCCTCTGGGGCACCTGAACAGATAATGAGCAGTTCAGAGAAGACTTATGGCTACACGTTTTTCATAGTATGGGTAGCCACCAGGGAACCATATTTTAATGGAAAATGCAGCTTGATGGAGGCAAACCTCATAGATTTATGAAGAAACCGCAGCACAAATCGATGGAAGGGTTTTGCTTCCCAAAGAACTGGGGAAGGGCTGGGAAAATCAGGCCTGGAAACACACCCTCGAGAGACCAGAAGAGAAGGGGAAGGATGAAGAAGGGCATGTAAAGATATTAAGAAGGCAAATCCCCTGCAAGTGATTTATAGCGGACAGAAGCGGTGTGAAGTCCACTCCTGAACTTGTCACACCTCTCCCTCTTCGAGATTGTTATTCTTCCCCGAAGAGAAGCGATCATGTTACTCACGCTGACACCACGTCACACCTCCACAATGTGATTTGTCCACTTAAAGCAACATTCATCACCTTGCCACTTTATAAATTGTTTCAGCCAAGGCAACTGTGGCTATTGGAAGTCAGGCCCCCTTGAACTGATCCTTCTGCCAGATAGCTCACCCACTTTGTGTTTGTTTGCACTGCCTCTTCAGCCAAAATGCTTCTGATCTCTGCCGAAGACTGCTTGGTTGGTCCATCTCGGTGCAAAGTCAGTCCCAGGTTCAATGCCTGGCATCTCCAGGTAGAGCAGGGGGAGACCTCTACCTGAAATGCTGGAGAGCCACGGTCAGTCAGGGTAGAGCAGTGGTTCTGAAACTTTTTTCTCTGGGCCACACTTTCAGGGGGGCGGGGATGCTTGTGCCACACCACATTTTTTATTGATAGGAAATACGTTGGAAAACAAAAAGAAACAACTCCTAGCAGTGCTTGATTTATAACACAGAACACAACTACAGTCATACCTTGGTTCTCAAGTGGAATCCATTCCGGAAGTCCGTTTGACTTATGAAAAGGTTCGAAAACCAAGTTGGGGCTTCTGATTGGCTGTAGGAGCTTCCTGCACTCAATCAGAAGCCACATCGGACGTTTGGGTTCCAAAGAACTTTCGCAAACCGGGTTTGTGGCATTCAGGAGCCAAAACGTTTGATATCTAAGCTGTTCGAAAGCCAAGGTACGATCATGGGACATCCAGGAAGTATAAAACAATGCAGCTACATAAGAAAGCCTTTTTCTTTTCTGATTTTTCATATTTGTCAGAGTTGAAAATCCCTGTTCACAACAATATGACATAGAAAAAGAATAGCCAATGTTCTTGAAGAGAGGCATAGAGGCTGTTTCTGGTTGTATGTCTTAAAACATTATTTTGATACAATACTATACTGTACTACACTGAAATGCTTAAATATTTCTTTGATTGTCCTTGAATATTTCCACCATACTTGTCATCCTCATCCTCACCCGCTCTGCCACCTGCTGAGATGCTCACATCTAGAGATGGGAGAGGGATTCTGTTTGGTTCTCATACCAATGTGAACTTGCCTACTGTTTAGGGAAAATTTTAATATTTGATGTTTTATTCTGTTTTTAATCTGTTGGGAGCCACTCGGAGTGGCTGGGGAAACCCAGCCAGATGGGTGAGGTATAAATAATAAAATTATTATTATTATTATTATTATTATTATTATTATTATTATTATTATTATTATTTTGTGCCTCCCTGGAGATGCCAGGGATTGAACCTGGCACCTAATTCTCACTGAGATGGCCCAACCAAGGAGTCTTCAGCAGCAATCTGAAGCATTTTGGCTGAAGAGGCACTGCAAACAAAAACAAATAGATACACAGCTCTCCTTCAAAAAGTGCACTTCTCTGAATTTTGCAGTGCAGCTCTCCAACCAAATACTATGTGCGAGAATGCATATATTAGAGAAGTGTATGCACAAAAAATGCATGTATTTATGGAAATAACATGCAAAGGGTGCACTATAGTAGGGGGAAATGCTAAAAATGTGTATATTAGGGGAAATTGCATAAAAACATGTGCATATTAGAGGAAATGCACACTAAAATGCTGATGAAATATATAAAGAGGGTGGCTTTTTTAATGCACAAACCAATATGGAAGTGTGAAGAACTGGACTGGAAAAATAAGAACCCCAAACTGACATACTGTATTTGCCTATTCCTACTCCCATGTGATGGGACACGGGTGGCGCTGTGGGTTAAACCACAGAGCCTAGGGCTTGCTGATCAGAAGGTTGGCAATTCGAATCCCTGTGAAGGGGTGGGCTCCCATTGCTCAGTCCCTGCTCCTGACAACCTAGCAGTTCAAAAGCACGTCAAAGTGCAAGTAGATAAATAGGCACCGCTCCGGCAGGAAGGTAAATGGCGTTTCCATGTGCTGCTCTGGTTCACCAGAAGTGGCTTTGTCATGCCGCTTCCTCCCTCGGCCATTAACGCGAGATGAGTGCTGCAACCCCAGAGTCGGACACGACTGGACCTAATGGTAAGGGGTCCCTTTACTTTTACCTTTACTCCCATGTGATGAGGCAATTCCTTCACAAGAGCTGTTGCCAATTCCTGCCCACATGGAAAGGAATACATCCTCTAGGAATGTAGAAAGGTGGTTTATACTGAGTCAGAGCACTGATCCATCTAGTTGGGTGTTGCCTACACTGACTGGCAGCAGCTCTCCGGGGTTTCAGACATGCGGCATTCCCTGCCTTACCTGCAGATGCTGGGGAACGAACCTGCCACCTTGTGCATGCAAGGCAGATGCTGCATCACTGAGCTGTTGTCCTTCTCCAAAGATGCCTCCTGCATTCTACTACTTTTAAAAGGACTTGTATTTTAAAAATAAAAATAAAAATATTTAACAAATTAAAATATTCTGCCCAATTAATTGGGAGGGTGTATTAGTCAATCAAAATATTTTGATCAGCAATTGACCAATCAAATCAGTGTTGGAGGCAGAATAGATGTACTGCCAAACATGAGGGTAAGGAATAACTAGTGATTGCTTGGTAAAGGTTGTGGAGGTTGTGTTTCTACTCAAAATTCCTTGCCTTTAAAAAGAGCTATTTCCATTTCACTGCAAGTTACCGGTATGATGTGGTGGTTGTTTTTGGTTGTTGTTTTTTTTAAAAAAATAATCACCTGCATGGTCTTTGCTTGCCTTCAAACCTTCTAGTCTATCTAAAGCCTAGGTTTCGTTTCCAAAACACAATGGCAAAGAGACAACAGCAGAACAGACCTGGGCAGTGGAAGATGACTAGTCCTGATTAATCAGTGTTGTATTTTTAGCCTGCAGTCAAGCCATTAATCACTTAATTGCTCCAATTAATCAGTTAATATGCTCCAAGCTCTCTGGTTTAGTTAGAAGAGCCTATATTCTGTTGCCAACATAACAAGTTGAGTTAGGAACACAGGAATCTGCCTTATACCAAATCTGGCCATTGGTCCATCCAGCTTAGCATTGTCTACACTGAATGGCAGCAGCTCTTCTAGGTTTCAGGCAGGGGTCTTTCTTGACAGCCTGGGTTAACCTGGTGTTCACTGGCCACTGCTGTCAACCATTGGGGGGGGGGGCAGGCCTGCATACAGGCATATTTACCTGCTTCCCCACCCCAACACCTTTCTTCTTTAGAGAAGAGCCTCTCATTTGGAAATGTCAGTGCTCACTCCAGCTGACGCACCACACAGCATATATTTATTCTGAAGAGACTCACCCCAGCAATGACACAGAAAGAGCTACACAAATTATGCTGAATGCTAAAGCTTCATATGTATTCAGGAGCCAAGCTGGAGTTAATATAGCCTATTTTCCCAAAGTTGCTCTCACGTGCATGTTGAGAACCCCCCCAAATAGAATCCAGTCCCTTGGCTCAGCCTGCAGCAGAAATCAAATGAATTATAAAGGTTTGGTTTGCATTCTGAGCAGGTAACCTGAAACAACACACCTTGCTACAGTCAAAGAGTGAGAAAGAGAGTCTGTTGTGTGCCACGCAGTTCTGGTCTGCATTTCATAACGCTGATGAAAGCCAGCAGGTAGAGAGATAACCGCAAAGCACCAATTAAACATAATGGAGTGCTGGCAAAAATCCCCCCAGATGCATCAGCATCACTAAATGCTATTATAACATGGCAGGAGTAGTTACGAGTCACGTGGTTGCTTTGATCACTGAGTGCAAAGTGGGGTAATGGGGTTCTCCTGGCTTCGTATGGTCTAGTATTGATGGAATCAGCAGACACTAATCAATGGGCAATCAGTTCAGCAGGTCACACCAGGCGGATCAGGTCAGGCAAATGGAATGTGGGGGGGGGGGGTTGTTTCGTTTTGAACATGATGGTTTTGCCTGTGGCTGAGGATGAAGTGTATGCTCCTCCAAGAGAGATGCAAAAGCAACATTTCTGGATCCAGAGGAACTAGACCAGGCTTCCTCAACCTCAGCCCTCCAGATGTTTTGAGACTACAATTCCCATCATCCCTGACCACTGGTCCTGCTAGCTAGGGATCATGGGAGCTGTAGGCCAAAAAATATCTGGAGGGCCAAGGTTGAGGAAGCCTGAACTAGACTGATGTTGCTATCAGACTTGTATGACCTGCGTACATGCTTTCTGCACCCTGTGATGTATCTTTGTCCCGCGTATTTAAAAGCTAACAGTCAGGCCTGTACAGAGCTTGTCTGAGGCTCAAGGCAGGAGTCTTGTTAGAATAAAGTTATAAACTCAAGCAAAAAAAGAGGAAAAACCCCACTTGGCTCCATGCCTGAAACCCTGGAGAGCAGCTGCCCATCAGTGTAGACAGATCAATCAATGGATCCAACTCAGTTTAAAGTAGCTTCCTAAATAAATCATCATCTACTTGATCCTTTTAATTGGAGGTGCCAGTGACTGAACCTGAGATCTTCTTCATCCACACCAGGTGCTCTGGTTGAATGCAGCTTCACACTGAAGTGAAATGGAAAACAATTATGATGCCTGACAGGGAATCTCAAGCTCTGGAAATGCTAAGAAATAGGACTGAAACTTGGACCTTCTAGCTACAAGACGTGTACTCTACTACCCCAAATTTATGGTCCCTCCTTACCTGTGAGAGAAATGGGGTGTCACAGGTGTCTTGCTGTTTTCATCTGGGACCAGCTGGAGGGAATTTTATCACATTTATATCTCACCTTTGCTCCAAAGAGCTCAAAGTGGCATACGTGGTTCTCTGCCTCCCCATTTTTGTCCTCATCACAACTTTATGAGGTAACTTAGGCTGAGAGACAATGGCTGCCGCCGCTGCCCCAGGATCACCCAGTGGGGTTCATAACTGAGTGGGGATTTGAACTATGGTCTCCATAGTCCAACATTCTAAGCGCTGCACCACATTGGTGTGACGTTGTCTAATTTACGTTGTATATTCTAGTTGCAGAATTTGCGTTTGTTGCAGAATTTGAGCAAATGTTTCAGCAGCACAGTATGCAGTCCATCACTATCCCAACACAGAAGCCTGGATGCCTCAACAGTGCCAGAGAGAAGGGAGGGAGGGAGGAAAAGGAGGAAGGAAATCTTGTGCTATACTAATCAGTGTGCTGGTTACTTTTCTTGTATCTTCTTCTCAGAACATAGAAGGGAAATTTCAGCCCAGGAACAGCAGGGTGCCTTGTTCAGATGGTTGTTTTATTTGGGGGAGGGGGGGAGTTTAAACCATGCCAAATGGGTCCATTTTCTATCGTGAATTCCAAACACACAAAACCAGAGATGTTAAATCCTATCTCTGTTGCTTCTGTTCCCTTCAATGTGAAATTCAGAAAGTGTTGAATAGGAGCGATCAGAGAGAAAAAAGGGGAGCTTGATTGATAAAGTCCCTATCTGGTCATTTACGATCTGGCTGAAGGAGAAGCCAGTTTGTGCCAGCTGGGGGGGAGGGAAGCAATTAATCTGTAAACGAGCCCAGAAAACAGCCAGCCTGGGCATTGGAGTTTAAGCTGCTGGGAACTCAGAGAGAAGATAAGGCAGTAGACTTCTATTTATTGTACATTTTAATTAAGTGGCTTGTTAACGGCAGTTATCTTCGCAGTCATAAAATTACTGTTGTAATGCATTTTGGTTTTCTTTGGTGGGGGGTGTATACAGAAGGGGTGGGGTGGGCTCTGTGCCTGCAAAGGCCTTTATGAAAGCAGTTGCAGATTGCTTTTACTTTAAATCAAAGAATAAATTCTGGTGAGGAGGGATGTAGCCATGATCTAAGCCGAGCCACTAATGGTTATTTAATGTGGCCATCGGCGTTTAGGAGTCCCTAGCATACGGAATGTACACAATAGCCTCCAAACCCTCTTTAACACTTATTTGAGATGACAGGAAAAATGAAACTGTTTGTGCTTTCAATGGGAAAGCAATCATTGGTACATTATATTTGGCTTGCCCTATCATGCTAATGCGTGGTAAAAATGTCACCAACTGTATTTAAGGACCTGATGGAGTGTTGCCGTTTGATTCCTGTTACTAGGCTGATTAATAATAAGAAGGGGGGAAGAGAAAATCTTCAATTTGTATGTAAATGCAGCGGGGGTTTCATATCATCCGCGTACCTGCACCCGGAGAAAATAATAAACTGAAGTTTAATGTGGCAATTATAAGCATTTATGGAACCTTTGAATAGAGGCTGCTCCCTCCCTCGGCCATCAAGATGAGAAATTCACAGAGGAATATTACTGATGTTCAGACAAGGAAGGCTGCAGATGGTTCCCTGCGCAAATGTTGCCAGTGCAGATTAACTCATGCTCACTTTGGTACAACAATGTAAGCTACTTATGTTTAGACAAAAGTGTCAGATTTCTGCGCGCAACACCCCCCCCCAACCCTCCCCTCATCATCTGAAATGCAACCAGATTACAAGGTACTTTGGAAGGGATTGTTGGCAAGGTGTGGGGGGGGAGCAGAGAAAAGCGGGGGTGGGGGACAAAATTGGGAGAACTTGGTAATTAACATTTGCAATTAGGTGTGTTTGCATTAGGGTCTACAACTCATCCATATTGCCTTCGGGGCACAATTAGAAAATGTTGGCGTAGGGCATGAATGGACTTACCAGCTTGGGTGGTGGCCATGTGTCCTCATTTTCAGGGGACAGTTCTCTATATCTGTCAGAGGATGATCCTGCCCTCTGTTTAATGGAGTACAGTTTCAATATGATTTATTTATTATTTATTGCATTTATATCTCATCTTTTTCTCTAAGAAGCTCGAGGTGACATTCTCCCCCCTCCTCATTAATCTCCTGTGTGGTAGATTAAGCTGAGAGGCAGTGGCTGGACCCAGGGTCACCCAGTGAGCTTCATAGCCAAGTGGGGATTCGAACCTTGGACTTCCAAGGTCCTAGTCAGACACACTAACCACTATGTTCCTGGGTGGGCTCAAACGTACATAACTAAAATTACATTCCTGTGTAGACCTGGCAGCACAATGAAGGTTTTAGCAAGCGCTGAAAATAGTACAGTGAAGGTGCATTCCTAATATCAATGGGCAGGGAGTTAGAAAGTTTCCAGGTTATCATACCACTGAATCCTTTGGAAGAAGAGCAGGTTTCAAATATCACAAATATGCATACCTTTCTCTGAGAGAAGGCCCATATACTAGAATACCTAAAAATAAATCCAAATTTATTAGGTAATTTATTGTGAACTTTGGTCCTGAAAAGGATGGATATAGATATAGATATAGATATAGATATAGATATAGATATAGATATAGATATAGATATAGATATAGATATAGATATAGATAGATGGTAGATAGATATAGATAGATATAGATAGGTTACTCCCTGAGGATTTTATATATAATACATCTGCATAAGGCAAGACTATTATTCCACCTCTCATGATACATTCCCATGTACCTTTGGAGATGGTTGACAGTGGCTAGTACAATATAAAACATAGGAAGCTGCCTCCAATCAGCCCAGCATTGTCTCATTTGACTGGCAGTGGCTTTCCGGGGTCTCAGGCAGACACAGTTATATCTCATCTCCTACGAACTAATTTATTGTTTTATTTATTTGCTTATTTTTGGTATACTGCCCTTCATCCATAGATCTCAGGGCGGTTCACAAGACAAAAGACACAAAATACATAATGATATCAGGAACAAAAACAAAGCAAAGCCATAACTCCCCACAAACACATTTAAAAGGGTATAGGATGTTAATACTTTTAAGTGGAGAGAACAGCGATTGGTCCTGGGACTTTCTCCACGTAAAGCCCATGTTTCATAGCTGAGCTATGACTCGATGTCATTTCCATTTTTTTCACCTAATGTTATAAAGCAGATTGTGCATATTTGAATAAATCAATAAATGCAAAACATGCTTTTTGTTACCAGAAGGCACCTTCTCTATACCAAAGAAACCCCTTCTTTTGATCCGACCCTTATATTTTTATCTTGATCTTTTACGTCATAAATGTGTGCCAAACTTCCCAAAGCCCACAATACCCAACTGACTGACGAACCAACTGAGAATCATTTATTCCAGGATGCATCCAATACTAGTCAGAGCAGACCCACTGAAATTAAGGGACACGATTAACATAGGTCCGTCCATTCCAGCGGCTCAACACTAAGCAAAGCTTAACTGCACATAACCCACTGTTCCCTCACTTGATATATTGCCCTTAGTTTCTATCATTTTTGTAATCAATATTTTATTATATATTGGTTGGCTTGCAACCTTGTAAGCTGCCTTAATTTTTAATTTTTGGGAAAGGCAAGATCTAAAATATCAGCTATAAATACCAAATTTATTGCTGTTGCTCCAGTGAATGTGTCTCTGTGACAATCTTGCCACTCAAAATAACTAAAAAAATAAAAATGGCATTGACAGAGTTCTTTGATATCCATAACTGTATCTCATATCTCATAACTGTATCTCATATCTATCGCTCTCTCTATATATTAGTTCGCCTCTCCCTAACGATCATCAGACCTTTTAACAAATGCTTCCTAACTCTATGCAGCTGATTCTTAATAAAGTGCAGCATCTGACTGGTCACATTCTTGGGACTATGATGTGGGGAAGGGGCTTGCGGTTGGCTTGCTAATGGAACGGTAAGTACTGCCGATGCAGAGAATATGGGACTTGTATAAGAATACATTACAGCTAGGCACCCACTTTGATGTATGCTCATGCACAAAGCCTTCCTACATGGGAACTTGCGATTAAGCCTGCCCACCCCATAGATGCTCCCAAATTGTGGTAATGTATTGATCTGTGCTTTCATATCCCAGCCTGTGTATACATACAGATGACAAACAAGCGCATTAAGCTGTGAGCACCGCCAGCCTGCGAACAGGATAAATTATCGTCCGCGCATAGCAACAGTACATCCTCATTAGAATGGAATTCTTAACTAACCGAAGGGTACGCAGTTTGTTTTCATTTACCGTAATGTGCCATAAAAGGTTATAGATATTCTTCATAGATCATCTCCACAAGATGAAATCAATGACCTGTTAAAAACTGCAACCTTGACAAAGTCTTTTTCTAACACTCTCAGACAAGGGTTTTAACTTCCGCCAGCCTCAGGTTGATGATCTTTTAAAACAGATGAGCTAGGTGTTGTTGTTTTAATTATCAAGATTCTCTGGTTGAAATTCCAAAATAAAATAGTGTCTCTGATTTAAAAGGCAATGCTCAGGTTTCCTTTAAGAAATGATAACACTGTGTGTGGAGATCAGATATTAATTAATTTTAAACAAATTCGGAGCAAATGTAGTTATGAATCATTTGAAGTGCGGGCGATATTTATTTTGCTGGCTTCGGTTTTATTTTACTGAATTTGGTTCAGTATTTCTTTCACAACCAAGAGAGGTTGTCCATGAGGAACGCCATTTTCCAGAAACAAGATCAAGAGCAGTGAACTGTCCAAGGTCGTACACAAACATTTCCAAGTCTCCTGCCCACATTTTGATACACAATGTGTTTCCACCACAAAGGGAGTCACTTCAATGGAGGGGACACCTCTCCATGCCATATGACACACAATTGATTTTTGGCAAATATGGGGGACCTGTGGCCCATCAGCTTCAGCCAGCACAGCCAATGACAACAACAACAACAACAACAACAACAACAACAACAACAACAACAACAACAACAACAATTAATAAATAAATAAATTCATTATGTCCTTGGTAAACAAACAGGGACAGATGAAGTGCTTGTATTCTTCCTTCCTATATAATTCATGAAAGGAGAGCAAATTGCCCCTACCTTTGTCTACCTTCTCAGAGATGTACCATTTTTTGTCAACTTTGACATTTTAGCCACATCCCCTTCCTGCTTGGTTGGAATTGTGCAAGCTCGCAATATAGTTGCTATTAATACTTTATGAGCTGTTAGGTTTTGGTGCTACAATTGTACAACGTTTTAAAGTTAATTTTTAGGGAATACCAACCCTTTTCTTACATTACAGCTATAATTTTCTCCCTAAAACTCCCAATGTTTACAAGTCCACCATCCATGCGCTGGTGACACATTTCCAACATGTATCACTAACAGTGTTATTATCTTTTATGTATAACTGAGCAAGTCCATTTATCCTCTGCTTTTGTCTCCCTCTCCCATCTTTTGCAAGTGGAGTCTGTTTACTTACCCTTCTGGGAATTCTATAGGGGATGCTGAATACTGACATAATCCCTCTGTTGTCATAAAAACATTCAATTTTCCCTCTGGTTTTTCAGAGTAAATTACACAGGTTAGTCGGTCGACATAAAAACTTTATGATGAGAAGTGTCCCTCCTTGGAGGGTTCCCTAACACCAGAGTAATCAACTTGCTAATGCTCTCCATTGGGAGAACCCATTAGCAGAAATCTCTAAAGCATTGCCGAAGCTAAGCCTTGTATGGGTTGGGTGGAAATGCCTGGCTCTTACTTCTTCCATGGATGAGTACAAACACTTCATTTAAAATAGACACAAATGGAAAGGTCATATCAAACCAATTTAACTGCATTGGCTCCCTCTCAAACATGGAGCCTAGGGACTTTTAGCACCGTGAAAGCACTAAGGTTGCTTCCCAGACAAACAACCTTCAAAGTTATAGTACTGTGAAGGCACAAAGGATCTGCATTAAGTTGTGCTAAGCACTCTCACCATTCCTGCAGTTCTTTGAGGGTACCAAATTGATGGGCGATAATTTAGTGGTAGGGCACGTGCTTTGCATAAGAAACAAATCCCAGGTTCAAGATATGGTCCAGGACAGATTCCTGCTGAAAACCCTGGAGTGCATCTGCCAGTATCAGTGTAGATGACACTAAGCTAGATAACCCAGTGTACAAGGCAACTTCCTATTTCCTAAACAGGTTTGAAAACTGGTTTAAAAGTGTCGGGTGCAAACGAAAAAAGGAGCCAGTGTGGTGCAATGCAATGGCCTCCAAAATTTACATTTTCATAGCCCACCTTTGACCTGCAATATGTGGGATCCACTTTTGGTACCATCACTGCACAAGAGGAAGGAACCAGCAGGCCTGGGGGAAGCACAAGGTTCTCAGAGGAAGGAGGGGGTGTGGAATGGAGTGGACTATGGTGGAGGAAGACTTTACTGGATGATGAATGAGAACAGGGAACAGGTACACTCTGTGCTGCAACATTTTGTTGCAGGTCCCACTTGTATCTATCTGTTAACATAGCTCCTACCTAACTATGGAAATCGGTATAAATTTATTTATTTATTACCTGTATATCCCACCTTTCCCAAAGCAGCTCACTGTGGCATACATAGTTCTTTTCCTCCCTGTTTTATCCTCACAACAACCCTGTGAGGTAGAATAGACTGAGGGATTGAGTTTCAAGGTCAGCCAGTGAACATCATGGCTTAGTTCTTTTTCTTTCTTTCTTTCTTTCCTTTCTTTCTTTCTTTCTTTTCTTTCTTTCTTTCTTTCCCCTCCCAAGGCATACCTCATATTTTATATTGTGCCACTCATCTGTTCTTGAGTATTCGCTCTCCTGCCCTTGTTTATACGCATCCCCCTTTCCCTCAGGCTCCTTAGCATTATTTAAAGTGAGTTTTAATTGTTATTTATTGCATGAGAAACCACCAGAGGTTCAGGGGGGGCAGGGCCACTGTATAAATCCTCTGCGGCTGCCGTGAATGATAATATTGGAGGGGGTTGCATCTGGATACACTTTCATGGCAAATATTTTCCTTTATACCGAGATGGGTGTACAATACACAGATGGCACAAGCTGGTACGAAACAGGCAAAGAACATCTCTCTCTTTCTCCCTCCATCTCCTCCTCTTCCCTTTGCTACATTTGTTGAAAGCCTTGAGTGGGAGGATGTTAAAGCTTACACACATCCCAGCATGTCAACCTATGGCCTACTGTGATATTTGACTGTCTGCTGCGTCTAAGCAGCTGGAGGAATGTCAAACTGTCATCGCTGATTAAAATGGGATTTTACACGAGGCATCAAACATATTGTCAAAAATCTTGATTTCACACCACGAAACAGAGAAGAAGTTAATCATTCTTCCATTGGAACAGTGGATACAGGGTGAGGGGATTTTATTTTTGTTACGTTTTAGATGAGGTGGAGGTAAGCTACCATGTTTTCTTTCCTCCCACTGATCTCCGGGAACGGTTAGTCACTTCCTGTTGACTCGGTGAACAAGGCGTGATCTCTTCCCTCCAGCCCTCCCAACTGGAACGGTAGTCCTGCGACTAGGGAGGTTCTCCCAAACTGACACAATTATCCATCTTTACAGACATGTAGCAACCTCCTGAGTTCTGAGGGCAACTGTGCTGGAACTAGGGAACTCATCGCTGCCGCACTCAGGTCCTGTTTGCGAGTTTCCCACAAGCATCTCGGGCCAATGGCCTGATGCAGCAGAGCTCTTCTCATCTTTCAAGAAGTTGGTCATCATTCACGCTGCACCTGCTTCTAATTGGCCCACAGCAATTTGACAGGCAACAGCTGCTTTGCCTCTCAAGAGGAATTATGATCCACCCTGGTTTCAGCAGGGGTGAATCTCCCTCACATAACCCCAGAGCACTGGTCTTCAGCCGGTGGGTCGGGACCTGCTACTGTAAACTGCTCTGGGGTTTTTTTGTGAATAACAGTACATAAATAAAATTGTTGTTGTTGCTGCTGCTGCTGCTGCTACATTTATATAACACTTATTTGCCAAAATGGCTTCTAAGTGGCTTCTATATTCAACAGGTACAGGTTTTAACAGGCACCGATCTGGGGACTTCCCGTGAGGCAAAATGGCAAGTGCCACGGCTGCACTGAAATCCTAGGGACCGCCAGCACCAACCAAAGGCTAATTTTCCCCCTCAAGCGCCCGCCGTCCAACAAACTTCGTCTTCATTGGACAAGAGGCTGAAGAAGGGAGGTTAAGGGAAAGGGCAAAGAAGAATATGCATGCGTAATCATTAGCCTTTAAATTTTTAACTTTTAACTCTTATCTGTGAACTCCCAATCCCACTTCCCACCGTTAACTTGACCACAAACCCTCCCTCATCTGTGTATATGATTGTGTGTGCAGGTGCGTGTGCAAGTGAGTGTATACATGCAACCCCCAATCACCCCCTCCCTTTGGCCCCACCCCCATCTGTCTCTTACATGTCTGCCACTCCCTCTCTCCCATCCCCTCTTCTTTTCTTCCCAACCTTATACTGAATATAACACCAATGTCTCACAACAAATGTAACTGACCTGTAGAAAACACAACTGGAAGAAAGAGACAATACATGTCCTTTTGTTCCTGAATGCACTTTACAAATCCCTCGAGTCCTTTCCACTCAATGCAGGAAGATGGAGAGGGGTGGAAGAATTCGGATTGGCGCATGTGACCTTGAACATCCTCTCCTGATAGAGTTCAATAAGACTTGGGAGATGGCTACAGTAGCAATACCAAAACAAAACATCTTGCTTGTTGAAATAAGCTAATTCCATTGACTAGTAGTATGGTGTAGTTAAAAAGTGAGATCAATTTTGAAGAACCCTACTGGGTCAGATCAAAGATGATCCAGCAACCTGCTTCCCACAGTGACCAATCAAATGTATCCAAGAAGTCCATGTGGAGGACTTGAAGGCAATAGCCCCTCCCTCCTACTATTGTACCCCTCCAGCTGATATTCAGAAGTACTCTGCCTCATCCTCCATGCATTGGTCCAATCCCCTTTTCCAGTTCAACTGGTGGTCACCACCACATCTCCTGGGGGAAAAACTCATAATTAAAACTCCATTAATTGTGGAATTTTATGGGGAAATCCCTTTTGTTGAGTTCTGAACATCCTGGCAGTCAGGTTTGAATCTGGTGAAGCCAAACCCTAGTATCCAGCCTCCACCACCTCCAACCAAATATTTGACTATCTGGCAGCTGTTTCTATTTTATAATAATCATACACAGTTTTCTTCTTTCCATGCTGTTGCTCACACAAAATGATTTGAAACGCACCCACACCCAGCCACACAGCCACACACACACACACACACACACACACATCACAGGGTCATTAAGCTAGATTGAATCATTTGCAGGATTGGGTTATTGGTGAAAATATGGGAACAAAAACAAACTTTTCAAGCCGCATGACAATTGAAAAACCAGCTTTAGTCCCCCTCCCCTTTTTTTCCCACAAGTTTGCCCAACGAGAGATATCATCTCGGGCCTGCTCCATGTCTCTTTCAGAATTTTAATATAGACACAAGGCAAAGGTACAAACAAAAATAGAAGATTAATCTCCAACCTATCACAGTGAATGCCACAGTGTGTTGAGATTGTTCGGAACAGCTGCTTGGAAACCCTAGAGGACATGGCTCTCTAAATATTTTACAGATCATAGTCATTAATAAACAAGGGATTATAGATTAGTCTAATCACCTGGAGAGGACCTGATTTCGAGACAACCTAGAAACTAAGTCAACAAGCATATCGTTTAGGGGGCCGGTGGTGTTTTCGTTCTTAACCCTGCTGTGCCAACCCAACTGCATAGTTGCCTTTGAGCAAGGACTTTGGTGCCAAGTTGCTTTCCAGGTCCAGCTTTGGGCATGCCACCGTTTTGACAATCTCACTCGTTCTGATAAATGCGCATGGAAGCAGTTTTACTTAAACCAAGTACTTTAAGAAGAAACACCAAATCATACAATGTACAACATTTGAAACTAATGCTGCATAGGCACCATACATTTAAAGCACATGACCTCTCCCAGATACTCCTAGGAACGGTAGTTTACCCCCACAGAGCTTCAGTCAGGGATATCATTGGGGACCGCCTCTTGGTTTTAGGTTTGGGCCCTTATATCTCAGGGTCTGAGATATTCCTGACCAGGCCACCTCTATTCGTTGGTTAGCTGCTGCTTCGCAGGAGGTCGAGGGGGAGGCACTACATTGGCCTATCACCTTGCTCCTTCCTCTTCTACAGCAGCAGCAATGTGACCAACCAGTGGTCAGCTGAATGGTGGTGTCCCACCAAATCATATGTTACTGGGTGTAGCCAGTTTTTTTTTCTGAATGATAACAGCTGCCAAGTGCTGAGAAAGTAGGGAGTGTAGCATTGGCTGAGTCTTGGCACACAGGCACAGCAGTGTGCAGTAACAGGCACCAGTACCACAGGTTTTTCCCAATGCTACTGTGTGCAGGTGTGAATAGGACCTTTAAGAGGACATAATAACTGCTTTGCTAGAGCAAACCATGAACCATCCAGTCGAGCATTCGGTCTCTGCCCATACTGATATATTCTTCTCAGATGTGTTGAGGTGTTCCCCATGCAGAAGCTCATAGGTTCAATCTGTAGCATAAAAAAAAAAACACCACTGGCAAAGAACTCTGACTGATACACTGGAGAGTCAATGTCACGTTGGAGAGCCACTGTCAGTCTAAAATTAGTACAGTTAATACTAGATTGAATGGACCAATAGCTGGTAGAATGTAGCTCTCCCAATTCAATGTAGAACAGCCAAAGACCTGGTAAACAACTATATAACCATGTCTATGCTTATCCTGATTATCATCTCAAGAATTTTAACACACTTAACCTCTACTTAGGAGCAATATATAAATAATTGCATCTATAATGAGATGGTGTTCAAATGACACTGTCCACATACCGCTTGACTTAATGACAGAACCATTCATTTTAATGGTGTGAGACTGCATTAGATTGTAGTGATAAACTTTATTTTGTTTGTTTATTTAAATTTGTCTCCAACCCTTCCTCCCCAAGAAAGCACATATGTGTGTGTGTGCATGTGCAAAGAGCCAAGCAATTAAAATAAAATAAAAACATATTTTAAGAATTTGAAAACATTAACATCTTCCTTTAAAAAAAAAAAAAGTCACATACACATTTCAAAAATGCCAAGAACAGTTGGTTTCAGCCATCACATGCCTGGGAATGTGATGGGAATGTTTTTAATACCTCTTTGATGGTTAATGATGATGGGGAGAAACCCCCTTCATCAAGGAAGGCATTCCACAAATGGGGAACCACCACTGAAAAGGCCCCCTAACAGGGCCTACAGGGAGTCAATACAGTTAAACTGATTTAAAATGGCTGTTGATTTGTGACTATCACATACACATTCCAGTTCCCCACATACATGTGCTCCAGTGCCTTGCTCCATATCACACACACACACACACACACACACAGTGTTTGTATTGTACCATGCATGTGGATCAACCTATGTATGTTGATACACACACACAAATTAATGATCAGACCCAACAAAGCCCCACAATTCCGCAGATCACACCTCCTCCCCAGCCGGCACACTGACTTCTACCTACATATGGTACTATATGAAGCATGTAAACCTTTTCCTATTGAGAAAAGTAAATATTGGCTTAGTGTGCAGGCAAAGTAAAACAAGTGGCGTTTGTCCCAACAAAGAAGCCATTGCTTCCCCCCCCCCCTTCACCCAACTACAAACAGAGACAAAAGGGACAGAAAGTAACAAGTAACGCAACCACTGAAACCTTGGGCAAATAAGCTCAGCTTGTTATCACAACAGTTTGTGCAACGGTGGCAGAATGGCGCAGGCATCTTGGAACATGAGAGAAGGACTGGTGTTGTTTTTTGTCTTTATGGAGGTGACCGCTGGGTTCCTGTCCATATCTTAGTTTAAGATCCTTACTGATGGCCTGATCTGTATGGCAGGAGATTTAAGAAAGCAAGAAATGAATCCACATATGACGAGAGGTATGTTCCTTCTTATTGCTCCTTATTATTGCTGCACACGTCCTGAGCAGGGCCGGATGAGGCCCCGAGCTACTGAAGGTAATGAGGGCCTTTATATATCCAGCTGTCCTTTGTCAACAACAAATTGTTGCTTTTTTGTTGAATATATGCTATATGGTTATTTATGGACCTAACAGGCATCTAAAGCCATTTGCACATTACAAAACACACTGTTACTGTATGTAGGTTTTATTTTATTTGTTTTTTATCTTATATTTTGGAAATGTACATCCAGTTTTGTTTGGGGGGGGCAAGAGAGTGGGGCCCTAAGCTATAGTTTGTTTAGCTTATACATAAATCCAGCACTGGTCCTGAGGCTGATCTCTGCCACTGAAATGAGATTCTGGGAATGAGATGTAGAAAAAGGCTCTGCTCCCACATACCGGTAGCCTGTTTATTTTCTGATGCTGATCTAAGAACCTGCACTATCCTTAAGGCTGATTCACAAATTGCATGGGTTTGGTGTCCACCATAGATGCTTGAGGGTATACCCATAAATGTGAGTGCAAAACACTCATGTCTGCAACCTTGGTATGAGCGTACGGTCACACTTGGCCGTGAGCTGGGACTGGAGCTCTGTTGAAGCTCAAGCCCAAACCTGGGTTTGCTGCCATGCAATGTGTGCCAAAAAGAAAAAAAAATGGGCAAAAGAAGCTTCACCACACAAGCCAAACGGTACCTCCAAGAATCCCTTATGGTGGTGTAGATTGTGCTCCATGGTGTCCATAAGTGTCACAATCCCAGCATCATCCAGGGATGTAGCTCAGTTGTAAAGCACATGATTTACATCATCAGTGATGGTCAATGTTGTGTCCTGCTGCAAAGGCTTTGAACTGCCGCACAGCGTAGCTGGAGTGGTGAAAGTTGCAGTCTAGCAACATCTGGAGGGCACCATGTTAGCTGACTGCTTCACATACAGAATGTGCCATGCACTTAGTCTGAGTTCAGTCCCTAGCATCTCCAATCAGATGCTATGACTGGTAGTGAAGACCATGCTCTGGGCAACCTTGGGCAAGGTGAACCAATAGTCTGACTCAGTATAAGACAATGCCAGATGTCCTTAATGCAGCGTCTGCGAGTGGTCCAAAGATAGATTGATATAGATGTGGATATGGATAGATGGATTTGGATATCTCTCACACACACTCACATACACATTCCTGCCTAAACAACAGCAAAGGCAGCAAATTCAATCAGGACTCAGTCCTAGCAATATGCCATAAACAAAAATGGAAATTCCATACATTCTGTCTTTCCAGTCCATCATTAGGGGGTGATGAGTGTCATGTCAATGAGGTTTTGAATAATAGTGAGAGGAGATGGGTTCCCATTACTGTTATCAAATTCAGGGTCCCTTTTTAAGAAGCCAGAGTGTCCCTGGTAGGCAAATAATCTGAAATCTCAGCTGTGACCGGACACTTAGCTATCTCATATGTTTCACTTCCTTTCCATCAAAACTGCAGGGAATTGACCATTTTCATGCAACAATGCAAAGCCCCTCATTACCATCTCCTAAATATGCATGAAGAAAATGCTGAATAATGACCAGCCAATTGTCACAGGAGATTGGCCTTTTACCGTCCAATAAGGCAACATATTCATCTCTCCCAGCTATGGCATATAAAGACTTGAAGCCTAGAAGGGTTTATATATATATATATATAGAAAAATAGACAGGTGGAAAAACTAAGAGGGAGGAGGGGATTTCGAAATGCTAAATAAAATAAAAAAATCCGTCATGTTGACTGACATTTTTAAACTCCATGCATCTTATCCAGGGTGAGATATGATTATCTGACTGTCATAGGATATGACATGACAGATCCACCAGCCCTGCATAAGGAGGTGGACGATGACTGCAATGCAGGTGGCTGGGTGACAATCTTGCATGTGATTTGATTCCTTAAAATATAAATAAATAAAGTATTGCCATTCAGTGCATTCCCAAGCAAATTGGGGGGGGGTGTAATCCGGAATTAATATCCAACCCATTGTAATCAGCCCCTGAAGTACTGAAAAGTCAAAACAAGTAAACAAGCTTTAATCTTTGTGCTTCCACACCATTCCAGGATATTGGGCCATTTTATTATTACTATGTTTTTTATCAAGCACAAGCCCAGCATTCGGGATAGATGGATAGGGGATCTCAGCACTATTAATTATTATAAATACCGTTATTAACACCATAGCTGCACTCCAGTCTTAAGTGCAAGGGGAAAACCCATTGATCTGGATTTCAACTGAATTATGTGGTGTCCAGTACTGGAGCAAGTTGTTTGACATTTTTGATGCACAAAAGATTAGGTCCAGATTTTTCAGCAAATGCAAGTTTTTCACACCTGGAAAGCTGCTTTGCCTAAAACCGCAAATTCCATGTCATTTGCAACCATTTTCATATTCTCACATTTAGTACTTTCATTATTCAATGGCCATTCTGGAAAAGCATTTCTCCTTCCAAAGCCTCAACATATGAAAACACAGTCACATTATGGGTGCAGTCACATTAGAGATGCGTGCACAGCCCAAACATTTCTTTAAATTCAAATGTAAGGGAGAGAAGGGGAAATCTTCTAAAGAATATTAATATATATTTATATTGAAATTTGCAAAGGGAGGGGGAGAAAAAGATTTCCTCCGCCAATCCTCTTTCATTCTCTGAACAATCATTTCTGTTTGTTTATTTTTCTGCTTTGGGGATCCACTTCACAGGTCCGCCTTGTCGGGATTGGAGGGGGGGGTAATAACACTTCGCCTCCTCTTCCCCCAAATCAAAAGCGAGCATTTGAAACTCATGTCCAAAGAGCTTTGATATGCTCAGAGTCCCCCTCATATGGCAGTATGAAGGGGAGGGGAGAGAAATTTCTCAGCTCCATTTAAGTCTCATGCAAAGAGCTTACAACTGTAATTAAATCATTAAATTCTTGTCTACGCTTCACAGAGCGTAGAGAAATTAACTTCCCACCAACCTCATTTTCTATTTGAACATGAAATAATGATTTTCTGCCAGTCTAATTACAAAGGCAACATCTGATCAAGCCAGCATCCAGAGGGGATTATCACGTGCGCGAGTATTAGACCTCATTACTAGCTTGAGTGCAAAATTATTACATCTTGTAATTGGATGGTGAGATTTATATACAGATCGGGCCGGTTTCTGTAAGATTATAATTACAAGCTTCGTTGGTTAGCTACTTATCAGAACTTTGCAGGAAAAAAACAAAACAAACGACTGGGCGAAATGAGGATTTCATTAACCTGTAACCCTACCATGGGGGGAAAACGAGTGTAACATTCATGTTATGCATTAAGGAAAATGGGTTCATCCATTTCTCGGTTGGCTTTGTGATGGCTGAGCAAAACAGTCTGTTTCATTTATTTAACCTGGATAATCTGGCACTGGAAGAAGGAGGGGAAAAAGAGAGAGAGAGAGAGAGAGAAATAAATGAATGAGCTGTCTCTTCTGCTAGGCTGGGCCCAATGTATCTATTACTTAAGGGTAACTGGCTGTGAAGCCATCCATTTTTGCAGGTTGCAAGGGGCCGCTTTTCTGCAAGCAGGAAAAGGGGAGAGGGCCATTGATTACACACTGCTGTTTAGAGGGAGGAAGAAAAGGAAGGAAGGAGGAGGAATTAGATTTATGTCACAGAAACATTAACACAAACAGATTGTGTGTGTGTGTATGTACACACAAATACAGAGAGAGAGAGAGAGAGAGAGAGAGAGAGAGAGAGAGAGAGAGAGAGATTAGACAGAAAGACAGGCAAGTATCATTATACTTGAATGTTTCCAAAGCAGTAAAAGCAAAAAAGGATAGGTCTCTGCCCCATGGAGCTTACACACCAATATTAGCATAAGGGTCTAAGGGATTTATCAATGAGCGGCAGCTTTACTGCATATGAAAAGGGATAATTTCTCTTTCTGCTGTTTTCAAGCCTCCAAAGAGCACTAGTGTTTGAGGTTTGGGCCGTATGCAAATGAATTTAAATTAAACCAGTTAACCAATGAGTTGGTTGAAAGGCAAAAGTTGAATCCACTGGAATATCTTTGAGCAGATGGCAGTCCTCAGACAAACAGTTCGGCAGGCAGACTGGAGATAGTCCAAATCAGCCGCCTTATCCTCACCCTCTTGCACAAGGAATCTAACAACAAGATTCTACCTGACTGTGTCTGGGGCTTACACCCAAGTAAGTATGGTTCGGAGGTCTGAAGCCCTCATCAGTGCTTCAGCTGATCTGATACCTTGAACTAAAATTTGAAGGTGCAGTGAGGGTGAGGGTGTGAGATGTAGTCAGCAGTTAGTCCCTCGATTCTGCTGCTTCTACTCTATAACCCCCAACATATAAAGGTGCCTAATCAATGCATCAACTGATCTGATGCAGAAAGAGAGAGAAAAGGGAGCAGCAGGTTAAAATAATAAATAAAATTGTTCAATTACCAAGCAAACACAGGTTTTCTCCTCCCCCCCCTTTCTTCCACCGCCCCCTTTCTATTCCGCCCCCTCCCCTCCTTAAACAAGTGATTCCACCGCGCAAATCAATGTTGGCAGGGCAGGCAGCCCGCCACTAATCTTGGCATTACGAGTCTCCAATCACAACCTGGCAGGTAATGGAGTTGTTATTGAACTTCATAGTTCGGATTAGATCCTCTGCAAAGATCAATGTGCTTCTAAAATAGGATTGATAAACCCTTGATAGAAATCTGAATCCCTGAAGCCACGGAGGGTGCCCTGGCGTTTATATGCCGGGGGGGGGGGGGGGGACGTAGTGGAGGGGAAGGGGAGAAGGGACTGGAAGGATTGGAGACCCTTTTAGGAGAAAATGGATTCTTGAACCTTTTGAAAGGGGTGTGTCTCCTAAGGAAAGTTTGTGCATGTGCATGCGCGGCTCTGTTGTTTTAAATTTTAATGTACTGTCAGTCTATCTCACTACAGGCGCCAGGAAAAAAATTTCAATCTTAATCATGCTTACCAGGAAGTAAGGCCACTGCAGACAGTGGGGCTTACTTCTGAGAAAACATGCATAGAATCGGGGTCCATGTGAGCTGCAATGGGTGGCATCAAATGTTAGTCCTACTGAGATTAGACTCATTGAAGTCAGTAGACATTAGTCATTCGTTTCAGGGGGTCTACTCTGAGTAGGATTTAGTTGGCTCCAACCCTATGCCCCTAGAGAGAGAGAAATGCCCCAAGAAGACTAGCAACCTGATCCTTTACATGTTTACTCAGAAGTAAGAGTTACTTACTCCCAAGTCATTGTACAACGATGTTTGTATTGTTAGCGCTCCCTGCCCAATTCCATAAGTGTGGGTGAACATCTTTTGGACAGTTCAGACTGAGCGAAGCAAAAAATATTCTGTGCATGCTTAGATGCCCTTAATTATTATGTTCCTACCAGCGCAGTGATTTCAGTGCACTGGGGTAAAGTTATCTTATACATCTTGTAAGATATCTTATATATCTTATAAATACGCTCCAAATGGTCTGGGGCGTGTTTGTTCCTTTTATCACCACAAGGTAAACCTCCAGTTAAACCTATTGAGAAGTCAATTCCATTGTGTTCCGTTTGTTTGCTTGCTTGTTTTAACTCCTTAGATGGGGATGTTTAGAGCTGCAGTCCTCATTCTAGAATTCAAATAGAATAACTCCACAACAGCCTGAGCCCCGGAGTCTTTCTCACTCGCCTCTCTCAGCAATTCGGGCCAATGTGGAAGAGAAAGAGGAGCCCTGGTTTTGAAATAAATATTACCTACGAGGCCGAAACTAAAGGTTACTAAGATGTGTATCTGTGGGAGACCGGCTCACACGTGCACGTCTGCGCCTTGCCTTTGCCTTGCGGTACCCGTGAAGACGGGAGGCTGAATGTGTGAATGGACCCCACCGAAAGGCATCTCGTTCAGCATCAGAGCGTTCTCAATCAACTGCGCTGTTCAGAGTTCTGATTACGGGTTCACGCTGGCTTGCAAGTCAGCACGTGATGCTGTCTTCGATGTGAACGTGTGAACCTCAATAATCTCTCTCTGCGCGCGAGAGATATTTGGCTCTCACGTTCATACACAACACACATACACAAGCAAAAAAATTCAAGCAGACTGAACAAGACCCAAACAAAGCCGAGCATTTTAATGTCTCATTACTTTTCAGAGGGACTGAATGAACACATATTTCTCGTGGAAATCAATGCGCTATAAAAGTACTCGGTATTGGCTAGATCACACCCCGTGCCAATTGTTGTTGTTTTAATATATACCTATTCTTTCTGTGCCGGAATAAAGAGAATAATGATATCCGTCTTTTATACGCGCCTGCAGGCACAATTCAACACAGTACCAGCACCCGAATCCGGATCGACGTAATTCGGAGCATACTGAAGATCCCAAATCAAAAGGACGCGATCTTATACGAGTCTACTCGAAAGTAAGCCGCACTGATTGCAGAGGAGCTTGCTCCCAGGAAAGTGGTTCTAGCGCTGTAGCCTAAATATCTGATTCTCCAGTTTCCTCCTTTCCATTTACACTACTAGTTTTGAGACTTCTAGCCGAGGCTATCAATGACGGATGTCTTGCCAGGCAGAGAAACGCCTTTCGATGTACAATGCATCCATTGTTTTAAAAATAAAATAAGAAAGATTATTTGGATTAGACAAGGGCCAGCCTCGTTTGGCAAAAAGTTCTTAACCTTTGCTTTAACAAATAAAAAAAGGGGGGAGCAGCAGGCCTGTCTACAAGCTGACTTGAGAGTAAGCCTTATTGAACGGAGTGGGACTCACTTTTGAATGCATTCTGCTGGGATCGGACCACAAGACTGCAGCTTGGAAGACTTGGGCTAAAGGTGAGGTTCCTCTGCCTCCTTAGTGAACGCAACGAGTTTGATTTCGAGAGAAAGCTGCAATAGGATAGGGCTAGTAAGAACCTAGAGTCTCTCCTTTTCTTCTTAGCTCCGGCTAGTGGCCTGCACAGATTGCCCTGCCCTTGAAGGCGGGCGATTAAACGTGTGAACGGGCTGTCTCGAAAAGCCTCGCATTGGAGATGATCAGAAAGTTCTTTCTGTGGTGCTGAAACTGGGATAGAGGGAGGTCGTCCATCTAGCATAGAACAAGCTCATTGACAATGACTTTCCAGAGTTTCAGACGGTCGTCTTTTTCAGATCTTACCTGGAGCTGTTAGGGATTGAATTTAGGACCTTTTGCGCTAACTCTGATGTTCTGGGTGCCATTTTTGGCTGAAGAGTGGGCTAAAAATCCTTTAACTAAAACAAAATAAAGGCAAAGAGATACAATCCTATATGTGCTTACTCACAAGGGAAACCCATTGAATTCATTCCTCCTTACTTTTGAGCAGAGGACATGCTAGCACTGGGGCAAAGTCCATGCTTCCCACCAGCACCCATAAAACTGCATATTATGGGAGCAGCAGTAAACAATAGTGGTTAGAAGGTTGGACTAGCATTCAAATCCATGCTCAACCATCAGTGATAGCAGCCAACTATTAGCCTCCCCCCAAAAAAAGGGCGTTGGGCCACCCGAAAGTTGATGGGCATTGCCATTCAAATGGTGTGCCTGCACCACATCATGTGATTGATTATGCATAGCGGGGCTTACCTGCCCCCCCTCAATATTTTATTCAAGTTGGCACCCCTGTCAACCATCAAGCTGACAGGGTGGTCTTGGGGTGGTCACTATCTCTGAGCCCAACCTACCTCACAGGGTTTAAAAAAGGAGCCATGTCTTGAGCTCATAGGAAGAAAGGTGTAATCATCCTCTTCTAGGCCACCAGCTTCTTTTGTTCTTCTTATTTTAAAAACATTTTCTATTTAGACAGCCGGGCATGTATTTCATGTTTAAAGGTAAAGGTAAAGGGACCCCTGACCATTAGGTCCCATCGCGGACGACTCTGGAGTTGTGGCGCTCATCTCACTTTACTCGCCGAGGGAGTCAGCGTACAGCTTCTGGGTCATGTGGCCAGCATGACTAAGCTGCTTCTGGCGAACCAAAGCAGCGCACGGAAACGCCATTTACCTTCCTGCCGGAGTGGTACCTATTTATCTACTTGCACTTGACATGCTTTTGAACTGCTAGGTGGGCAGGAGCAGGGACTGAACAACGGGAGCTCACCCTGTCGTAGGGATTCGAACCACTGACCTTCTAATCGGCAAGCTCTAGGCTCTGTAGTTTAGACCAAATATGAAACTGCACATGCTCAGAGTCTGCTGTATTTTTAATATCAGTGTTGGAAAACTGTTTTTATTTCTTAACGGATCAAGACTGCAGAACCAGATATGAGGCATGAAAAGGCTGGAGAGGAGGAGGAGGAGGAGGAGGAGGAGGAGGAGGAGGAGGAGGAGGAGGAGGAGGAGGAGGAAAATGTTAATTGTTTGCTTCACAACTAAAGTGATACATTTGGCCACCTAAAAATGGGGAGGAGGGCACTCCATAAGGACCATTATGGCGAAGGTCTAAAATAACTACCAGTATGTAAATATGCACAGGATTGCAGCCTTAGAAAAGCAACCCTCTCTGAAACCCACCCACTCACACACCCTCAAAACTGCAATATGAGGATGAGAGGCCAACCTTAGAGGGATGTTGTAAAGATTTCTGGAATATGACACATGACACCATTTGAACTCTACAGCATAATTACCATCAGGTGGTATCCAATATCAGCTCTACTCAGAGAAAACCCATTGACATTACTATAAATTTATTAAATTCATATATTGTGTTTCATCAAAAGACCACGGGGTTGTTTATAACATGGAACACAAATGTCATCTATACAATATAAAAATCAAAACAGATTATATATATATATATATGATACTGTTTCTCATAAAATACAGATTCTCATAACAGCAACGGCATACACAATAAGGGGGGTGGGGAGAGAATTCTCCTGACAATGTACATGACTAACTTGGGTCCATCAATTTCAACAGGTCTATTCTGAGTACAAATTTATTGAATACAGCAGTCCCTAAAAGTATCAGAAGCCCACACCACAATTCCCAGTACTCCAAGCAAGGCCTTCTGCATGACTGCCCCTCTTCTGTGGAACAACACCTCTGTTGAGATCCAAGAGGCACCCACTATCTGTACTTTCAGAAACAGCTGGAGACATTTTTGGTTTGGACAAGCTTTTCCAGCTAGGTGAAAAGGTCTCTGTCTTTAGTGATCGTTTTGTATATGTTTTGAAACCTCTCATTTGCTGCTTTATGGTGTGCTTGTAAATCACCTGTAGACTCATTAGGCTGTGTGTACACATCATACATTTAAAGCACATGCCTCATCCCAAATAATCCATGGAAAATAATAATAATAATAATAATAATAATAATAATAATAATAATAATAATAATAATATATTGATGTGTGAATCACCTTTCAGGGGAGGCTGCCTGTCAACACCATACCTTTAAAGCACACTTAAAGGGCATGGCTCCTTCAAAAGCATCTTGGGAACTGTAGTTTCTTAAGGGTGTTGGGAACTGTCACTCTGTGAGGGGTCAGCTACAGTTCCCAGTATCCTTTTGAAGAAGCCTTGTGTTTTAAGTGTGCTTTAAAGATATAGTGTGGAGGCCTCCTCACCGGAAAGGTGATCCATAAATTAATAAAATACTCAAAACAATTTGACCGTGGTGCTCACACAAGACTTTTATGGATTAAGTTTAATGTTCTGTTTTTGAAAGAGGGGTGGTTTTTTTTTTTTTTACAATCAAGTGGTGTGTAAAAAAAAAGCAGCAAATAAATAACTGGTTGCAATTTAATTAGTGAAACAGTCGCATATGGAGGAAAGAACCGTTCGTTTCTCCCGCGTCCTTTTACCAGGGGGTGGTTTCGGCATCTGGAGGACCATTCTTGGGAAGATCTTTTCTCCAGTGCCTTTTCGGGAAACGTGTTGGTTGTGCCTGTGTCTCTGTGTGTGGATTTAAAGAAGCCATCGTGGTGAATGAAAGAGGCCCCGGTGAGCCGTCTGTCTCCTTCGTCTCCCTGGCCAGAGCCCCCGTTCCGCCTCCCCTCTTTAGCGCTTGTGCCAAGCGAGACAGGCTGGGCGCGCCTTGGCGGATCGATGGGCGATCGATGCGGGAGGCAAATCAATCACGCGGGTTTTCTTTACGAAATATTTAATTAAATGCGGTGGCAAATAACTCCAGGATTTATGGCTCGACGCTAAGAGCTCTGCCGATTTCCGCGCTGCTAAATTTCCACACGGGGACCCTCTTTCCTCGGTTGCGCCAGCTCGGGAAAGGATTAGCAAGGGACAAGGGAGGCCGCCCAAAGACAGATTCCCGATATATAATAACTTGTCTATGTACATGATTATGGACTCACGCGCCGCGCTTTAAATAAATCCCTTCTGCTGCCGATGACTCATTCCATTAGCGCAGAGTAATAGCGCGCCTCGGCTTTTGACACACGCGCGCGCGCGCGCCCCAAAAGTGCAATCCGATTCAGAAGATCCTCAGTGTCGTCGAGGTTCGACGCTGATATTAGAGGGACTAGGAAATCTTCAACAGTGACAAGGAATCCAGAAGGTCAGGGCAAGGTTCAAATCATTCCCTCCCCCCCCCCATCAAAGTTCATGGGATGACCTCAGGCCAGTCAGTGCCTCTCAGCCTAACCCACTTCACAGGCAAAACAAAATAAAATAAAAAATTCCTTCCAGTAGCACCTTAGAGACCAACTACGGTAAGTTTGTTCTTGGTATGAGCTTTCGTGTGCATGCACACTTCTTCAGATACCGGATTAAGTGAGGAAAGGGTAGAACCATGTACACCCGCTTGTTGGAGAAATAGGTGGTGTTGTTGTTCTTGTTGATCAGTCATGTCCAACTCTTCATGACCCCATGGACCAGAGCACGCCAGACACGCCTATCCTTCACTGCCTCTCGCAGTTTGGCCAAACTCATGTTATAGGTGGTATATTACTGTAATAAATATCTGTTTATTCCGAAACATTTATAAAAAAAGCTCCTATATATATATATATATATATATATAAATAGCACAGACTTTGCCCTCAGGTTAACAGTCTAAAGAGACATGACATAAAAAGAAAAGAGGAGGGGAGGGAAGAGGAAAACTAGCAAACTCACCTCCACAATTTCTGAATGTTGTAGTGACCAGTTTGGATGGGGAAAGGCTATTTACTGTTGTTGTTGTTGTTGCTGCTGCTGCTGCTGCTGCTGCTGCTGTTTAAAAAAAGAAAAACAGAATTGGCTTTATGGGAAGATATTTGCTATTTTCCTGCTTTGTTATTTTGTGGGAAAGCAGGAATGAAATATCTGTCTTCATTTTTCTTCTGTTTTCCATGCTGCTTGTGTCATCTGGATGGAATCTGAGATTGCAAGCTACCAGAGGCAGAGACCTGTCCTTTTGTACTCTTCAAACATTAAAGAGAGAGCAAAGAGAGAGAGAAAGTGTTAATGACAGGTAAAGATACACTTCCCTTACATTTTCTGAGGAGAGAGAGAGAGAGAAAGAGTGCACTGGGGTTTAAAGGACAAGTAGGTCATTTTAGATGGATTCTCCTTGGGAGATATTGCTGTGCTTAATGCCGAGGCCTCATCCATCTTAAGAACGATTTAGTGAACAATTGCTTTGTAAGGAAAGAAACTTCCGTAGGAGGAGGAGAAAGTGCTCTCCTGCCGTCTGCATCATCACCACCAAGCATGACAGCCACCAGTGTTAAGCAAATATGGAACAAGGAACTGTCCCACTAGAGAAGGCCAGAGCTTGGGCAAATCAGCTTTGCAGAATGACTGATTCAGTTCAGGCCTAGGTGGCAGTGGCAGGAATAGGACTGCTACAAATCATACATGTAGAGCACATTTCTTTTCTCCCCACAAAAAATCCTGGAAATTGTTATTTGTTCAGAGTGATGGAAACTGGAGCTCTGTGAGGAAGTAAACTACAACTCCCAAAATTCTTGGTTGGGGCGTTCTTGCCATTTATTTTTATTTATAACTTTTATTTATTGTTACTTTCCTTCACAATCAAAGATGCCTCCCCTTCTCTGAGGCACCTTCTCTGAGGCGCACATTTCCCCTTTGCCATTTATCCTCACAACAACAACAACCCTGTGAGGTAGGTTAGCCTGAGAGTTAGTGGCAAGCCCCAAATCATACCGATGAGCTTTATGGGTGAGTGATAATTTGAATGCTGGTCTCCCAAGTCCTTCTAGCCCATCACACTAAACATCATACCACACTGACTCTGGGGGTGTGTGTTATCCTCACAGCAACCCTGTGAGGTAGGGTGCACTTTAAACATGTGCTGTGTACTGTTCACCTTGACAGGTTACTGCCAAGTGACTTCACTTGTCCAAAACTAATTGAGAAATGCCCTATTTGTAGTAAAATGCCTCCACTGTTCCTCCCAAGACACACGTACTCCCCCCACCTCACTTTCTTTCAAGGAAACAATCCTCAGGAAGAGCAGAAGGGAATCAATAGCACCTAACGATCTCATCTGACCTGCTTAAGAAAACAGCAGTAATTGTTATCAGCCACCTTCTAAAAAAAAGAAAACCAGGTTTGTTTGCATATCTTATTTTAATGAACAAAATAAACAAAATTTAAAAAGCCATTTTAGAATCAAAGTGCTCTAGAGAAGGAAGGAGTTCAGGGTGGCCTTTGGGTGTGTCAGTGATTCCACCTGGATAAGTGGCCCTGATATGAGAGAGAGAGAGAGAGAGGGAGAGAGAGAGAGATCTGCTTCACAGCAGGCCAAGCATTGCATGAAAGCAAGCCACAAATCAATACAGTCTGGGAAATTAATCTTTTTCTCCAGAGCCTACACTGAGACTGTCTTAAAGAGGTAAGGTGAGTTCAAGGGTTAGCAGCAGCTGACTGGTAAATAATATGCTCTACCAGGGGAACCCTTTGAGAGGTGAGAGGATGGAGAGAGGGAGAGCAAACTAAACTGACAGAGGCAAATAATAAAGAAATTACAACAGATAATATAAATACAGAGTAGATGGCTAAGGAGCAGAAATGGGAGAGAGATAGAAAAAGGGGATTGCTGTGCTTAGTTTTACATAGGTTATAGCTTTCATAAGAACATAGGAAGAGCCCTGCAGGATCAGTGGAAGAGCTCATCTAGTCCAGCACTGAGTCGCACAGATGCCTATGGGAAGCCTGCAAGCAGGAACTGAACGCAGCCAGTGTGGTCAGAGCATTGGACTAAGACCAAGGTTTGAATCTGCCACAGAGCCATGAAGCTCACTGGGTGATCTTTGGCCAATCACTGCCTCTCAGCCTAACCTACCTCACAGGATTGTTGTGAGGATAAAAATGAGGAGGGGGGATAACTGTGTACAGTGCTTTGAACTCCTTGGAAGAAAAGGTGGCAAAAAGATGCATTAAACAAACAACACAAGCATGGTGCTGATAATTCCAAGGTTGCAGGTTCGATCCCTGTATGGGACAGCTGCATATTCCTGCATTGCAGGGGGTTGGACTAGATGATCCTCAGGGTCCCTTCCAACTCTACAACTCTATGATTCTATGATTCAATGCAACACTAACTAAGGGTGCTTCCAGATTGGAACTTGCCACTGCAAAGGGTCCTTGAGATACCACAAATGGGTCATTGGGAACAGGGTTGTTTTTTAAAACTGTTACGGTTTTCCTTGGAAAGGAAAAAAAAAACCACTTTGAACAAGGGCAGGGTGGGCAGTCGAGGTGACATTTTGGGTGCCAATCATGTTGTATGGATGCTACAAAAACACTTGCTTGCAGGCAAGGAGACCCCATCTCAAAATAAACACCCGTCTGGATGCACTCTGAGTTGTCACTATCTAGGGATGGGGGGTTGAATTTCATGTCCTTTGACCGTAATGCTTGGCAATCCTATTTCCCCCCCCCCCCACCAAAAGGAAAAGAAATGGACTGAGCTAGGCAAAGAAGGTTAGAAAATAAACAAGAACTGGGTTAGATGAATAGAGAAGAAATCTTAAAAGATGAAAAATTGAGAATGTGGAGATTTGGGGGGTAGAGTTTGATTTAATTTGTTTAAAACCTGCCCTGACTTTTTAACAATAGCATTCAAGTGGATGGATGGATATAGCTGGATGAAGGAAGGAAGGAAGGAAGGAAGGAAGGAAGGAAGGAAGGAGGGAAGGAAGGAAGGTTGTATAATAATTTCCAAGTATCACCTCCATTGCAAGATTCCCAGCAAAGCTGACTATAGCTTCTTCCCAAATCCCTTCATGTAGGAACAAAGTAGTTCTGAAAGGCCCAATAAAATCAGAGAGAGAAACTAACTTGAGTTTAGCACTTGCACCAAATTCTGTTCAGTAAGATGGGGAAAGGCTGTTCACTCAGCAGCAGAGCATCTTTCCTGCACGCAGACAGTCCCAGGTTCAGACCCCAGGCAGGCCTGGGGAAGCCCCAAGCCTGAAGCCCTGGTGAGCCACTGCCAGTCAGTGTAGACAATATGGAGCTATTAGACTATCTGAGTGCCTGAGACAAGTTCCCAATCCACACTCCGCTGGAGCCCAGCTGCTGCAGCAGGAACAACATTCCAGCTGATCCCTTTGGGAAACCTGGGCAGGCAAGAAATGCAGCATCCTTGCACAATATCAGGTGCTTGAGTTCCATGACTCCCTGGATGGGAATCTTCCTGCCCAGGCAGCACAAAACAAGCCTATATTTTTTCCGAAGCCATTTTGGTGATGGGAAACAGATGGTGTGTGTTTGCGTGTTTGCTCTGCTTGTTATTGACATTCACACCCTGACTCCCATCCCAGAGTTTTGTATAATTCAAGGCCTTCTTCTTCCTCCCTCCATGCTGCCCAGGCTCCCCTGCACCTGCCGAGGTTTCTTTCACTTGGTAACCTGCTCTGTCTTCCACTGTCTGCCTCTCCCTCCCTCCCTCTTTCTCCTTCTCCCCAGTTGGAGGCAAAAATCTCTATTGGAAATCAATGTGGGTCACGCTTTCGTTAATGATGGTGAGCCTATAAAAATTAGCCATGGAGAAAACAGTGTGGAGACTGGGGCAAAGGCCAGCCACAGAGGCACCGTGGCTCCTTCCCCAGCCCATCTCCTAATCCAATTTGCTGTTCAGCATGTCAACTAGACCCTTTCCTTGCTAGCCCTTCTCCTTGTACCTCTTCCATGGAGACAGGAGACAGAAATTCTGTACCATGTGCAGGCCCAGCCCTACCTAGAATTGTTGAGTCGGAAGGGGGCCCTCAAAGGTCATCCAGCCCAACGCTGGGGACGCTGGAACACCATCCAGCCTCTATTGAAAAAAAGGAGAGTCCGCCACCTTTGGAGGCAGTCTGTTTGCCTGTCAAGCAGATCCTAACATCAGAAAATTCTTCTTAATGCTTAGTCTCAATTGTTTGTTTGTTTGTTTGTTTGTTTGTTTGTTTGTTTGTTTGTTTGTTATCTGAACCCAGGAAGTACTACCTTCTGAAGCAACTTGGGGTGAAATGCTCCACCATCAACATGGCAGCCCTTGAAGATGTTTGGGGGGCAGGCAGAGGGCCTTCTCAGTAGTGGCACCCTCCTTGTGGAACACCTTCCCTTCAGATGTCAAGGAAATAAACAACTCTCTGACTTTTAGAAGACATCTGAAGGCAACCCTGTTTAGGGAAGTTTTTACTGTTTCCTGTTTTATCGTGTTTTTAATATTCTGTTGGGAGCTGCCCAGAGTAGCTGGGGAAACCCAGCCAGATGGGTGGGGTACAAATAAATTATTATTATTATTATTATTATTATTATTATTATTATTAGGTGGAAGGGCTGTAGCTCAGCGGTAGAGCATCTGTTTTGCATGTAGAAGGTCTCGCATTCAGTCTCTGGCACCTCTCCAGGTATGACTGGGAGAGACACCTGTCTGGATCCCTGTAGTGCCACTGCCAGCCAGTGTAGATAATCTTGAGCAAGGTGGATCAGTGTCCTGACTCAGGCAGCTTCCTATGTTCCTATGCTACCTTACTTCCTTTTAACCGCCTCTTCTTCAGGCGAAATTTAGTCAACTCTTTCCAACCATTTTGGATAGTGCTGGATAATATGGGTTCCTTCTTAAACCACAGTGCCCATTAATGGACACAGATCTCATGACACTATACTTCCATTGATGCAGCTTAGAATTGTATTAGCCTGTTTAGCTGCTGCATCACACTGCTGACTGATGCTTCTGGTTTGGTCTTTAATTGTCGTGAGCTGCTTTGAGCTCAGCTTGGTAGCTGGGAAAGCAGCATACAAATATTCATTCAAAGAAATGTTTATTAAGCACTGCTGGTTTTTACTAGGGGTTTTGATTATGCTGTGGTTTCATTTATTTTTAAAAATTGTTTTTTTACTTATTGCTAGCTGCCTCATGGATTTTCTGAACTGCAAAGCTTTACATAAATGTCACTCACACCAGCCTCCTCATTTCTTCAGGTCGTCATTAGAGACCCTACTCTGAATGCTCATATTTTCAGTGGATGACAGCTGGGGGAAAAGAGCCTTTTCAGTGGTTGACCCCTGGTTTTGGAATCCTCATTGAAGCAGTGGCGAAGCTGCATGCCACTGCCGGGGGCGGAGAGCAGGCGGGGGCATGGCTGGTGGCCCCCCGAGGGCCTGACGTGCATCCCGGGGGTACGGCACGCCACCTGTGAGGGCGTGGTGCGCATTCTGGGGGGCGTGACATGCTGCCTGTGGGGGTATGGCGCCCGGTGCATGGGGGGGTTGCGCGGCACGTGTCCAGGGAGGGGCGCCGTCATGGCACCCTACCGGAATAGTGGTGCCAAGGGTGGTCCGCTCCCTCCGCACTCTGGTTCCTCCGCCAGTGCATTGAAGGGCTGCCTGCTAAGCACCTTCTTCAATAAACTTCAGGTGCCAAGCTGAGGGCGGTATCCAATGTGAATGCAGTTCTGCTCACACAGGATAGATCTGTTGGTAGGGCATGAGACTCAGGGTCATGAGTTCGAGCCCCACGTTGGACAAAAGGATTCCTTTATTGCCAAGGACTAGATGACCCTCATGGTCCCTTCCAACTCTATGATTCTGTGATTCTATTATTTGAAGGTGCCACCAAGGTGTGCAAGGGGCTGAAGGAGGCAGGAGAGGAAGATGATGTTTGTGTACACAAAAGTATGCTGCATGAGTCGATACAGCCCTAGGATTTTTCTCCATCCCAGCTTTATTGCTGCTGCTGCTGCTGCTGTTACTACTACTACTATATATTTTTTTACTCCAAGGAGTTCAAGGCAGTGTAGGTTTTTCTCTCCCTTCTCCTTTTTATCGTGGCTGAGACAGCATCCTCCAGTTGGGTGGCCTCTATATATTTTGGACCACATTTCCCATTAGTTCATGGTTAGGAATGATGGGGCTTGTAGACCAGCAACATCTGGAGCGTGCCAGTTTGGGGAATAATATATTTAACCATAAAGCTCACTGGGCCACTTTGGAGCAGACACTGTTTTTCAATCTAACATACATCACAGGGTGGTTGTGAGTATAAAATGCAGAGAGAGAGAACAATGGATTCCACCTTGAGCTGCACAGCTTATTGTCATTGGTGTTTTTAAAATTATTTTGGGGAAATTCTGCAACTATTGTGTGTGCATGCCTGTGTCAGTTTTGTTTGTTTCTGGTTGTTTTCTTGGAGGGATCAAAAGCCACCTTTAATTATAGGATGGGTATAGAATTCTTCTTTTTTAATGAATGATTGAGTGAGCTGTGCTGGTCCTCTGTACCTGACCATACTATGCAATCAGTTCTGTCCCTTAAATGAGCAGCAACACCTTGAAGTTATTTCATGCAGCCCTGATATGGATCCGAGTCCCTGCCTGCCACACACACACACACACACACACACACACACTCCTTCAACCTCGCTTTCTGCTAGACAACAGATGCAGCCTCTAATGCAAATATTGCCATTTCCCTGCTGAATTAGCCTTGTCACTTAGCCCAGAAGCTGGCAGTGTTAAGCCAGCTTGCATTTTAATTTGGCCCTGAAGTTACTTATTTCATTATTGATCAAACATAATGCTGAATCAATGTTCATCTTGTTACCTGGGCCATTTCCATGTAATACAGTGATAGCACTGCCTGGAGTTACTCATTCCCATCCCAAAGTGACTTTACCATAAAATCAATGCTTGTTTGTTACTGATATAAGGGGGCAGCATCTATGGAATGAAGTGAAAACCCAGCGCTTATATAGAGCAGGTGAGAAGGTCTCTGGCAAAGCCTCCCCCAGACAGATCTGAGATGCAAACAGCAGCTTATCAGCATCAAAACCACACAAAGGCTTCAAAAATGAGAACTGTTGTGTGCCCCCCCTTGAGTGTTGCCCTGCACAACACTATGCACCCCCAGCTTGGGAGAAAATATTTTCTGAGCCAGCCTGGCCATAGCCTAGCAGATCATGTGGGATGGCAAAATTATGGTGCAAAGAATTGCTTTTCTTCACCTCTGAATAAAGTGATAAGTGAGAGCGAGCCCAAAATTCTGCATATATTTTTATTTGTTTTGTGGGGGATACCAGATTTGGCATATATATTGAACTGGAGTGTTTTGCAATTCCAGCTGCAAAATATCCCTCTGAAGACACATTTTCACAACTACAGTGGTACCTCTGGTTATGAACTTTATTCGTTCCGGAGGTCCGTTCTTAACCTGAAACTGTTCTTAACTAGAGGTGTGCTTTCGCTAATGGGGCCTCTTGCTGCCGCTGTGCCGCCGGCACACGATTTCCATTCTCATCCTGGGGCATAGTTCTCAACTTGAGGTAACTCTTCCAGGTTGGTGGAGTTTGTAACCTGAAGCGTTTGTAACTCGAGGTACCACTGTACCAGGGATCTCTAGGGGGCAAATAAATTTGCTTTTTGGCAAGGTGGAGTCATATTTGGCCCCTAACCAGTTGGCCAAGCCCAAAACAGACAATACAGCAGTGAAAGTGCAAGGTTAATGGTCACATTTATTGTAATGATGATAGTGATATACTAGCAATCTCAGTTTTCACTATACACACACTACTAACAGAAGTACAAAAGAACTTCGGGGAGGGGGGATTCAAGGAAAACAACTCCCTCAAATAGCAGCCAATGAAGAATGAGCATACTCAGCTGAGGGAAGGGGAGAGAAAACTAGGGAAGTGGAAGGAGAATAAAATGCATTGTCTGAAATCCAGAACAGAGCAAGATATTCCACAATTTGGGGGCCAATGCTGAAAAGGCCCTGTTTCTTATACTTGCCCATCTGCTCTCACTTAATGATGGAATGGAAAGTGATCCCAAGGGTCAGTCAGGGGTTCTCAAACATTTTTTCTCTGGGCCACACTTTGAGAATAAAAATTTGCTCATGTTACACTAAATTTGAAAACAAAAAGAAACCACTCCCAGCAGTGCTTGATTTATAAGACACAACACAACTACTTTATAACATATGATCATGGTACCCTCAGGAAGTAGAAAACAATGTAGCTGCATAAGAACATGAAGCGTTCCCAAAATATAATATTGGTTTTCCATGAATCTTCCTGCCGCACTTGCCACCCTCTCGTGCCATACCAGTGTGGTGTGCCACACCCATTGAGAACCACTGTCCTAAGCTTAAGTCCAGGTGCACACATAAAACCTTTTACGGGTTTATCTACAAAATGTGAACATGTGAAGTGGTCCCAGCAACTGGGGGAGTGGAAGAGGAGAGACAAGAAGAAAGTTGTTAGGGGACTCCCAATTCCCTTCCCAAAGCTACAATTCCCAAAGCAGTTTAACAATCCACCCCTCTTCACAGGGAACTCTGGGAACTTTCTCAGCACCCTTAACAAATAACACCTCCCGGAATTATGGGGGGGGGCTGTTTAAAGTGGTATCATGGTACCTTAAATGTGTGGTGTGAACATGGGCACAAGAGCAGGAAGAGTCTTGCAGAATTAGGTTTAGCATCCAGTTGCTGTTGAATCCTGACTGCTGCTTCTAATCCACATCATTGAGTTGGATCTACTGTTTAAACAGCAACACCTGCATGGGGAGCCAGCCTGAGCAAACAGAAAGCCAAATTTTGGAGGGGGCGGCTGTTGTTGTTTTTTGTGGGGTTTTGCTTTTCATGCTTTGGTTTCAAAAGCCTCCCATTCCCCTCTTAGGGCCCTTGATCTCAAGGCTGGAAAATGAGTTTATTATGCCGGCTTCTCCAGATGAGTCCATAATGGAGGCTCAAGAGGCCTCAAGCCACTACCCTCTCCTCCCCACCCCAAGGTTGTGTTTACATTGATTAATTAACAAGTCCCTGCAGTATTTGGCTAGAGCTGGCATTGAAGAAGAGAGCGATGAGAAAGAGAGTCTTCCTCTCTCTCCATCCCCCATGCGCACACGCACACACACATGACCATGTTCAACTCAGAGCAAGCATTGGAGTTCATTGGGGACACACAAGGGTAAATACCAAAATGGGGAACTGTGAGGAGGAGGCAAGGCACAAAGAGAATAATCGGATTTAAAAGGACCTAATAAACCCCAAGAAGCCCAGCTCAGCCAAGATCAACAAGCTAATATTGACAAAGAAAGAGAATGTAGATGCCCAAAAGGGCATTCGCCACACAAACACACACACCTACAGTCTCCATCAATACTTTCTGGCTTTGGCTTTTTGGTGATTGAATGCATTTGTAGGAGTTGGGGGGGGGGGAGGTTCTGGGACTAGGGGTGAGCTGATCACTAAGCAGCTTTCTCTGCTCCCAGTGAGCTCCTGGTTCACCCAGACCAGCAGCATGCCCCTTGTTCCCATTGGGGAAATTGTGGCATTGAACCTGAATGAATTGCATGTGTTGTGTGTGTGTGGTCTGAAGGCACAATGCACAGAAGATTCAGATCTGGTTTGCACCTAGAGGGAAGGCAGGGTGACCATGTGTCCTACTTTACAGAGGACAGTCCTCCACTGAAGAGTTGTCCAGTCTACATCCAGTTTAGATAGCAAGAACCAGAGGAAAGGGTGAACAGGGTTGCACAGCAACAGTTAGCACCTGGGCAGCAGATGGAGGAGCAGCCTTACAGGTCACACCCTATCCATGGCAGACGTGGGGGAACCTTTGGCTCTCCAGCTGTTGCTGAACTACAACTCCCATCAGCCACATTTGCTGGGGATGGTGGGAGCTGTGGTTCAGCAACATCTGGAGGGCCAAGGGTTCTCCACACTTGAGCTATGGTCTTCTCCACTACAGTGTATTTCTGTTTAAACCAGAGATAGGGAACCTGTGGCTCTGCAGATGTCATGGAACTCCAACTCCCATCATTCCCAGTTAACATGGACCCCAAATGGTCAGGGATGATGGGAGTTGAAATCCAACAACATCTGCAGAGCCACCTAATTTAAATTGTAGCAATTATTTTTAAAGCTAGATAAAAATCCATTAAATATTACATAGACATTTTTTAAAGGAAGCTGTAGGGAGGCGCTTCTGGTGCCTAATGAAGTCATTCTTATTCCAGCAAGCATTTTAACTGAAGTTTGATTTTATAATTTTAACTGACTAATGATGGTGATTATGAATGATTATATTGTATCTTTGTAAACCACTTAGAGACTATTGTAGTTTACCAGTTTATAACTTGTTAAAACAAATAAAACTATAAATCACCTTCAGGGTCAACAATCAAAAAGTTTGATCTGAAAGTTGTTTCGAGAGGCTTCCATTTACTAACAGTTATACAATGACTTTAAAATAAAAAGCTTTTTTTTAGAACAAACTTCAGTCTAATTGGTAAAGGGTGTTGGGGGTATTTCTTCCTCGCTCTCTTTCTGCTTTCAGACTCTTTCCAGGGGAAAAAATAAGTTTATACCTCTAAAGTTTAAAATAAAGAAAGGCAGCAGAAAAGATGTGAGGATAGACAACCTTCAAGGCCTTGTTTTCCCAAATCAGAGAAATCATGGAACTGTAAGGAGAAAATTCTATTCCAGGGAACGTTAAGTGTGTGGTGGGGTGTGGGGATATGCTTCCTTTGAAGTACTGAAGCTGTTAGCCAAATTCTCTTATGGGTAAACTTCTGAGGGCTGCATTCTAGTGATGGGTGGAGCCATAGCCAAAAGTGGGTGGAGCAATCATTTTTAGTTTTACCTTCGTAGAGTAGGCTGATTTCTAAACTTATGTACCTCTCTGTCCTCCACTAAAAGTTTGCCTGCAATGCAAAGCAGGGCGGGCAAGAAGTGTGGGAATGTTAAGGTAGGTCAGAGAGGATATGTTGTTTTGATATTATCCCTCCTCACTCACGCTAGTGAGTAAACAGCAGAACACATTCCCATTGCAACTTACTGGCAGCAAGTAGATGATTTGTTAGAATCCTTTAATGAAGCAATCCAGTCTGGCTTGTCCAGTCTGGATTGCTCCTGATAAGTTTCCCCTTTATTTGCCCTCTTAAAATACAACACGGTCTTCTTTAAAAGTAAGAATAAAGTTTTACTCACATTCAGTTCACAGCAATAACCTGAAGGCAGGCTTTATCTTGTGGTTACAGTGGAAAGCAGTCTGAGCTACATCAAGGAATTTCTGTTTGTGGACTCCATCCTATGGGAAGGTTGAGCCATGCGCTGGCTAAGAGCAAGAGTCCAATAGTAAGAATCCAAGAGACCAAGAGAGATATGATTGTGTGGCCTGCCCTTTTATCTGGTCAACTAGGGTCACACCCATCTACCTGGTCACACACAGGGGGAGGAAGCTCCAGCGCAGGTATGACAGAAAGTCCTCCCTGCCTGGAGCCACACTCCCTTGTATGTCCATTCTAGGCAGTAGGCAACAGGAAAATGTTGCACTTGACTGCTCTAGTAATAATACATTCCACAAGGAGTGAGGCCTGGGGAGAATTCTGAGGGGCAGGTGGGCCTCATTTGGCCCCTAGTCCAGAGTTTTCCCATCCCTGCTCCACTATGACAGGCGAGAAAAGGGGGCACGAAACAGAATAGGCAGAATGCCCAAAGAGATCATCTTTTTGGGCCTTCTGTACAAAAATATTTGCTTCAAAACAATTGTTTTAGTCATATATGCAGATTTAATTATTGCTCACTTTAGTCATCTATGCAGGTTTAATTACTGCACTGTCCTTCATTTGTCCAACTTTTAATATATTGTTTACTTTATTGCACTGCATTTGCAGGCCGTATCGCAACACTGATGCATGATTTATTGCTGTCACATAAGACAATGCATTCATCATGCCCACGGATCTGATCACAAGCTCTAACATGCCATATGTTGAATGGGTACAGATGTTGTACCTTTTATTAGGTACACAAGAAACCACCCTGGATTATATCATCATCCCATTGGCCATATCTAGCTCTACTGCCAGGGCAGCTGCTCTCCAGGATTACAGGCAGGAATCTTTCCCAACCTTACCTTGGGATGCCAGAGTTTGAAGCTGAAACATTTGCATGTGAAGCCTCCCACGATGCTCAGGTCCTTCCCAATAATGTGTTTCCAAAAGACAGGAAGACAAATGAAAAAGAAGGCTAACGCAATTATAGCAAAACATCAGAGATGCCAGCATCACCCCATTATTTCAAAAGTTGAGTACAGAGTGAGCTAGATGGATAGCCCTCCCCACAAAGTCCAGCACTCCAGGCTGTCACCTGATTTGCCTGAGAAGATAAACCGCAGGGCAGGAAGGGAAAAGGAACCTCTTTTCAATCTGAGGGCCACGATCCCTCATTGGCAACCGTCAGGGAGCAATACGCCACTCTATCCTCCATCCAGACAAGCCAGAGGCATTATCATGGTTCAAGGGCACATTCCAGGCAGGCAAAAACACTGGAGAGGCAAGGTCTGTGAGGGGTGTGGCCTAGGGAAAAGAGGTGTGGTCTGGGGAGAGCCCAAGACCCAGATAGAGAGGTCTGGAGGGCCAGACTGAATTTGATTTTGGGGCCTGAATTTCCCCTGCTTCCAAGACATCCCAGACCTGAAGGAATTTGGTTTGAATATAGGCTACACTTCCCTTCAAAATCTAGCTTGTATAAAGCCTCAACGAGGCCTATAATCGCATGATTTGAGATGAGACCTCAGGAACCACACGGAACTTCAGTATACTTTGGTAGTTTTTGTAAAAGGATCACCAGTGCGACAGGCAGTGCTGGTTGCCCAGTGAGTTGTTCATTGTGAGATGAGTCTAGAGGTTGCTTATGTTTACTAGATTTTAAGAAGCACTGCTCCTTATATTAAGGAGCATTGCGGCCATATTGTGGGATGTGGGAGTGTTAAGAACCATCAGCAACATTACTTGCAATAGGGGAAAATAATACACACATCTGTACATTTTTCTTGTAACTTGCTTTTTCTCTGTGCAGGTACTTTGCCTTCCCTTCTTCTCTCCCCCCCTCCCCCCCCTTAAATGGCTTAGAAAGCACTTAAGACTCCTGGAGCCGCTGTTGGCGAGTGTTTCCAGATTAACTAATTTCGCTTCGATCCTATTAAAATGGAGGCTTTATAACCTTCAATTGAACTCCCCACCTCCAAAAGAAAATCCTTTTGCCTTCACATTTAATGGCAGTGGGAAGCGCTTGCTCTCTCTTTCCAGAAGTCTATCACACCATCTGGATCCAGTCTCTGCTGTCCTTATGTTTTGCAAGATCTAAAGCGCACAGATGAAAATATAACAGTATGTCTTCTTCCACAAAGGAAGAAGGGAGCAGGAGTTAGCTCACCTCAGATCTGATTGTTTATAATGTGAGGGTTTCGCTTTGGAATATGCAATGGAGTAACAGGCATGGCAGGGCTTCTGAGAATGCGCAAAGGACCTTTTCCACCAAGGAAGTACAAGCCTAGTTCTCATTGTGGTTGATCTGCTCGTTCTGAGGCGATACCACTTCGGACTACAGCTCATATGATGTAACACACACAAGGAAACATTCCTATCAGGTGTGTCACACATTTAAAGAAAACTTAATCCATTGATCAAAGGAGCTTTCACCAGTTGAGCAATAACTAAATCTGCATATACGACTAAAACGATTGTTTTGAAGGAAATATTGTTGTACAGAAGACCATATTATCATATGAGCATTCAATATGCAGTGAGGCTTCTTAGCGATAACTGGGCCAGAGTTTGTGGAGAGAAAGCAGAAGTCACCAACATTTGGGGGGCACGTGGGCACATTTACAAACAGGAAAGGCTGTTGTGCACACACACCACAACTAAGCACACACTGCTATCAAAGCTATTGGCAACAATAGGATGCTTTTTTCAAGTCTCATTTCAGTAAGGAGAAGGCATTCCACAGGCACCAGGGAAAGTCTCTGTGGGCCCCATGTTAGAACCCCTTGAGAAAATGTGGTTTCGATGGTGGAAAGGGGGGCAGAACTGAACTGAACATTCTTCGGGGTGCTTCCTTGTTTTGACTATAGTGAAAGGTGTGGCAACAGGACCCTCTGAAGTCTCAGAATTTAAGTCCGAGAACTCATCTGCTAACAAGAGAGACCGGAGTTCAAATCCCTCCCTATCACCACTCCAAATTATATTGTTTTGATATTTGATAAATTTAGATGCAGCATACAGATTGGGGGGAGAGAGATTCTCTAGTGAAGGATATCAAGGCAGGGTACACCAATCAAAGCAACAAATCCAAAAACACACATTGGGAGTGGATTTTCTTTATTTTCCTCCCCCCACCCTCACTTTCTCTTTCTTTAGGTTTCTCCTTTCTTCCTTGTCCTTTACTTCCTTCTAATAAGACAAAGTAGCTGTTTTATCTCAGTGTAAAGATACTTTGTAATGGGTATGCATTTGTGTATGTCTTTGAAGTATGTATATGTGTTGGGGGAATGAGTGGGTAACAATATTAAATAATCTTAAAACACAAGTGACAGTAATTATAAATTTAACAATGAGAGAAACAATTACTAAGCACTAGAGTAAATAACCACATTTTAAACTGGTGCTGAAATGAAAACAAGGTTGACTTCAAGTAAATATATCAGTTTGAGGGCATTCCACTATCTGGGTGCCACTACAAAGAAGCACACACACACACACCCTCTAAAAACAGTTCAGCAGGGCAGGCCCCCTCTGCCCTCTTACAATTTGAGCGCTGATCCCTGCTCATCAAGTTCATAGGGCAATTCATTCATTCATATGGTTTTCAATACTTGTATTCCACTTTATCCCAGAGGTTTTCAAAAGCAGTTTATAAAAGGTTATCAAACTCAAATCTACCGCAAATCTTCCATCAAGGTGGTGTAGATCAGGTGGTCTCCCATCCAAGCACTGACTAGATCTGGACCTGCTTCAATTCAACAAGGTGGTAGCTTCAAATACCTTTAATGTGGTTTCTATATGGACTTATTTGGGACCTAGGAACTGGTTATAGCAAGAGTGGAAGAGCAGATCTCTCCCTCCACCTCAATTTATTGTCAAGACTCTTAAGTAAATTGGACTTTATAGGAAGGCCCTTTATTATTGTTATTAACTACCAAATCCCCGCTCTTTCCCAGGGGACCCTTGCAGATTTTATAAAAACGAAGAGGAGGAGAAAAAGAAATCAACTGCAAAGGAGCAGCAGACACAACAACCACAAGCGTTTTCAGCGACGCCTCCGTCCTAATCGCTCGCAAATGAAGCAAAACAGTATTTGTTGGGGAATGTTGATTTCCGGTGGAAAGAGATCGGCAGCGCCCCCTTAGCCAGGAAAGGGGGACCGTCTCGCTTTGTGTTGGCTGTCCCGGAACAGACGTGACCGCAATTAACGAATCGTTGATCAAGAAGGCGAGCGCAAAATTGATCCCATATGGGATAAAGGAATGCGGGGAGCGCTATCGATTCGGTAGCTTAAAGAGCGTCGGCGGGGCCCGGTTTTTGTTGTTGTTTGTTTGTTTTGAGAAGGAGGGCTCGAGCAGAAGGTAGCAATTGGGAAGGTGTTAAATGACACACACCCCCGTCCCGAGCTTCCTTTTCTTTTAATTACCTGTTGCTTGGGATGGCTTAATTAACACCTTTTAGCTTCACGTCGCTTTGGGGCGTTTGCAGGGTGGATCAGGAAGCTGTGTTCCCTCCCCTCAAAGTTGTTAGAGTCCATCTCTTATCGCCCGCTCCAAGCCAGCAGGACCAATGGTCTCAGAGGTGATGGAGACCTACACGGTTCTTCTCTGCTATGTTATCCTCACAACAACCCTGTGAAGTAGGCTACCGCTGTGAGATAGCGACTGGCGCCAAGGACACACCCACTGAGTGGGGATTTGAACCCTTGTCCTCCAAATGTTTTGGACCACGGAGCCCATCATTTATGACCATTGGCTTCTGGGACCTGCCGCCCGAAACGTCTGAAAGAGGAGCCCACGTCTACTACATCTGTGATGCAGGATCTCCGCTTGGCGCGCCAGCCCCGTCGCCTGAAATGGGTTTTTACTTGCGAGTAAACTTGCGTAGGCTGGAGCTGAAAAGCTATCATTCGGTGATCATTTGCTGGAGAGGAGCAGCACTGAGTGCAGAGGCATTTGTTTCATAGGAAATGTGCATAGGGCACGGCTGTAAATCAGCGATCTGAGCAGGATCCAAGCAAAGTTCAGTCGCAATTCTTATGTACAATTGTTAAGAAGTGTGCCCCAGTGAACAAAAATCCAAGTGTGGAGGCTGCGTTTAAATGACGTTTTGATAGAGAGGACAGAATGGCTGGATTTTGTAAAGGGGGAACGAATCCCATCTTCGCCTTGTGAAATAGACTCAACTCGCCTGCCACGGATGCTTTGTGGAAGAGCCTCCATATGCAAGAGCAGTATACCTCTCAACACCAGATGCTGGAGACCACCGCTTCCTTGAGACATCTGGCTGGACGCTGTTGGAGGCTGGACGCTGGAACAGACGGGCACCTTAATCTAATACTATCTGATCTCTTGACGTCTGGGGTGCCAACTTGAATAAAATACTGTGGGGGACCACGTAAGCCCCGCCCCGCATAATCGATCATATGACGCAGTGCACACACACACACCATTTGAATGGCAATGCCCATCAATTTTGTTGAGGCCAGGCCCCCTCAAATATTTTATTGTGGGGGCCGAAGACCCCACGGATCCTAGGAGTTGGCTCCTATGCTTGATGTTAAAGTGAAAATGAATAGCTCAGTACCCCCGGCGAGATTCTCCCCCGCTCCCTTCCTCAAGTATAGCAAGGGACATAGGAGCCAACTCCTAGGGGCTGAGGTCACTTAGGGTCTCCCCAGTAAAACATTTGGGGAGGTGGCCCCCAAAGTTGATGAGTGTTGCCATTCAAATGGTGTGTGCACACCGTGACATGTGATCGATTATGTGGAGCGGGATTTACCTGGGCCTCCCAATATTTTATTCAAGTTGGCACCCCTGGCAAGGGTTGCTAAAGTTAGGGCTCTCCCGATGTTGTTGCTATTGTTTTTTGGACTGTGACTCCCATCAGTCCCAGCCAGCTGGCCAATGGTCAGGGCCCGGCGATGATGAGAGTTGTAGTCCAACACCTGGGGACCCCAGTTTGAGAAACACTGGGCTAAGACCTGGAAGACTAGAGTTCAGATCCTCCCCTCGGCTATGAAGTTCAGTGGGGTGACCTTGGGTCAACTCTCAGGCTAACCGACCTCACAGGGTTGTTGTGAGAATCATATGAAAGGGCGGGAGAGAACAATGTACGACATGGAGAAGAAGTGGGATATAAAATGCGATCAAATAAATAATTATGTTAGGATTGTGCCAATTCCCTCCCCTATTTGCCAAATACCCACATTCATCGTTACAAAAAGTAAAACAAAGCAAAAACCCTACAGCATAACTGTGTGGTGCTTGGGGAGACGCTTAGGGGAAGCATCTAAAAAAACAAAAGGACTCCCCACTATTGCTACCACCATCCAAAGGCTCATTTTAATGGTTGCAGATGCAGGCAGGAATCCAACAGGTATATCTTTCATCTCAGCAGGGAGATGTTAACTAAGCAATTGGGAAATAATGAGTTCTCTGTGGAAATCCCACCAGCTGTTAAAAGCAGAGGAGCCCTGCGGGAAACAGACCCATAGAGGACGGCAAACCCTATAGAAAGTGTGCCCGCGCCAGGAGGGAGGAGGACGGTAAACAAAAAGGTTTTTCTCTCTTTGTCCCTCTCTCTCCTCATGCCCCCTTCCAGGGAGGAGAAGGCCTTAATATTTGAGCAAGTGCTTCAACCCGGGCCGCCTGCCAGGACCCAGCTCCGCAATAAGAGGAGCAAAACAAGAGTATTGTCGAGCACGCACAGAATGCACTTCATTCATGGTCGAATAACCCTGACCTCTCCTCATGTCTAGAACTGGGGTGCGAAAGGTGCGGGACACGTCCCCGCCCCAGCCCAGGTATGTAGAAGTAGCAATATATAATATTATTACAGTTGTCAAAAACAAATGAAGCGGGAGGGGTGGAGGAATAAAAGTGGCTTCTTACTTAGTCCCGGGATAACAGATCAAGAAGCAAAGCTCTTGGCTTTTGACAGATCTCAGACGGAAGACACGTGTCGGCGGGAGCTAGTGGCTCTGCCCGTGGCCGGTCTTCCTTTTCTTGGCAGAGCCCGTGGCCGAGAACGGGGGAGGCCTGTGGTGTAGTGGTTAAGAGCGGTAGACTCCTAAGCTGGTGAACCGGGTTCGCGTCTCCGCTCCTCCACATGCAGCTGCTGGGTGACCTTGGGCTAGTCACACTTCTTTGAAGTCTCTCAGCCCCACTCACCTTACAGAGTGTTTGTTGTGGGGGAGGAAGGAAAAGGGGAATGTTAGCCGCTTTGAGACTCCTTCGGGTAGTGATAAAGCGGGATATCAAATCCAAACTCCTTCTCCTCCCCGCCTCCGTGGCTCGCTTCCCTAAAATTTGCAGCTTGTGGAAGTTTTCTACAAACGCTTTTCCCGCCAACATGCAGACATTACTCTGCCACCTTTCACGCCAGGCGATCGTTACCTTTGGCCCTCTGGTTGTTGCGGAATTACAACCACCACCTCCACCACCACCACCCATATCCACCGGCCATTCTGAGGTTGGTGGGAGTTGTGGTTCAGCAACATCCGGAGAGTCGAAGGCTCCCCACGTCTGCTTCACACGTTCCATCTTGCCCCTCCATGCATCTTCTCCGAGTGCAATAGAGATTGCGGATCTTTCCCCTGCTGGGATCTTCCCACCCGCCACTCTCGCCCGCCACCAGCCGCCCTTACCGCCCTTCTGAGATTTCCTTCCTCCCTTTGCTCCCCGATTCACACAACCTCTAGGTACGGGCTTGTCCATTCCCTGCGCTCCCCCATTCATTTTTCACCACTACAATGCTCCCACGACCTCCTCTCATCTCCCACCCCCACATTTGCCACAATCAAAGAGGGGTGCTGGTGTCCCCTTTTGATCTGGGAATGGGGAGAGACAGAAGGGAACTGTAGTTTCGCCCGTCCAACCGTTTTTCTTCCACCTTTGCTTCTGCTAGAAGCGTCGCACCAGGCCAGCTGCCCCTCTCTTCCCCTGGGACCGGGAACCGAGGGAGGGAGGTCGCTCCAAGTCCCAAACCCTGCACAACACGTGTCTCTTTTCCTTATTAAAAGGCTCGACCTGTATTGAATAATGCTGTTTATAAAATTAATCACCACCCCGCTTTCTTGAGGAAACCAAGCAGGGAGGGAAACGTAGTGGGGAATTTCAGAACCCAGGAGGTTTGTTTCAACCTAGCTGCTCCGGAGATTATCCGGGAGAAGAAGGGACCGTGGCTCAGTTGGTAGAACATCTGCTGTGCAGGCAGAAGGTCCCAGGTTCAATCCCCGCCGTCGCCAGGAAGGGGCGGAGGAAAAACTTCTTGTCTAGGTGAACCGCTAGCTACCTGTCCGCGTTGGCGACGAAACAGAGAGGCTGGGGTTGCAAACAGGCACACAGGCGGGCTGTGGATCGCTCCCATGAATGAAGAGGTTGAGGATCACAAAGGGTGCGTGTGTCTAAAATCACATTATTAAAAATTCGTGCACGATTTAATTTTAATATACCTCACTCATGAAAACACACACACACTTTTGACATATATAAAGTACACGTGCAGGCTTGCAAATATTCACACACACATCTTCTCGCGTTGCTGGTTTGGTTTTTTTAAGCAATTAAGAAGGAGGCTTTTTTTGAGAGGAAAGTTTGACCGGAAAGGAATGGGTTAATCATCACACCACCGCCCGCCGGTCTTCCTCCTCCAGCTGACTGGTTTTCACTAAAGGGAAGCCGTAGCAGGGAGGCTATTGCGCGCATCTCTCGGGTACAGTGTCCTTTGGGCTCCGAAGCGCCCCACCAGCACCTCTCCGCACCCCGCTTGCAATGCAACCTGGCCAACTCTTTTCCCCACTCGTCTGTTGTATATTGGTTTTACACGCCACTGAAAGGCGCCTGTAGTCAAGCGAAGGACGGTTGAATTCCGGTCATGGCCCTTTCCAGGGTTCAAAGCGACCCTGCCGATCCGTACGACAGTCCTGCAATGCAGGACAGTGAGATGGCGGCTGTGAGAGGGGAAACACAGAATATCTGAAGATTTGAAGGAAGGGCGCGTGTGCGCCTGGACTTATGGTATCGACAGCACCTCCAGGCTTCACACGCGTGTGTGTGTTTAATCCTCTAAGATTTCTTTAGGGAACTCCAACTTGAACGAATTGAGGTCCCAATCCCAGTCTGATGCCAAGAAACAGAATCGGCAAAACCTTTTGCCCACCGCTTTTTCTTCCTTGGGGAGACTGTCCCTTCTCGATATTGGAAGAGGAGGCAAAGATTACTCGCGAGTAAATTGCACCGAGTGAGGTTTTCGACCGTTTCTCCCTTCCGGTTCCCCTTGGTCTCTAACCGACTTTTCCCGTCCTAGCCCTGCCAAATTACCACCATCCTAACCCTATGGAAGATACTAAGTTCTTGAAAATAATATAGAACAAAATAGCAAGTAAAACGGGGAGCTGGCGTTTTCTCGTGAGGGTGCTTTTCTGTCTCTGTCTCGGTCTCCTCCCCCCTCCCTCCCATATTTAATAATGAAAATGTTAATGGTAATAATATCGAAACTCAGTTAAATATTGGGATATCCACCCATCACACGGCACTTCTTCTAAAACTTCAAGAGGAAAAGTTTTAAAAATATTGGGGATGGGATACAGAGACGACTGCATTAGATTAGCAGATAGGGAAAGCTATCAAGAGGAGCGTAATACGATTAGAGATGTTTCTTCGAGATTGCTCGCTATTGATTCCGAGAATTTTAATTCTGACTCTTGCTATTGGATATAATCCGCGTTTATTACAAGACGGGAGAGGTTTACGAGTGGAAGCTATCAAGGTCGATTTCTCGAACTGTTTAATCCGACATGCACTTCATTTTAAAAAAAATGATGATGATAATAATAATAAAGAGGAATAGAGTTATAAAATTAAACCCAGACGGGACTGGAAGCTGGGGGGAGGAAGGGGACAATGGGCGATTATCTGAGAGCACTCAAGATATATTGTGGAAGAAGTAATATATCCGGCGGGATCCGGGAAACGGAGGAGAAATTGCGATGCCACGTTAACTGTAACTTTGAAACACTTTGAAACTTTTTCTTTTATGTCTGTGTGGAGGGGATATTCCACAAAGTGAAAACTCATGTCCTCAGGTGGGTTCTGAGCAGAACTTTATCTGCCGGACTCTCACTTCCCTGTAAAGGTGCGTAGGGGCTCCTAAGCAGATGGCCAAATCTATAAATAGGTCCTGTGATGCATATGATGGACTGTAGCCCACTAAAGGCTGACGCCAATGTTGCTAGCCCTGAAAGTGTAGCAAGACGGTTTGCTGATGTGTACGCGCGTGCACCGAGGCGACCATGTCCATGCAGACGTGCGTGTGCGTGTATACTAAACTATGCGTAAATTAGGGCATGACCGTAAGCTGAAGGCTGGAAAAGGCTGTCCAACTACATACGCATAATAACATATAAGAAATCTACACTACAGTAAAATGTGTGTGAGTGTGTGAGAGAGAATATGAAAAGGTTAGCAGAGTCTTATGAACAGCAAAACAAGTCTCTCAAGGGAAGAAGCAATTTTGCCATCACTGGGGGGCGGGGGCGGGTTAATGGTAAATTAAGTCAGTGAGGTTGCAATATTTATATGTGGGACTAAGCCTCACTGAGCTTACTTCTGAGTAAATACGTGCAAGTTCGCCGTGCACAAGTCAATTAATTGCCCACGCATTTGCGAAAGAAAAATGATGACATGGTGGTGGCGATTTTAGGAACAACGTCCGATTATAAGATCCAGTAATAATTGAACCAAAAGGGGGTCTTTCTCCTAAAAGTTTCCCCCTCTCTCTCATGCCCACACACCCTCTTTCCCTCCTGCGATTTTCTTACAGTTTTGTCTGGTTCAGGTACTCAGGGAAGTGGTACCTCGCCCTTCCTTTGCGCGCACCGCTAAAGAACCCAGGGACCGAGCAAAACGATCATAAATTTCCTAATTAGAGTTTTAGCACCAAGACAAAAAGCTCTTAATGAGTTCCATTCAGATGCCTGTCATTGTCTCCTTGTCTGCATGTGTGGTGTCTCCCACCCACCGGCCCCCACCCCATTTTTTCACACCGCTTATTTACCAACGGCCCACGGGGCTGCCCCTACGACTCCTTTGTTAAAATTTTAATTTGCCTTCTTTTCTCGCCTTTGATGTCAAAATTCTGACCTACAAGCCTTTGAAGTTTCTTATTAGGAGGGAAATTAACTTCGCTAACTCCCCCGTCTCACTTTATTTCCCTCCTCCTTTTTCTCTCTCCACCTTTACTGTATCTTGCCCTACTGTGTTAAAGAAACTACTTCAAAATTCGGTGCGAAAAGAGAAATTCACGGTGGGTGGGGGGCGGTTTGCGAAAGAAAGAGAGTGAAAGCAGACTTTTAAATCTATATTAGTGTTCAGTCCAACAGCTCCAGGAATGAATAGGTTAATTTGCGCGAGGGAGGGGGGAGTCGGGGAGGTTAATTTTGCGGAGATAATCAGCAAAATAATAAAAACAACAACAATAATAATGAAGGGAGTCTGCGTGTGCCACAATTCTGCACCGATCAGTCTTAACTCTAGTTGATACATTTTGCTCTGAAAGGAGATTATTTTAATAATGGTAATAATAACAATAATAGCAATAATATTTATTATTATTATTTTAAGCAACAACTCCCCTAGACTGAGTTAAATCTTTGTACAAACCCCGAACTGATTGGCGATGGCTTCCACCAGATTTGAAAAGCACTCAAATAAAAGACGGCGACGTCAGTAAATGGAAGGCGTGAGTGGCGGGGGGAGGGAGTGAGAAAAGAGCCGGAGTGAGAAACCGAGAGCGAGAGCGAGCGAGAGAGAGACTGACTTAAAAGAAAGAGGAGGAGCTTCGAGAGAGAGACTCCGGCTGTCAATCAAAGGCGGGAGTTCCAATAATCTCCAGCAATCTGTTAGGACCTGACCTGGAGTCCACTCAGATCAATAGGAAAAGTGAAGGGAGAAAGAGACGGAGGATCGTTACGCAGCAGCGGCTGGAGGAGGAAGAAGAAGACGAAGAAGAGGAAGAGGAGGAGGAGGCGGCAGCGGCAGCCCCCCCCCCCCGGCCTCGCCTGGTCTCCCCACCCCGCCAACCCACCCGGCAACGCCAATGCCTGGCAGAGTTTCTGAGACGCACTAAAAAAAGTGCAGGCGAGGCGAGCAAAGGGCGAACGACCGGGCTCCTTTTCTTCGCTCCTGCGCCTTTCTCTCTCTCTCTCTCTCTCTCTCTCTTTCCTTCCTTCCTCGCGCTCTCTCCTTTCGCTTCTCTTTCCTTTCCTCCCCCTCCCCTCTTTCCCCTCCCCTCTTTCCTTCCCCCCTTCCTTTCCCTCTTCCCCCCTCCTCGCCTCTCCACCACCCCCACCCCCACCCCAACCACACACCACCCCGCCATGGCATTTTCCCAGTTGGGATACCAGTATATCCGGCCGCTCTACCCGTCGGATCGCCAAGGGAACAGCAGCTCCCGAAGTGGGGCAGACCTCAGCCCGACGGGGACGCTCTCCAACGTGCTCTCCTCCATGTACGGAGCGCCGTACGCGGCAGCCGCGGCTGCTCAGGGATACGGAGCCTTCCTCCCCTACACCGCCGAGCTACCCATCTTCCCGCAGCTGGTAAGGAGACGAGTCCACAGATTCCGCTCTTCTCTCTCTCTCTTTCTCTTTCTTTCTTTCTCTCTCGCTCTCTGCCACGCACACCCCAGCTCCAGATTTCCCCCCTTAAAAACCCGCAGTCCTCCTTTCCCCGCTTTCATTCTCTTTTTGGAATCTTCAGCTTTTCTTTTTCTTCCAACTCCGCCTGCGATGTGACTTTGCACAGCTGCGGGCGTAAAGCAAAGACGCAGGAAAAGGTGCAATTGGCTGGCGGTGGTTTGCAAGTGACCAGCTCGGTGTCCTGGTTTTTCCCCGTCTCGATCTGGGCCCGGGGGTGCGCTAGGGGGCCGAGTAAGGCGAGGGTTTAAAAATCTCTCTCCGGCAGATTGAGAAGAGCATGCAAAAAAACACCTCCTGCCTCGGCTTTAGTTTTTATTTTTAAAAAAATAACTCGCAGAGTTTGGGACACAGTTCGCGGCCGCCGTCCCCGTCCCCCCGTGACTTTTTAAATTTTTATTTATTTACTTTTTTAAAAAAGAGGCACCCGGATCCTTAAACCACTGCTAAGTCGGAAGTAATGGGCCGTATTAATTTCAATGCAGCTTGCAAATAATTCCGGGTGTGTGGAGAACTGAACTGAAGCAAGGGCAGCGGGTGGGGGGGGGGGAGAGAGAGAGACACCTCCGTGAGTGCCTTTGATCGTCTTTTCTCAACGTAAGAACAATCCCATATTGTGCCTTTTCCTTGTGAATAACACGCACTGGGTGAGACGGCGGGGGTGGGAGTCGGAATCCCGCTTTGAAAATCAGTAATCATGTTACTATTAATAAGCCTTGGAAGCAAAAAGATCTGCTGTGGGGATCCAAACCTAGCAGAAAATAAAGTGTTTGGGTTTTTCATAATATAAGGGAGCCTGATTTCAACAGACAGTTGTAGAAGGAGTTACTGAGTCCTTTTGTTGTCCATATATCTTCGAGAGAGTTTGAATATAGTTTCAGAGCGCCATTCCTAGGCCCGTGTTTCCCAAATGAAAGTTGAAAAGGGGAAATCTAACAATTCCCCCAATACGGACACACATCAAAACCCTTGCACACAAATGGGCGCTGGTATTCTCTCTCTCTCTCTCTCTCTCTCTCTCCCCCCCCCCTTTCCGTGAGGAGTTGATTGACAGTTCCATCTAGCGCACGGAGGAACCGTCAGGCAAAAGGGTGTTTTGTTTTTTATTTAAAGGGGGTTTAGCAGCACTACCTCCGTTGTGCAAGTTGCGGGGCGGGGGAGAGAAGAGACACGCAGAAACTTCGAGCAGAGATTTTGTCGAGTTAAGCCTGAGCGTTTCTTTAAAACAAAAACAAAATCCAACTTTTGCAAAGTTGCAAGCGGTGAATCAAAAACAACAACAGCCCCTGTCTAATAATATCCTGATCTGTTATGTTTTCTCTCAAGGAAACAAAACAGTGTATGATCTCCCATTAAATGCACGGCATATGCTGTGCATCCCTCTCGTCTCCCCACACTACATCTCATTTGGGGGTTGTGTGTGTGTGTGTGAATATATACGTAAACCTATTTTTACTTCTGTCATATATATGATAACGTCCAGCTACTTTTCGAGATTGTGTTTCCAGAGTTCTGGAGACGAGGGCTGCATGCGAATGACCCAAGAAGTTTAAAAAACGTGAGCGAGATACGCGCGCGTGTGCTCGTTCAACTCGCTATTGAAAAATACTTTTCAAAAAGGACTGAGTGAGAAACTTGGCTAGGAGTCTAGGACACCTCTAGAACTCTGTGGATTTAGGAAATAACAGACAGCCTCACAACTGCCGCCCCCCATCAATTCCCTTTATAACTTTTGAAATGAGAAATTATTATGAAGCTGCAGGCAGAATCGCACTTCTCCATATATATATATATATATATATATATATATATATATATATATATATATATATATATATATATATATATATATATATATATATATATATATATATATATATATATATATATATATATATATATATCGAACTTAAAAGGGCAAGCTTCCGAGTCTCACAGCGTTCTTCGTCACCCGGCAGAATGACAGCCGCGCAGCCCTTGATTAATTTGATCCCGTCCAATATATTGCTCGGCTTATCTTCCACTCCTTTGGGAATCAAGAGGGCTACTGAACCGGTGTGGGGGCTCTCTCCTCCTTGAAAGAGCCCATTTCCATGGCTAACCGTTTGTTGCTCTGTGTAACGCCCCCTCCCCATTTTTTCTGTCCTCCTCCAGGGAGCCCAGTATGAGCTGAAGGAGGGTCCCGGCGTCCAGCACCCGGCTTTTCCTCACCACCACCCGGCTTTCTACCCCTATGGGCAGTACCAGTTTGGCGACCCGTCGAGGCCCAAGAACGCCACCCGCGAGAGCACCAGCACCCTCAAGGCCTGGCTGAACGAGCACCGGAAAAACCCTTACCCCACCAAAGGCGAGAAGATCATGCTGGCCATCATCACCAAGATGACCCTCACGCAGGTCTCCACCTGGTTCGCCAACGCCCGGCGGCGCCTCAAAAAGGAGAATAAAATGACCTGGGCTCCGCGGAGCCGCACCGACGAGGAGGGCAACTCTTACGGCAGCGAGCACGACGAAGAGGACGGCGAAGGCGACAAGCGGGACCCCGACGACGAGGAGATCGACCTGGAGAACATCGATACCGAGAATATGGAGAGCGGGGCTCCAGGGGCCAAAGCGGGGCAGCTTCTCCTGGAAGGGGAGGACGACGACGACGAGGAGGAGGAGGAGGAAGAGGACGAGGAACCGCCGGATGATTCGGTGCTCCTCCATTCCGACGCCAAAACCACCGACTCGGAGGGCTCCGACGGCTTCGAGGACCTGCCGGGAGCTCAGGAGCGCTTCTTGAAGGCTATGGAGGCCCGTCAGCGCGCCTCGTCGGGCGAGCTGCCTTCGCCAGCGGCTCTCCAGCAGCAGCAGCTGCTGCAGCAACAGCGCCATCCTTCCTCCCCAGCGTCCCCCCCAACGGCTCCCAGCCCCGCTTTGGCACCGCAAGCGCAGCCTCCCAAGCCTAAGATCTGGTCCTTAGCAGAGACGGCTACCAGCCCGGATAACCCGTCGCGGAAATCTCCCACCAGCGGAGGTTCCCCCCCTGCGGCAGCGGCCACCCCCCAGAGCCTTCAGTTGGTGGGAGCCCCTGCTCCGCCGCAGCCTCCTCCGACGGCCCCGGGCCCCGCACACAGACTGGTCGCCTCTTGCCCTCTGGGCAAATTCGCTAACTGGTCCAGCCGGGCCTTCTCGGCCCACCCCCATCACCACCACCACCACCATCCCCACCCGCTCACTTTACTGAACACTCCCCACCTGCTGGGACTCGGGGGGGCGAACCCCAGCGCGGCCCCAAGCGCGGCGGCTATCGCGGCTTTCTCCAGACCCGCGGACCAAGCGCAGAGCGCGGAGTCCTCCGGAACAGGTAATCCATTCGATGGGAGGGAGGGGGGGGAAGGCAAGGGGGGGGAAAGGGGGAAACAACTTGGCTGCAACCCTAAGATCCATGGGACTTAGGTGGGGGAGAGAAGTTTGAACTAGGGTGGGTTTGTATGTGAGGCTGAATGTTTCTTCCCAGAGACTTATGTGGCATTCAGTGAAGTTTCCTTAGACAACACTGAAATGAACCTGAAGAAATTTGAGTCCATTCATTTCAATGTGTCTACTCTGATTAAAACTAAGCTGGTTACCACTAAAACAACTCATAAGAATGCAAATTGTAGAATGAAGCTGCAGTATAGAGTAGGTGGAATAAAAAACGAGGAAAGCGGGAGGTATTCCTCGAGGGTTTGAAGCCCAAAGAAGCAATTCATTATGGCGGGGAAAGACAATCCTACCCTCACTGTTCCCTTTTCTAGAGTCTCTATACAGGTATCTCTTTTCCTAAAAGAGGTCCAGGCTTTCTTGGTTGGCCTAAAGATTCAGTTTATATTTCGGACAGAAACATTGGCTGGATCTCCCCACAGCCCACGAACATGCAAGCCCCCCCCCCCCTTGCAGGCTGGATCAGTTTCTGTCTCCTATTCTATCGACTTCAGTGCCACGCTCCCCATTCAGAATCACCTGGTAATAAATAAATCAGAAGGCCTTTACCTGGGGCCCTTTCTTTTTAAAACAACAACAACTTCCACCAATATTGCCTTCAAAACTGGGGGAGCTTTTTAAAAAAACAAAAAAATAAAAATAAAAATTGCATTCTCCCAGATAGGGATACCCTGGTTGCTGTGGTCAGAATTGGTGCTCTCTGTATTGATGGTATCATCTGCCTATTTTAAAAAGCACACTTAACACACACCCCCCCAAAAAAACCCGCCCTCTTATATTTGCTAGGAAAGAAATCCCCAAACTGAAATCAAAGGTGTGGGTCTTTGGTTTTTTTTTTTTTTTTACTTCCATGTAAAATGGGTTTGGCAATCCAGGTGTTCTGTGACCTTAAGCACACACTCTGAAGTGATCAAGCAAATCCCGCTGAAATAAAGCATTTTTATTTTAATACTGGACGTAGTTAGGATCTGGGTTCTCTTCATTTTTTCATTTTTTCAAAAAGAATGTACTGAGCTAAGTTGCTAAGAGTGACATGAATTCAGGAACCTTAGAGGAGCAAATCCAAGGTGGTTTTTTTTTTAAAGGAACTTTTTTTTCTTTGTTTGCTTTTGTTTGTTTTAGATCGATCTAGTGCCTTGGAAGTAGAGAAAAAGTTAATAAAGACAGCTTTTCAACCAGTTCAGAGGCGGTAAGAGATTATCTATGTCCTAGAGGGTACATTAAAAAAAGGGAGGTGAATTTGCTTGTAGACCAATTCCCATTGACATCAATGGGACTTGCTGCCCTGCAAGATGCAATCTCTTGCAGACTTACTTGGGAGTAAATGCCACTGAAACCCGGACTTGGGACTTTCTTCCAAGTAAACATGTGAGGGATTGGGGCCCACCTTGTATATTTAGGACTGGGGAAGAATTATAAATGGCCAGTTTGATTTCCAGTCCCTCTGATATTCATTTTCCAAGCCAGCTTTGGTCCACTTTTGTGATGTTAGATAAGAGCACCAAGGGAAGACTGCAGAGTCAGTTTTCTAGAATTTGTAAACTAGTGCTTGTGAGATACAAAGGCCCCCTCTGCAACTCTTTAGACTCTTTATTAAAATCAATATACGGAAGCAGAAAATTCCCAGTCTGCTCAGCTCCTTTTTAATCCTCCAGTTCAAAACTGGCCAAATTGAAATATTGGTTTAGTCTATGAAATAAGGTGGACAGGCCAATGTAAACTCTGCTCTCTTGCATACCTGTGGAGTTTAGGTGTGTGATATATCTGCATATATTTATTTATTTGCACATGCACACCTATATGTATAATCTATCCTGGCTATGTACAAGTGTGCGTTCACACATGCACACAGATGCACCCTAATGAAATGAATAGATTTAATTGTGTGGTTGATGCATATGCATACACACATATATTTCTTTGGATATAATATCATGCACTGTGTCTGCATGTTGACTAGAAAGAAGGTGTCATGATTGCGTGTGAGAGAGTACATATCCCTGTGCATAAATGCACATATATTTCATAACTTGCCTTTGTCAGTGAAATAGTGTTCAGTGCAAGGTTGCTTGATAGTGCTTTAAAAATGCACAGCGCTTTTGCCTAAATAAAATAAAAAAGTAAAAGGATTATGTCCCTAACATATTAGAGTGGCTGTAAAACTGCAGAGGGTTAGCCACGTGAATCTGCTGCAGCAAAACTAAGAAAAGATTCTCCCGACACCTTAAAGACTAACATATGGATTGTGGCATCAGTTTTTATGGACTAAAGGCAAAGGAGCAGGCAGGTTAGCGCATTTCAGAACTCCGCAAAAGCTTATGTTGCAGTCAATCTGTTAGCCTTTAAGGGGCACCCCCCACTCCGCATAAAATTGGAGTAGTTTTTGCTCATGGTTTTTGAATGTTTTCAAAGACTTTTTGTTCCACGATAAAGAAAGCATAAGCTCCACTGCAGTCTCCAGTTCTGGCTGCATATTAGATGATCAGAGAAATCAGTATTCAAGATATATATCTATATATCTTCTTCTTTCCCCCCCTGTGTTCCTTTTCTTCCAGGCCTCAGAACCAACTTGATGCAGCTATGGTTCTATCTGCGTTGTCATCATCATAGTTAATTTTTTATAATTATTGTTCTAATGATTGTAAAATAAAATTCTCTGTATAGTTACAACTTGTACGCATGTCCATGTATCAAATGAAAAAAAAAATACAAAAACCAAGAAAAAAACCACCCTGCTTCTGTGCTATCATCTGGATTAGCTGAATTCGTGAGGTTTTTTGGAAGTCCAGTGCGAAATAGGCGTCTTCATTTTCTTTTTTTGTATATATAGTAAAAAGGAAAAAAAATGTACATATGTGTGAACCAAATTGTACAAGAAAGTATATATTTTTGGCTAATAAACTGTTGCCACTTTGACTACAATTTTCTGATACTTACGTGAATTATTATTATTATTATTATTATTATTATTATTATTATTATCATCATTATCATCATCATCATCATCGTTATTGTTATTTCCTTGTCACTTAGGAAAACTTTTAAACTAGTTTTGGAAGATTCCCCACTGTGCTTAGATTTCCAGAAGGGTAGTCATCTTTAGACTGAGGCTTCCAAATCCTGATTTTCTATAACTAAGAGAACGAAAATCAGTAGCAATCCTGAGTACAAAATGCAGCTGTGAGCTAGCTAGAAGAAAATGTGAACAGTGTGTGTTTGTGTACAAGAAAGAGAGGTGTGTGCGTATTCATTTGAATTAAAGAGAGCGGGGGCAGAAATCTACATTTGGGACTTTCTGGTTACTTTGCTGTATTAATTTTTAAATATATTTTGGAGGGGGTGGGGGAACCCGCGTGTTTATGTATTAGGAATCACTGGTGGGGCCATCGCTGCAGATCTGATCAAAACGCCTCGCACTACCCTGTTTTTGTTTTGTGTGTGTGTTTTAAGAGGTTTCTGCTTGAAAGCCACGTCCGCTGGTTTAAATGGGCCATATTTTTCAAAGTTGCAAAAACCGTCCTTAGCAGATCGAATCGTCCTTTCGCTTTGCGGCTGGAAATCCTGGGCAATTTCAGGGAGTCGTTCAAAGCGCTCTCGCGTCTGTTTGAATTGCTAAGCGCTACGGGGGTTTGTTTGTGTGTGTGTGATTTCCACCCCCCACCCGCGGCCGCTTCGCCTTCCACGTTAGCGCAAGGATCGCACTGTATATTTGAGACAGCTGTTGGCTAGATCAAGTCAGGGGCAAGGCAAGTTAGGAAAGTCAGCCCCGTCGTATTCCTCCTTGTCCTTTTTCCACGGCTAAAGAGACACAAGGTCGGAAGGAGGTGGGCGGAGAGAGGAAAGGCCCGAGTAAAAAGAGGAAGAGGAGAGGGTCTCTCTCTCTCTCTCTCTCTCTCTCTCTCTCTCTCTCCAAGGAGATGTGGATTAAGAAGGAAAAGCTATTGCTGGCTGAGCTGGCAGCGCACGGGAGGGATTGGGCGCGGAGGGAAGGAGCAGGATCGCTATCTCCCGTGATTATTTTATATTCATTATCCGGCCGTTTCTATTTATTAAAGAAAGAGGGAAGGAAAGAAATCAGAAAGTGAGAGGGGGACGGGAACCCGCAGTCTCGGCTTCGGAGCGCGAGTGAAATCTGGAACTCGAGCGCCCTCTGCAGGCAGAAAGCCACTTGTCTAGCGCGCATTACCCTGCCCGGAGCCAACTAGCGTGTGTGTGTTTACTCGGAAGTAAGTTTCGCTGAAACCAGTGGCCACTTACTCCCGGGAAAGTTCGCATGGGAGTTCGGCTTTTTTCTTTTCTTTAGAGGAAGGCCCGCTTTGTTCGTTTTCCTTTCTTCTGACTTCCCTGCCTCGTCCCCCCCACTTCTTTCACGGAAAACGTGGGTTTTCTATCAGGCTCCAGCATGCATTTAAAGTTAACCATCTCCCTAAACGTTTCTGGGAACTCTAGTTTTATCGCCACGGAGCTACAATTCCCAGCACGCTTCGCAAACTGTTTGCGCGGGTGCAGGTGCTTTAAATACTGTATATGGTGTGCTTGTTGCAGCCAAACAAAACCGATGTACCTTTAAAGCACATTGCAAGCACATTTTCCTTTCCCAAAGAATTCTGGGCAATGTAGTTTGTCAAGCCCTGCTGGGAATTGTGACCCTGTGAAGGGTAAACTACAATGCCCTGAATTGTTTCAGAAAGCGGATATGTTTCAAATGTGCTTTAAAGGTATAGTGCAAGCCTGGAGTCACAACAACAACCAGTTATTTTCGCATAAGCTCCAGTGAACTCCATGGGGCTTACTACAGAGTAGACATGTGCCCTCTTGGTCTATTTTCTGGAGTGGTGGTGGTAGGGGGAATAATCTGCTTCAGGCTACCCCAACTAGGTGCCTTTCAGTTGTTATTATTATTATTATTATTATTATTAGTAGTAGTAGTAGTAGTAGTAGTATTTTGCCAAGCTACATCTCCCATCAACCTCTGGCCATTGGTCATTGCTGGCTGGGGCTGATGGGAGCTGGAATCCAACAACATCTGGAAGGCCCTGGGCTGCTCTGGTTTGTACAATGCAGAGCAGGGGAACATTTTTGGGCTTCTAGAGCGAGCTTGGTAAACGATGGGAGAAGTCAGCAGCAACCTCGACCCGCCTGCAAAATAATCTATGACGCCCCAAGGACCTTATTACCCGATGTTGTAGCTATTGATTACCTTTTTGGTTAACCCACCTCCAACCCCGGAAATGGAGCAGCAGACTCCTGGGGGGCTGGACTGGCAGGGAGTGGGGGGGTGGGTGGGGAGAGAGAAACAAAACCGGGAATTTAAAACCAAAACAAAAAAGATTGGAGGAGAGAATGATCTTCTTATGGCAAACGATAGAGTGGTTTTAAAAAGCACAAATGGTACTGCTTTGCAAATAAGTGATACCAGCAATATTCACCATGTGTTTAAAGAGCACAACTGCCCCCCCAAAAAAGAATCATGGGAACTGTAGTTTGTGATGGGTGCTGGAAGTTGTAGCTCTGTGAGGGGGGAAACTACAGTCCCCAGGATTCCTTGGGGAAAGCCATATGCTTTGGATATGCTTTAAATGAGTGGCACAGATCTGCTTTTCTGTTGCAGTCCCTGTGGAGGAGCGTACACAAGTGATGTTTGGAAGACAAAGGCTGGGGGCAGGAGGAACAACAACCACCCAAATGTGGGATTCTCTCAGTGTCACTTGTGAGTGTGCATCCTACAATCCCTGGGCAAGAAGTGGTTTTTTGAAAGTTAATACGTAGAGGAAAACCCTACTGGGGAAAAGCGTAAGGCCAAGGCTGCGCTGGTTGTGCACGCTTACTTGGAAGTTTGCCCCCTTGAACTCGGTGGGGTATACTTTTGAGTAAACATGCAGAGGCTCTCCAGCTGCCCATTGTGGAAAGGAAACAGTGTTAAGGCAATAATTTTAGTCCTCCTTAGGTCTGGTGCGATCAGTTAGAAAATGCAAGGTTGGAACTTGTTGGGAAGGTTCCATTTGCCGAACACAATTGGCTAGGATGGAAAAACCTCACAGAATTTTCATTCATAAGAGTATATTTCCATTGCATCAATTACACTAGTTTGCCGAAAGGCGTTTGGGGGTGGGAATCTAATCTAGGGTATTACTTGTTACAGATACCCTTTAAAAACAAAACAGCAACAATTGAGCTGCTGTGCTGCATTATCCAAAGTTAACACCCCTTCCTTAGTTTGTTAAGTGTGATGGGCATTGTGGCTTTGTGAGGGGTAAGCTACAGTTCTCAGGAGTGTTTGAAGGGGTGTGTGCTTTATATGTGTTTTATATGGCGTACACACGGCCTTGTAAGCCTTTTATCAAATTTCTTCCGAGGAAGTTGCAGCAGGACACACAGGCAAAAAAGAGGGACCTCTCTCACAGATCTGCGTATTTACTCAGAAGTAAGTCTCAGCTGCATTCAATGCAGCTTACTTCCAAGTAGGTGTTCATAGGATTGCAGCATGGGAAAGTTACGCTCCTGTCATTTCTTCTACTTCCCCTCCACACTTTTTCAGAGAAAAAGCCTCCTAAAAATATGGAAGGGGAAGAAAAATATAGAAAACACCCCTTCTAAATTTGATTGTAATTGGAGAAACCCGCAAAGTTTTGCATGTGGATCTTTGCATGAGGTAGAGAAGAAATGAGAAGCAAGGAGGTGGCGAATCAGCTCCATTTCCTTAGCAAAGTGTTGAAAATTGGCCAGCTTTGCAAGAGGTCAAGCGGCTTAGAGTCACTTCAGTTTTACCTGCCGGTTTGAGGAGGGAAGGGAGTAATTTTTTTCCTCAGCCTGAAAGAAGCATGGGTTTGTAAAAGGTGGGGGATTAAAGCAGAGCTGCCTCTGCCCATTAGGAAAATTAAAATTAAATTAAAACACACACTTTCCCCGTAACTTTTGACTCCTTCTAGCTTCTGAATTCAGGAAGCTTAGCACAATCAAACCACAGCCATCCCATCTCCCCTTTTGCTGTGGGTCCCTTCCCCCCACCCTCCTTTCTTTGGCAGTTAACTTCAAAAACTGCACAATTATGGGATATTAAAGCTAACTACAAGTCAGGCCTGTTATGAGGTTGGTGCAGGGCCTTCTCAGATCTAACAAAGCAGCTTTTGGTGTGAATAAAAGGTTGCCAGATTATTATTATTATTATTATTATTATTATTATTATTATTATTATTAAAAAATCAGTTTAAATGAACACATAAAAAGCTAGTAGTTGTGTTAGTCAGCAAAGTGAAAGGAGATCAAGGAACAGAAATAATAATCTTTTTTTACGGGTTAACCAATTGTTGCAAGCTTTGAAAGGCAGGTAACTTTCACCAGCGTAGGGATAGTCAGTCTGTTCACGCAGGCAAGCGTGTAGGAGATTACAAAGTGGGGTTTGCGTTGTGCAGTGAGGCTGACATCCAGAGGTTTGCTTTGGAGTAAGCGTGCACACAGGATTGTGTTGTAAGATGGACAGGGTGTGTGTTTGCTGAACGAATTAAGTTCTTAACCCGAGGCACCACTGTATATGGTGTGCTTACAGCAGGACTCTTGTCATTTTAATTTAGGGTAGGTTGCTGGTGTGTGCGCTAACCTGTGACTCTTCAGAAGTTGTTCAACTCCCATCATTCCTGACCATTGATCATGCCAGCTGGGGCAGATGGGAGTTACAGTGTAACAACCTCTGGAAGACCAGTGGCTAGCCCTCCTGACTTTGGGTCAATTCACATCCAAGGCAAAAGCTGTGTGCACATTTACCATTTATTCTTGCCCCAGTGTGCTCCCACCACAGGGATTTGGGACACGGGTGGCACTGTGGCCTAAATCACTGAGCCCAGGGCTTGCCGATCAGAAGGTCGGCGGTTCGAATCCCTGCGACGGGGTGAGCTCCCGTTGCTCAATCCCTGCTCCTGCTAATCTAGCAGTTCAAAAGCACGTCAAAGTGAAAGTAGATAAATAGGTACCGCTCCGACGGGAAGGTAAACAGTGTTTCTGTGCGCTGCTCTGGTTCGCCAAAAGCGGCTTAATCATGCTTGCCAGTAAAGCGAGATGCCAGCTCCCTCGGCCAATAAAGTGAGATGAGCGCCACAACCCCAGAGTCGTCCGCAACTGGGCCTAATGGTCAGGGGTCCCTTTACCTTTACCTTTACCTTTATACACATGACATTAGCCACAACCCACATATAACTTGTAGTTTCTTGAGAGATACCACTCGTTGATGTGTTTACCCTTAAAACAGCTCACATCCAGTTTGAAAACGTACCGGTAAGCTGTGGCTAAGCTGAGATGTGCATATTCCAGACATCTGTTGCACATGCACAGATGACCATGCATGCACAGAAGGGTTCAGGAGGTCGCATGAGCAGGCAAACAAATCAGGTGATCTGTTAATGGTGGGTGCAGCAAGGTAAAGCATGATTATTGAAACCCAGCAGGGGGGAAATGACCTCGCTGAGTTTTCAGCTGTTAATGTGTACATGCCCTAAGATGGAGTCGTGCATTGCCAAGAATGTGAAGCTATCAGTGGGAATGACATCTCTATGTGGAATCCCCTCCTTCCATAACAAATAGTAAAACTTCACGTTGAGTGCTTATCCATTTTAATTTTTGTGTTAGTTTATATATTATAAGTCACTTTGAGTTATCTTGGTAAAAAATGACCAATAAATTTAATTAATTAATTAATTAATTAGGTAAGTAAGTACGTAAGTAATAATGACACTGAGACTTAGGTTTATACTGAGGTTTTTTAACTACGCTTGCAGAAAAACTCAATATGTAGATGCCATTTTCAGCAACAGACCCATTCTCCTTGTAATACAGGCGACTCCTCATTTGCGATGCACACGCTGTTTTCGGCACTGCAAGGGGGTGCGGCAGGGCAGGATTACGTGCGTCCCACTGGCACGTGTGGTGACATAGAATCTCCCCCTCCCATGTAAATGCTCTATGGCTCTATGGGAACCTGTGGCCCTGCAGATGCTGGCGGACTCCCACCAGCCCCAGCAAGCATGGCCAAGGACAATGGGAGTTGTAGTTCAGCAACATCTGGAGGGCCAGAGGTTCCCCACACCTGCTCTATGGGTTTTACATTAGCATTTTAGACGTGGGAAATGCAACAGACCATAAACTTTTCTTGTTTTGTGCAAAATCTCTCTAAGAATGCATTTTAGGTTGGGTTATGCCCCTTGCCCCTGGGACGCGGGTGGCGATGTGGGTTAAACCACAGAGCCTAGGGCTTGCTGATCAGAAGGTCGGCGGTTCGAATCCCCGCGACGGGGAGAGCTCCCGTTGCTTGGTCCCAGCTCCTGCCCACCTAGCAGTTCGAAAGCACGTCAAAGTGCAAGTAGATAAATAGGTACCGCTCCGATGGGAAGGTAAACGGTGTTTTCGTGCGCTGCTCTGGTTCACCAGAAGTTGCTTAGTCATGCTGGCCACATGACCTGGAAGCTGTACGCCGGCTCCCTCGGCCAGTAACGCGAGATGAGCGCCGCAACCCCAGAGTCGTCCACAACTGGACCTAATGGTCAGGGGTCCCTTTACCTTTACCTTTATGTCCCTTGCAAATGTTGTTTTGAGGGGCAAAACAGCTATTTCCCATTCAAATGCACATTCTCAGTTTCTTATGTTTGAATTGCAAACCTAAGTAATGCAGAATGCCAATATTAGCATGTGTGTGTGCGGGAACTATAGTCATTCTTTCTCTCCCTCCCCGACCCCACTCCATCTCCCTATGCCAATTTGGAAATTCAGTTGGGTTGCTGAATTTCATTCGGATTGCATTCTCAAAGTACCCTGGGAATTGTAGTTTTGTGACTGGAAAGAATTTCCAGAAAGGACTTATCTGCACTGCGAATTAAGACACCACCTTTTCAGAGATGTGGGAGGGGGGAAGGATCAAGGAAGGACTTAGGGGACATGGGGGAATATGGGAAGCTGCCCTATACAAAATCAGACTGATGGTCAATATTGTCTATACCGATTGGCAGAGGCTCTGCGGAGTTTCTGATAGGATTCTCTCCCAGAGCTATCTGGAGATGCCAGGATGTGAACCTGGGATCTTAGGCATGCCCTGCCACTGACCTATGGCCTTTCCCAATGAGGGGAGAAGGACAAGGAACGAGTGAGAAAGATGGGTGCTTGAGGACTCTGTGGAGGTACAGGCAGCACCATGGGCAGAAATTATTTTTACCAACTTTGGCTACTTCACCAACAATAGGGTTATTGGAAGAAGGCAGATCTTGCCTCAGTTAATAACATGTTTTGGTTACATTACTGCAATGCACTCTGCAGGGGCTGCCCTTGAAGATTATTTGGAAAGGTCAGTTAGTGCAAAACTGGGCAGCTAGAGCACTTGTAGGGACTAGACATTATACTAGTTACATTGGCTGCCTATTTGTTTCCAGACCCAGCTGAAGGTGCTTTGTTATTGACCTATAAAACTCTAGAAGTTTGGGGCCAGGCTATTCCTGCACTCATATGAGCCTGCCCTGGCCTTAAGATCATCATCTGAGGCCCTGCTCTGGTGAGAGTTTTCAGGCTGGCAAGTATCAGAGACATTTGTGGTGGCTTCACACCTCTGGATTACCCTCCCTGCGGAGGTCCATACAGCCCTTTCTCCACTGACTTTGTAGGAGATCCTTAAAGCCCTTCTTATTCCAGTCTGCATATAATTTTATGTAGATCTGTTTCTACATCATCTTTCTCTGTTGCCTTTATTTTCATTGTGCTTAATGCTAGTGTTTTATGCAATTACAAATTATTTTCAAAATGTGGGGGTTTTGTTGTAGGCCTACTATTGTATTTCATATATATATATATATATATATATATATATATATATATATCGCATCACATTGTGAGGCTATATAACTTCAACGGTGGGATAAGCATCTCTGAGGCCCCATCTGCACTATACATTGAAAGTAGTATCATACCACTTTCAACTGCCATGGCTTCCCTAAAATAATCCTGGGAACTGTAGCTTGTTAAGGGTGCTGAGAGTTGTTACAAGAGTCTTATTCCCCTCAAAGAGCTATAGTTCTCAGTGTTGCTTAACAATCAACCCCTCTTCCCAGGGCCTTGGTGGGTCCTCAAAGTTCCTGGTCTTGCCCTGACCTCCGTGTTTCTGTCGTAACTTCTGAATAGAATCTACATGTGCACACACTGTACATTTCCACAAACTACTGATTGTGCAACACAGATCCACTTTGAACATGTGTAGACTCTGTTTAGAAGTTATGATGAGCACAGAAGAACATAGGAAGCTACCAGTCAGACCACTGGGTCATCTAGTTCAATGTGGTTTACACCAGGTGCCTTCAACCCTTTCAGATCCAGAACCCACATGAATGTGGGGACCTATTTCTTAACCACATATTTGAATGGTGTTGATGCTCCTTGCATCAGGCCATGTCCCAATACAGTGGTACCTCAGGTTAAGTACTTAATTCGTTCCGGAGGTCCGTTCTTAACCTGAAGCACCACTTTAGCTAATGGGACCTCCTGCTGCCGCCGTGCCGCCAGAGCACAATTTCTGTTCTTAAGCGGAGTTCTTAACCTGAAGCATACTTAACTTGAAGCGTACTTAACCTGAGGTACCACTGTAGTGGGTCCTGACCCACTAGCTGAAGACCTACACTGACTGGTAGCGACTCTCTGGGTTTGGGCCAGAAAGTATTTCCCCAGCCCTATCTGGAAATGCCAGGATTAATTCTGGGGCCTTCTGCATCCAAAGCACAGGGTGCAATCCTGATCACTGCCCCCCAACATATGTGTGTGTGTGTGTGCGCGCATGCATGCTCAGGTATTACAAATATGCTGCCCATACACATACTTTTCTCTGAAGAGAAGCAAAATGCAGACTAAAGTTAAATTCAGGCTACAAACACAGAGGTGCCTTTTCTTGCTGTATAGTTCTTAGGGCAGCTTTCAACAACCTGGCACCTTCCAGATGTCTTGGACTATAGCTCCCATCATTCCCCAGTCAGCATGGCCAAAGGTCAAGGACGATGGGATTTGGAGTCCAACAGCATCTGGTTGGGGAAGGCTATCTTATGAGAATCACAGAGAAGCTTCATCAGAAGAGCTGCGGTAGATTTTGTTACCACTACCCTTCCTACGCAGGGACGCCGCTGTATCTCCTGCAGAACCGATAAAGCTGCCGGGTGCTAAGAGTTAATGCCAAGTTAAAAGTACCAACACACAGGAGCATCCAGGGTGACATGCTTCAAGTTGAGACAGTACAAGTTATGCAAATGCAAAAAGGGGTGTGCAGTATTGACATTTTGAGGTCACAGTGATAGGAATGTATTATTTATAGGCCTGGGTTGCAGGAGGCCGATAAACTACATTTGAAATCCTCGAGGTTTGTAAAGCTAGAAGAAGAGTGTCCCCCCCCCCCCGCTCCTCCTTTCCTTTTTAAAGATGCACATTAGTAGGTATGAGGTTAACCTACCTAAAAATTCTCTATTTAGACAGCCTTTTCTGTGAGATGGCTGGTTCTGTACAATAAAAGATGTGGTGTAGAACTAAAAGTTTTTATAAAAAAATAAATAAGAGGGGGGGGGGAAATAAATAAGAGGAAAATAATTGCCAGGATGCTTGCTTTATCTCTTGCTATCTATCTATCTATCTATCTATCTATCTATCTATCTATCTATCTATCTATTTAAAACAGAAGAATCCTCCGAAGAGAGGGCTGTCCTTTGTGAAACAGGACACCCAGCTGTATGGGGAAGGTCGGTCACACTTTTGCTTAACTTGGGGGTCACTGATGAAGCACCGGTGACCTTGCCAATCTACTCTGTGGCAGCCACAAACAGCATCAGTAAACATCCCCTTCAACAATCAACAGTGCACGAGAGACTTCTGGATCTTTTTTTGCCGAATTCCTGCCTGCAGAGGCTTGGCTATTCCTGCACTCAGCACGCTCCCATGTTCCCATTTTGTTGGATGCTGGGATTAGACACCCACCTTCCCTCCTGTTCTGAACAGAGGAGAGGCGCAAAGAGCTTCTCTGTGTAAGTGAGCTCTGTAGTTCCACCATTTTGTGGTCCTGTTTCTTTTTCTGCTCTTTCAGATGTGACACCCCTTTTGTGCTTTGCCATGCCCCATTTTGTGTCATGCCACACATCCATGGCAGCCATTTTGTGATGAGCACCCAGGGTACGTTCTGCGGGGTTGATGTGCCATTGGCTCCCTTGCATCACCTGGCAGACTAACAAATCAGAAGCGTGGGCCTCCAGATGTGTTGTGCCTGCAATACCGCCTCCTCGCCACTTGCCTTGGCAGTGCCCAAGAGCAGTAGATAATTTTCAGCATAGCTATGGCTCCCTCTCCTGGCAGCCTACCTTGGTGACAAGGAACTTTAGCTGGCACTGCCCCTGGTTTATCTCCAAGTGGCTGTGTAAATTAGCCCTCGTGATTTATGCCTGCATTTTCATTGTGAGGCTCATCCTTTAAATCTTTCTCCTTCAGATGATCGCTGGTTTGCCAAAGCTCTGGCTAGCCAGAGAAAGCTTTTAGCCTAGCCCACCTGCCCCCCCTCGCTTCTTGGCTGCTCTTTCCCTGTCTAATCAATTATCTTCCTAGCTAGTCCTTCTCAAAGGTGAGAGCTCATTATGCATATTCATAAATCACAGTGCCCAGACCTGACACTGATTGATGTAATCATCTCTCTTCCTCCACAAGGGCTAGGATAGGGAGGGAAAGGGAGCAGAGCTATTGGGGGGGGGGACACAGGAGATGGCAAGCGATTGAGACTTGCAAATTGTCAAACCAGGGTCCTCTCCAACTTCAGCCAGCTCTCTTTCCTGCTTCCTATTGACTACAGAACAAGGGACCCAGCACAAGCGTCTTGAAAAGGCAAATGAAGAAATGCCAGCCAGTTGCCTTCGGTCATTTGTTTTACTTAGAATATCTGCAGGCTGCTTTTCATCAGTGCTCTCTGAGCAACTTACAATAAATAGAATGAAACCACACCTGGAATATGGTACACCCTTAAGAACGGGAGTAGGGAACCTTAGAACTGGGGGCCAACTGTGGCCCCCAGGCCCCTTTATCTGGCCCTTGGGACTCTTCCCAGAAAACAGCTCTCATTGGCTTTGTGTCTCACCCTCCTTGAGTGTTTCTGTCTGGATGAAATGTGTCCTTGAATGCTCATAATGCCTTTTGCTTGTCTGAATGGGGGGTCAGAGGGGTGTGTGTTTGTGTGTGTGTGTAGAAACTAGGCTACTGTACAGAGGTAAATTTTACATTAATTGTTCCACCCACATTTATCTCTGGCTCCGCCCACCACTGACATGTGCCAATTGGAAGGTTGTCCAGAAGGGAATGAAGGCCTAGCACTCAGAGAACGTGCTTGAGGTTAGCATGTAGATTGCCACCATAAAAGGCTACCAAGAACTACTAGCCATGATGGCTGTGCTCTGCCTCCTTGGTCAAAGGCAGTACAGTGGTACCTCTGGTTACGTACTTAATTCGTTCTGGAGATCCGTTCTTAACCTGAAACTATTCTTAACCTGAAGCACCACTTTTGCTAATGGAACCTCCCGCTGCCGCTGCGCCACCAGAGCACGATTTCTGTTCTTATCCTGAAGCAAAGTTCTTAACCTGAAGTGTTATTTCTGGGTTAGCGGAGTATGTAACCTGAAGCGTATGTAACCCAAGGTACCACTGTAATGCTTCTGAATACCAGTTGCTGGAAAGCATAGGATGGGAGAGAGGGTTCTTGGGCTCAGGTCCTGTGTGCAGGTTTCCCATAGGCATCCGGCTGGTCACTGTGAGACTAGAATGCTGGACTAGGTGGGCCGCTGCCCTGATACAGCATGATGGGCAGGTTATAAATAAAACAACATTATCATTATCATTATTATCATCTTCTTATGTTCTTAAAACCTTCTGAAGAAGTTTAAGACTTGGGCAAACACACGTTTCCTCCTGGTGCTGAAAAGAAAACCAGTATGGCATTAGGTGCACCTCTTGGGGGAAGGGTGATATGTTTTCTTCCGGCCACCAGAAGCCTGCCGAGTCATGGCTTCTCCTGAAGAATCCTGGAAACTATGTTTTTTTTAAGAGTGCTGGGAGTAGGAGACCCCTCCCCCCCTACAGAGCTACAATTCCCTAACATTCAATCTGTATTCCCAGGCAAGTTAAAGACCTATAGCTCTGTGGAGTCTTCTAACAACTCTCAGCATTCTTAACGAAGAAGCCACGACTATTAAAGTGATGCGAGACTGCTGTAAATGTATGGTGTGGATGTGGCTTCCACCTGTTTCAGTGTTTTGTGTATCTATTAAGGGAGAAAGCGATCCTCCAAAAGAAATGCTGAATCAACGAAGAGAAAATGCTCAAGGACCAGCCTGCTAATAAAAAGAAGGAGAAGCTGAAACTTATTTTACCAACTGCCTTGCTATTTTGGATGCTATATGTGATTTCTTTTGAGATGCGGATAGAAACAAGCTTTCCACAAGGTTTGTTTCACAGCTGGAAAGCACCCTCTTCCCTTACAATCCTTCATAAGCTTACACTGCAGTTACGGTGCTGTGCTCAGACTCACAACAGCAAGAACCATATTGTGTTGATTAAGGCATGGGCAGTAGGGCGTGTCATTTAAGGACAGAAAATTTTATTTTGTGAATTTGCTCAATGAGGGGGTCTAAAAATATGTAATTGCACATGAGGAATCCAAATCTGCAATTATTTTTATGATTGGTTGATGTTTAGCTTGGTAAATTGAGATTTGTTTGAAATACACTAAAAAAAGCCAAAAACTCGCATTTTGAAGCAAAGTTAAAGTTTTTAATCATTTTATACAAGCAAAATATAAAGAAATTTTATTTCCAGCTGTAACAACATATCATCACTTTGTCTTATAACGTCCTATTATAGTTAAAAAAAAAGAATAACATTAATTGGAATTAATAACAAGTTTCATCAAGTCCTGTATTGATTCATTTCTTGACAAAAGCAGACAACCTGCTTCTTGGCCTCTCTGCAGCCTCCATGACTTGTTTCACACATCTTTCAATCCCTTGACCATGACAAGGCCACTGAGGAACTTGCATAGGCTTGTCAATAAATTCCTTTATTTCTGTCAAGGTCATTTTGCATGTTAATGGAGGTTCATAAACTCCATCAAACCAGTCTATCAACTCCAATAAGTTTGAAGCAGAGGCGTTTATAGAAGGTGTCTTCCTTGGACGTACTGAAAGGTCTCCAAATATATCATCATTGCCACCTCTCAAATCGATGATCTTTTGAATTCCAGCTCTCCTTTCTTCCTTATTATTTGAGCACAGCAGTGTCTGAATTAACATTTCACTAAATGCATACCACGCTGAACGCTTAACAGTCGGCAAAACAGCAGCCTTGTTTTGCAGTCTAAGCTGTTGCAATTGAAACAACAAATGACATGGGCCTTCTATCCACAAATGTTTTACTTTTATATTGAACCAACACGGATAGTACACACCAACAATGTATTCTACAATCAGCCTTAAATTATTGAGGTTTTTGCCTTTTAGGCCATGTTTGGAAACTCACAAGCGACAAAGTCTGTTTGCTGTTGTAAGCCACCTTACAATGAATTTGAATTTCAAATTCATTAGACAATGAATTTGAATTTCTTCAAATTCATTGTCTAATGATGACATCAATTTCTCCTGTGCTCTCTTTACTTTATTGTGGTCAACAACAAGTTTCGTATTCTCTTCAGTGATCAAGCCAATATCAATAAATGCAGCGGTGGTAATTGCAGCTGTGGCACGAAGACCAACACCGTATCTGATGCTCTGCATAGCAACATTAGGAATATCTAATGTATTGTACTGTTTCTCTCCATTAGAAGTTGAAGGAGCTGCTAAATCATAATTTGATTCACTTCCATCTTCTGTATCAGATTCTTTTTCATTTCCAACCCCGGAGGAACTTTCTTCATGTGATGGAAGTGAAGAAGTCTGCAAACATTCCTTTTTTCTATTCAGCATCAGCAAGTCTTGTTCTCTCAACTTCTCCTCGCTTTTGCTTCTTTATCAGTCTGTTATGTTCTGGAAAATCTGGCAAACCAATTTGGTGTGGTCCAATAGAACCAATATTGTTTCTCTGGCCTTTAATGAAAGCAAGTTCTTTCACTGGGATCTTCTTGTCTTTAGAGCATGTGCAATTAATGTGAGCTTCTTTTGTGCAATCTGTAGCACAGCCAAATTCAGAGCACATAATGATTTCACATTTGCAATTGAGAATGTCAAAGAGCTTGTCAAGTTTTGAAGCAAAGGCTTCTTTAATATCTATCTTGCCCCTTCCAAGAGATATGTTTTCTGCTTGCTCTCAACTTTCTTGAATCTTTGCTAATACTGTAACTCTTGAATTCACAACAGGGAAAACAAAAGAACAGTTTGCTCGTTCCCATTTTTCAAGTACTTTAGGCTATAAGTCTTTTGCAACACTGGCAGCTGGATAGTTTCTCACATCCTCACTTACTTTGTTCTCTCAGCAATAGTCCATATCTTAACATGTCTCGCAAAGTTGGTAATTCAGAAGGCAACATGTCTCTTCCACTTCCAATAAGGTTGCTCATATGTGTGAATGTTCCCTGCCTTGTTCTCTTCTTTGTAGTCATAGTGAAGCAGTTATCACTGGTTGTACAAAGCAAAAAAGAAATCGCATACCATTGTATATTAGAATCATAGAATCCTAGAGTTGGAAGAGACCACAAGGGCCATCCAGTCCAACCCTCTGCCAAGCAGGAAACACTATCAAAGCATTCCTGACAGATGGCTGTCAAGCCTCCGCTTAAAGACCTCCAAAGAAGGAGACTCCACCACACTCCTTGGCAGCAAATTGCACTGTCCAACAGCTCTTACTGTCTGGAAGTTCTTCCTAATATTTAGGTGGAATCTTCTTTCTTGTAGTTTGAATCCATTGCCCCGTGTCCGCTTCTCTGGAGCAGCAGAAAACAACCTTTCTCCCTCCTCTATATGACATCCTTTGATATATTTGAACATGGCTGTCATATCACCCCTTAACCTTCTCTTCTCCAGGCTAAACATACCCAGTATTAATAATACAGATAACTACATATTAATAATTAATAATATTAATATTAATATTAATAATACAGATAACTACAATACATATATAACAGAACTACAATATCTGGTAATCAATTTTAGGCACTTATCAACATCTGTTTTCATGAAAATTTGGGAATAACATATACGTTTAAATGACAGAAAAATTTTAAAAAATTAAAAAGTAGGAACTTTTCACATAGATATTTACCAAGCAAGACCTAAATATTTACAAGTAACCAAAATATATTTCAAATTACCTAATCATACCACAACTTTTTAACACCCCTCAAATCAGGATTTTTAAAGATGAAAAATTCAACACGCCCTAATGGGCAGTCAACAAGTTGTTCTCCCTATGTAGTTGGACACCATCAGTCCAAGTCAATGTTGCCAATAATAAGAGATTATGCACCAGTGGGGGGGCCCAGGTGTGGCCTGGGGAGCTTCCTGAGGGTCCGAAGAGGCTTGGAGGATAGTGCAACTTACTTCTGAGTAGACATGAATAGGACTGAACTATATTATAGACTCCCTGCTCACCATATAAACATTTAAGCTAGCAGTGCGTTTCACATTGGTGGTATTATTTATGTTCTCAAGATTATGTTTGAGCATAACCATGTTCAGACTTCAGTTTCCATGCTGAAAGATTCTATCTCCCCCCCCCCCCAAAAAAAATGGTTTGGGGCTTCTTCCTCTTCTTTGTTTTGGAAAAAAAAAGGAAACATGATTCTGATCAGGAATGTAAGAGATGTTACCAACGACCAATAATAAATCCAATAAAGGCTATGTGCACCTCAAACCATGCCAGGGATATTACCAAAGAAAGTAACCGCTAATCAAGTGATTTTGAATGCCTTATCTCCCCTGTTAACAAACAGCTATAAGAAAATTAAGGCTTATAGCCTGATTGCTTTTTAATCTAAGAAAAACCAATAAAGATATCAAAGGTTCTTTATACTGAACGCTCTGAATGCAAAGCAGACTAAAAAGGGCCTTGCTCCGCTTTAAGTAAGACCCCCCCTCCTTAAACTGCACAGATGTTAACCCTTACCTTTAAACCAAAATCCTCCAAACGTCACATTCCATAGCACAGCTGAGGAGAAATATTTAATTTTTATGGACAAAGGCCTTTGGAGAATACTGCCTGGACAAAACCTCCTTTTATGAAATGCCGAACAGGCAACGGCGCCCACAATGGCTGCTTGCTAACGACGTATGTCCAACAGGCCTATTTAACTATTCAGCAAATGAAGGATATTAAACAACATTTTGCTTTAAGGTATGCTGAGGCCATCCCTATTAGGACACGGTGCCATTCATTTATCCACATGTTAAGTGAATGTCCTTGTGGCTAATGAGCAATAATCAACAGTGACTCCACTTCATTCCTTCGCTCGCAGCAATGTTAAATACTCTGATGGAGCCTCTTTGCTGACACACACACACTAGAGAATATGGTTAAAGAAGTGCTAAAGGACATTCTTAGCAGCGAGGAGAGGAGGGGGGGAGGAGTGGCCACACATCAGCAGACACAGGGAGAGATATTCCTTTATTACATAGCCTACCTTTCTTAGGTCCAGCACTTAGAGGAATGACTGTGCAGCTCCTTTTACGCCTTTCACTATTATTGTTCTTTATTAAGCTTATTTGTTGCCTTTTTGGCCCATGCAACCCAAAGCAACTTACAGCAATAAATAAATAAATAATGTCATCATAAAGGAAAGCATGGAGAAATCTAAAATGCATTCATATTTTTAAAAGGCAGGATAATTAAAACCAGGATAACTGAAAGCCAGAGGGCTGAGGAAAAATAAATGTTTTTGCCTGGTGCCTAAAGATAAGTAATGATTGCATCAGCTGAGCCTCCCTGGAGGAAACGTTCCACAATTGGGGGGGGCCACCACTGAAAAGGCCCGTTGTCATATTGCCACTGATTGCAGGGTCACTGTCCAGGTTCCACAGCATCTGTAAGGCTGTTGGATTGTTGCTGTTAACAGAGAGTCATCTGTCAGCTTGATAACTCGGGGAGGAAAGCTCAAAATGGTAAGTAGGATACTGTACATGCCATTTAATATAGAGCCAAGGGACGGGGGAGAAATTTGATTCCATTCGCACTTCATGCCGAATCTCACAAATTTGCATCTTCCAAAACAATTTGAGCACTGAAACAACACAGCCATCCTTCAGAGTTTGCACCCATCTGAATTTTGTGATGCTGCTCTCCCAACCAAACAGTGCTTAGAAAAATGCATAGATTCGGGTGTATAAAGCTGAACATATTAATGAACAAGCACACACAAATGCATTATACTAGGAGGAATGCTGCAGACAAAAATGTGTTTAATCAGAAAAAAATGCACTGAAGTGCTGGAGAATTTTCTCAGGGGCTTAAGAAAATTGCAAACTGATGTGGAAAGGAGTCATACCATTGGTCCATTTAGCTCAGCACTGACCATACTGACTGGTAGCAGCTCTCCAGGATTTCAGGTAGGGGACATTCCCAGTTCTATCTGGAGATGCCAGGGATTGGACCTGGGACTTTCTGCATGCAAAACAAGATGCCTTACCACTGATCTGGGGCACTTCTTCAAAGAAGGGCTCTCCTCCTTTGCACTCCAAGCAAAGATATTCCATGCATACTCTGAGACTCTTCTTATTTTCACAGATTTTAGGGCTGAACAGAGGCAATAAGGCCGAAGAAGTGACAGATCGAAATGCTCACGAGCCCTTGCTCAAATTAAATCCTGGCTGTTTAATGTTTAATTTACTTTTTCCTCTGCAATAATATATACACATCCAATCTGACACATCTTTTAGAAGAGAATGTAACTTCCACAGCACTTAATGAATCTATTTTATTGCAACATCCTCGGCACTTTCAGTAGGTCCATAAACTTAGTTAATATTATATATAATGCTGTATATCTACATGCAGTTTTGCTCAGGCAACCTTCCCCATTGCTCAGTCGAGTTGCCCATTGCCTGGTTGTCTTCTGTGTCAAGTTTCAAAAGTCTGGGAGGTGTAAATGAATCATTTCTTTGCCATGATTAAGCTTAAAGTTAGAAATAAAATATGTCAATCAATCGGGTTGGAAATGTTCCTGCTGTCTAAGCTGGTTATGCAAAGCACTCGGAGGTGCATAGCTACAATCAATTAGGTCAAGGAAAGTGATGGCACTCAGAGCCATCAATGGGTGTCACTTGAATTCCTCATTATTTTTAGCACCGGTGGAAATGCGTGTCAGTAGGCCAGCATGCTGGGATGGGAATACAATTACTTATGAGCTATGCATTCAACTCAAGCTTCCGCCACATTAACATCTCAAAATTAAATTTTATTTTCAAGCAGAACAGCCAAGGTGGAGGGTGTTGTTGTTTTTTTTAAAAAAGGGGGGGGGTGATGGTGGTGAAGAAATGCCTTCCATTCTATACGGATGCATCGCTAGTCACCATGCAGAATGGCTTGATAATGATGAGGGCAACCATCCCAAAACAGCCGGATAATTGCTGCACTTAATCTATGACTGCCTGCATAAATAACCCAAGCAACCTCCAAATGCTGGTGGAAAGGAAGAACAGGCATGCATGTGATACAGGAATGCAGAACACAACTAGGTACAAAACAACAGCATGAGCCCAAGTGAGAGGGCCATATATTGATCCCTTCTGCTTCAATGCATCACACTAGAACACAGGGTCATATAATAATAATAGTAATAGTAATAATAATAATAATAATAATAATAATAATATGATGATGATGATGATGATGATGATGATGTCGTCGCCCATCTACCTGTGTTATCCCAGCCACTCTCAACAAATTAGAACACAGTAACAAATTAAAACACAGTAATAAAACTGACTGGATAGTAGGTTCTTCATACAACAATCACAACACAATATTTACCACCCAAAGAAGTGGTAAATATTAGCATATGCAGATGATTGTTAAGAGGGTTTGACAAATCCGTAGTGGTTATCAGCAGCTCCTAGCATCCTCCTCAGCTGTCCCAATCGGGGCACTTGGCTATAAAGCTCACAAGGCCAATCACCACCTCTCAGCCCAGCCTACCTCACAGGGCTGTTGTGGGGAATAATGAGGAGTGAGGAAACAATGCACACCACCTTGAGTTCCTTGGATAAAAAAAAGCTGGGATATAAATGCAATACACAAATAATACTGCAACTTTTGGCCAAGAACAGCAGCTTGTTGATTGTTGCAGTACCGCTTGGGGTTGCCAGCCTCAGCCTCCACCGAAAGACCAAGTCTGGGAAATGCAGGTCCGTATTTTGTGAGCTCATCTGCAAATTGCACCCATGATGATCTTTCTTTAATCCAGAGATTTTGCCAACTCCAATTTTAAGCTTTCTAGCTTTTGACTGCTGCCTGAGCCGTGTCTCGAAATTCAAAAAGGTTTCATCCGCGTTCCCATGTTGGAGCAAATGTTTGTCTCTCTCCTTGAATCTGTTTCCCAATTCCTGAGCACAATGGTCACTAATGATGTTATTAACACCACCACTATTGCTGTTGGAAAACTTTTTGTGGGAGTTTACCAGGATGTTTTAATGGTGCTTCAAGGTCCACTGATTCATATGTCTTTTAGACTGCTTCAAAAGTGTTGTTGAAAACAATATCATTTCAAATTCCTTGCAACTCCAAACACTGTCAATAAGTTTCAATGCTTCCAACATCTAGAGTCTTCTTCTGCAGTAGTGATGTTACAGATTTAAGCTATCCCAGCAACTTTAGCATAATTTCAGTAAGAAAGGAAAAAGAAAAACTGCTGACCAGATTGAGCAATTTAATAACTTCAGTTTTTAGATCACCAAATTTGTCACAAGGAGAAGATGCGCTTATTAATTTGAGTGTGGACATAATGAATTCCTTATCTGAATGTAAACTGTAACTAAATCCAAGCATCCAGTCCATCATTGAACCAGCAGGCATTTTAAAGAACCGCCTTTATAAATCTGAGCAAAAACACCCCTTCTTTAAAAGATGTGTACAGTTCACATGAGTCAAAATATTCCTTCATCTCAGGTATAGCCTCAGTTGCAAGTACTATTACGAAATGGAGCTGGTGATTAACAGAATGAAGAAGCAAAACATTTCGGTCAAGTTATTTTTAGAACCAAGCTTGAACAACACCAGATGTGCGAAATGAAAGGAAAAGCAGGTGGCCAGGGAAGAGGGAAACAAACTCAGACACCAGTTTTAACCTTGCACCCAATGCTCTTACAACAAGCAATTTGGCTGGAAACAGTTGAGGAAGGAGAGGAGCCTGATAGAAGTGATCTCTCAGCAGAGTTGCTGGAGTGGCCCTGTTGCATTGGGTGAAAAGCCCTTCTTCTGAGCTACGCCAATAAAACTCAGAGACTAGAGGAGCTTGGAGTCCATACTTCACATCTCTCCCTCTGCTGCAGCCTGATGGAGTGGCTGCTGCCAGGTGACTCTGTTCACTCTGAACCCAACCTGTTCTTCCCTCACCCCCAGAATGGCCAGTCTTATCGCACAAACTCCCCATGCCTGTAGTGGTTCATGAGGCTTCCTTTCAATCACAGTTTGATGGTGGGGCACAAGAACTGATGCCTACCAGTGAGGGCCACTGTTTAGGTACATGGTTGGGTGCTGCATGTTGTGAAATTAAAGCCAAGGCTGGCACCAGCCTTCCTTCAAACAGGCGACTCCTCTGAGTCTCACAGTGCAGTTCTTCAGCCATGTAATATGCACAAAAATGCTTACGCTGGGCCAAAGTGTGCAGTAGAATGCACATATAAATGAAAACAACATACAAAAATGCATTTTATTAGTGGAAATTGCTTTGCAAAAATGTGCATATTATAATGGTAATTATTATTATTAAATGTATTACCTGCCCTTGACCAGCAAGTCCCAGAGCGGGTTGCAACAATTTATAATTCAGAATTATTACAGAGTACAGTCACAGGAATCGGGGAGGCCCTGTAAACAAATATCTCGAGTGTGAAAGATCAGAGTAAAGAGGGGCATCTTCAGCATTCATAGAAGCATAGAATTTTAGAGTTGGAAGGGACCCAAAGGGTTATGCAGTTCAACTCCCTACCACCATTCACTGAAAGCTGTAACGTGAAGAAGGTAGACACACCTCTGTGAGGAGGGAAGACCACAGCTCAAGGGCTGACACAGAGAATTCTCTCTCCTTGACCAACCATGGTGCCCCAAACTTCTGAGGGAGGTGGAATAACCAAGAGAACCCCCCTTTGTTGAGCTTAACACAGGAGCAGACTGCATCCCAAAAATGGGAGAAATTCACACTAAAATGCTGGTGAATTTCCCCAAGGACTTAAAAATAAAACACAAAACCCTCAAACTGATGTGGAAACGTGGAGAGCTGAACGTGGAAGTGGAGAAATGAGAAATGCAAAGGACCTGAAACTGGGAGGGGGTTGTATATATGCTGGTTGGACTAGCAAGGCAACCAGCCCCATCTTAGGGTGTGTTGCTTCTTAAATAGTGCAAAGGCTTCTTGCTCATGCTGCTTAGAGTGGGGAAGCCCCACCAGCTGCCACAGGTGAAGAGCCTTGAGCGCTTACCTTGCTGCCTTCTGCTCCTGCTCTCAGTTGCAGGTGGCATCCCGACGAGAGGCACGTTACAATAATCCAGGCCTTGAGGCCAGGACGACAGAGATCCATCCTGATAAGGTCGATGCCTGGAAGTAAAGGTCTCACATTTTGAATTCTTTCGAGATAGTTTCAAGGGGAGGGGAGGGGTTGGGTTGGGGAGGAACAATCCAGTTTTTGATGGAGGCAAAAGATTACTGCCAGAAGCCAGTTTTCCACAGTCAGCTTTACTTTGGTGACTGACCTCATTTCTCCGTGTCTGTCCAAAGGCGAAAAAGCTTCATGCTGGGCTCCAATCCCACCTGCAGATAAGATAAATCGGCAAGAAGAGAGGGGAGCCCTGTCCCTTGAGGGAATCCTTTTCATCCGGCAATGGAATCAACCAATTTTCTTGTGGCTGCTCCATTCAAATGGCTGAGAGACTAGGGGAAGTTTAGTTCATCTGAATGGTTTCTACAAGGAGAGGAAGCCTGCTGGCCTCCTGTAGACCTCTCTGACATCGGCTTCTCATTATATGTGAGGTTTTGCACCCAAATCTGCTGTTGGCCGCACAGCTGGTAAGCTATGGAATATTTCTGAGCATTACAGCTGCTCAGGGCAAAGGCGTCACAGTGTACACACAACATCTTATTCTGGAATCAGTGAAGACTGTGTACTTGTTTTTTTCCAGTATAGACAACATTTTAGTCTAATGTGTATTTTTTGCCCCATTTTCACAAACTAGTTTCATCCCGAAAAGTTCAGTGCAGATTGATTCTGCATTACTCTCCAGTGCGTCCGTCCATTTGAAAACAGATGCAGGAGGTCCCAAAAATGAGGGCTGTATCCACACTTGTCTAATGATGTTGTAGGTAGGCACATATCAAGAGCACAACCACCACTGCCTTCTTCACTCACCTGGAATGTGTGGGTAGGAAAATGCTAACAAAAGGGAGGGTTTTCAAATGTACTGTGTGTTCCCAAGAGCTTTTGTGTCATTAGTCTGAATCAACATGAAACTGATGAATAGTGACATAATTTATATCCATCTGCATGTTTCACCTCATTCCTGAGAGCAGGACTCCTCACCTCACTCTTTGGCCACTCATTGGTCTGAATCTTCTCCTGGAGACACTGCATCATTGAACACCAGCTCTCTGGAAGTCTAGGTTCAAGGTTTGCTACAATGGCGCCTCTCAGATGTTGTGGTCTACAACTCCCATGTCCCCAGCCAGAGTGTCCAGTGGTAAATTCCCAGAGTGGTTTAACAATCCATCCCTCTCCACAGGGAACTATGGGACTTGTAGGCCTCTCAGGGGGATTGGGGTGTCCTTTAACAAGCTAAACTTCCCAACATTCTTTGGAGGAAATCATGACTGATATGGTGCTGCTTTAAACATACAGCACAAGGTTGAGCCTAAGAATGAAGTGTGGCTTTGATATAAATTTGGGCCGTGAGAGAGAGAACCAACCCAGGCCTCAAGAATTTGGGAAAAACTTATATCCGCTATGTGCGCTTGTTTGTAAACGTATTTCTCTCTCGCTTCCCCACTCCCAAGGTGTAGGTACCCAAAGCAGTTAACAAGAAGAAATATAAAATCAACAATAAACAGTGATGAAAAAATTCAGTTTGTAAATATTTTTTCCGCTCTTAAGTCCAGTTCATCGCATTTCCACATCAGTTTGCAATTTTAAAAAATCCTCATGAAAATTCATTAGCAAATTTCTCCAAATATATACATGCAGTTTTGTCCGTCATGCACATGTTTTGCAAATGAATTTTCTTTAATATAATGCAATTTTAAAATGTTATTTTACCAAAATATGCACATTTTGCCCCAGTATATGCATGTTTGTACACATAGCTTGGCTGGAGTATGACATTGTAAAATTCGGAGAAGTGCAAATTTCAAAGGATGGCTGTCTTTCTGTTCGTGTATTGTTTCAGAAAGTGCAAATTAAGAAGCTTCACTTTTAAATGAAAACTGAATCTCCACCATCAGAGATCACCAATGTGGCACCCTCCGGATGTCACTAGACTACAGCTCCCATCATGCTTGACCACTTGCCATACTAGCTTAGACTAATGGGAGTTGTAGTACACCACACCCGAAGGGCACCAGCTTGACTACTCCTTGCTTAGACCATGGTTTACTATAAAAAAGCATTTTCTCCACTAGCTGTTTGTTGTTGGTGGTGGTGGTGATTCTTTGCGTATGTGTGTGTTTTTAAGATGCAACTGCATGCTAAATTAAACAACACTCGTGTGCTGAAAGGGCAAACGTTCTGTGCTCAGTGAGCCATTTTTTAACATACCCTTTACGAAAAGTTTCCTAGGGAAAAGAATATCGCAGGAAGCCCAACATAGCTTTCTTGATAGACCAGAGTTGTAAAGTGCTTAGTTACAGTAGTCTCACCAGGGTTTTCATGAAAGAGCTAATAGGGATGATAAGTCAAGGGACTCTTGGTGAAGCCAGTGTGAACACCTGGGATGCCACTGATGGAATGTGACCTTGGCACATCTCTTTCCCATCTTTCCCTTTAAAGTGATGGCGGCAGCAGGATACCATGCAGGAGACATTTCTAGTCCCCTTCAGCCCAGTTGCACGGATCTCAATTCTTACCAGGCCCAAGTGAGTGGCAGAATTGAGCCACATGAGATGCAGGGTTGGACTGCTGGACACAGGCAGAAAATGTTTGTCACCCCCCCCCCCCAAGGCATAGAAAGGTCAAGTGGTACCCGGTGCGGGAAATCCCCCCCCCCTGCAAAAATGGTTTTACGTTATTTCATATATATTTTTACAAAGGAATAATAACAAGTAATAATAATAATAATAATAAACTTTTATTTATATCCCGCCCTCCCCGAAGTTGGGCTCAGGGTGGCTAACATCAGATACATAACATTGGTATAAAATCAAACAACAATTAAATTACTTCCTAAAAATATCTCAAAATCAAATTAAAGTCTAATTAGATGGCTTTCCACAGGGTTAGGGTTGGGAACAGTAAGTGCTCCACTGAACTGAAATTTTAGCCTTCACGACATAGGAAAACAGCCAAGTAAACAGCTATTTTGGTGGAGGAGGGTCAAGATATTAACCGATATGCACAAAATTTCATATATAGCTATATAATCCCTAGTATAGTAAGATAAGACCTTTGGAGCAGGCATTTAAAAAAAAAGTTTTTAATGAACCGCCCTAGTAGGGCAGTAATTGTTCCTTGATAATTTGTCACCGCCTCCATTATGGAACCTGGGGCGGACCGCCCCCTACTCCCCCCCTTGCTACGCCCCTGCTGAGGAGGTAGACTGGAATGCAACATTGCAAGGAGGAGGGATATTGCTTATTTATTTAAAACATTTTAGCCCCAAAGAAAGGCTCCTGTGGTGGCATAAAGAGGTGAGTGAGTAAGACAGCCCCTGCTCTAAGGCTTCCAATCTAGAGGACGCGGCACAAAAGTGAAAAGGAACGGGCAGGGAGGAAGGAAAAGATAGGCACCAGTTCTTAAAGTGACAGTTCTTATAGGGACCACTTGGGATGGAAACACTCCAGGCAGAGGTAAGCAACAAAGTGCCCTCCAGATGTTGCTGGACTCCGACTCCCATCAGCATAGCTAATGGACAGAGAAGATGGACGCTGTAGTCCAACAATGCATGGAGGCAGTAGCAGTCAGTGAGGCAGCATGTGCAGGGCAGTGTTGCTATCCTGGCTTCCTAACATGGAGAGGGGAGGGAAAGGCAAAGGGAGTACGGAGCAGAACAGTGTGGGGCACGGGTGCAGGAGTGCCCAGTTAGCTCTGCGAGCCATACTCTACACCAGGGGTCAGCAACCTTTTCCAGCCGTGGGCTGGTCCATCATCCCTCAGACCTTGTGGGGGGCCGGACTATATTGGGGTGTGGGTGGACGAAATCCTATGCCCCACAAATAACCCAGATATGCATTTTAAATAAAAGCACACATTATGCTTATGTAAAAACACCAGGCAGGCCCCACAAATAACCCACTGATTCCCAGACCATCCGCGGGCCGGATTGAGAAGGTGATTGGGCTGCATCCGGACTACGGGCCTTAGGTTGCCTACCCCTGCTCTACACTGTGCCAAGCTCCCTGCATCTCCCCCTCTGAGTAAGCACCAGAAACCCGCTATATTGAGAATTTCGTGATAATGCCCACAGCACTCTTTCAAAATTGTGAATGTGCCCATGGACTGAAAACCTTGAACACAAGAAGAGCCTGCTGGATCAGGCCAGTGGCCTATCTAGTCCTGTTCTCACAGCGGCTGACCAGGTGCCTGTGGGAAACCAGCAAGCAGGATTCGAGTACAAGCCGTTCCTTCCTCCTGTGAGTTCCAGCAACTGGTATTCAGAAGCACTGCTACCTCCAGCTGTGGAAGGAGAGCAGAGCCATCGTGACTCCTAGCTCCTCCTCCAGAAAACTGTCCAATCCTCTTTTAAAGCCATCTAGGTTGGTGGCCATCGCTGCCTCCTGTGGGAGTGAGTTCCACAGTTTAACTCTGCACTGCATGAAGAAATACTTTCTTTTATCTGGCGAGAGAGAGAGAGAGAGAGAGGTCTCCAAGGAGAATCTTAACGCGCAGGCAGGTTTGTTGCTAGATTTCATTGCTAAATTTCATGATGATCTGTTTTGTGCTGGAAAAACAGCTAAAATGTATTAATAAATCAACCTTTCTTTGCCCCCACCCCCCAATGTCTCTTTTTCTTCACAGGGACCAAAACCGCACTTGCCTTGTATTTTTTTTTTTTCTTTCAGAAAATGAAATGAAATAAAAAGAGACAGTTGGGTAGAACTGTCAACTCCCCTTCTGAGGGAAGAAGAAGTAAATGGTTTGAGTTTGCCGTGGTTTCTGATTGAGGAGCCTTTGAAGTAATGATAGCTATAATTTAAAGCAACAGTTACCATATTTTCATCTCTCCCTCCCCTCCCTGCCCATGACAGTCTTTTATGCTGTTAAGTATAAACCTACCGAAAACTAACTGTTGCTATGCTTGAACATACTAGCAAGACCCTTAGAGGTTCTGTCTCTAATTGCCATCATATGTAGCTAATATTGCAAACATAACTGCCTAATGATAAGGTTACTGCACATAATTTCTTGACAGAGGAAAGGTAAAGAGAGAGAGACCCAGATTTTCTTTTTTCCTTACTGTTTGCTCGAGAATATCTTTTGAAAAGAAATTGTTTTTCTTTCTGGAAGCAAGATTCTCCAGGCCTGGCAGTGAACATGAATTACAGTGAAGCAGGGTGCAGAGTTGTTGTTTTTTAAGTTGTCTGTGCCAATCCATCATCCATGATCTGGGCTCATGAAAGGGTTTGGAGAACCTACTTGTGGTCTTCAGTGCATGTCCATGTGCCCTGCTTTGGGGAGAACACTCTTCTAATTGAAGTGCTTCCTGGTCTAAGTTTGGTTTGACGATTAGGCATCACAAGGAGGGAGAAGTGCAGGGGATTTAAGATTAGCACCTGGAGAACAGACTGAGGTGGCACACAGATCAGAAGGTCATCATATTCATGTGTCAAGATGGGCAAACTTGTCAATTATTGTTTCAGTTTTTCCAGTCTTAAATTCAGTCCTCCACATTTCCTTGCAATTAAAAAATATATATTTGTGAACATTCCATCTGATTTTAGTGCAAATATATTAGGATATACATAGGTTTGTCTGCAATTTTGCCTAATATGCACCTTTTTTGCACACGCTTTATGCTGATATAATGCATTTCATACACTGTTGTCCTCTTCCCCAAATATATGCATTCTTGATTCATAGTTTTGGTTAGAGACCAGCTGCATCACAATATCCAGAGTTTGAATTTTGACAGATAGCTGCATTTTGGTTTGTGTATGGTTTTGGGAAGTGCCAATTAGATGGGTTCTCCAACCCAGCTGAATTTCTCCCCCATCCCTACCTCAGAGAAAAAAAACCAAGCTGCACCCAAAACAAGCAGTAGGTCTGTATCTGGAATGCAGAACCTGTGGCCCTTCAGATGTTGTTGGATTCCAGCTCTCATCAACCCTGGCCAAAAGAACATAAGAAGAGCCAGCTGGATCAGGCCAATGGCCCATTTAGTCCTGCATCCTGGTCTCACAGTGGCCAGCCAGATGTCTATGGGAAACCCAAGCACAAGAGCACTCTCCCCTCCTGTAGTTTCCAGCAACTAAAGGACTGAAGGCTGCTGGAGAACATGCTGGACTTGATGGACAGCCTTACTCAGAGTGAAACCTTAAGCTGGCCAAACCTTTCTCAGCATTATCTACACCAGCCTTCCTGAACCTCATGCCCTCCAGATGTTGTTGGACTACAGCTCCCATTATTCCTTACCATTGGCCACGCTCATGGGAGTTAGTCCGGAACAACTGGAGGACACTAGGTTGACCAAGGCTACTGTGACCCATTCATTCTTAACTGTACTGTTATTTTATGTATTTCAATTATTACCTTTAGGCCCTTATTTTGGATATGGTTTTCTTGTAGAAAATAAAGGCACAAATATATAAAGCACGATAAAGTCACATCAGGCTGTTTTGAGAGCCACACGACAGACAAATCCTAGGTCAGATATGAATATATAATAACATTTATTTTCCACTGACAGCTGGCGAGTTAGTTACCAGTGAACAGATGAAGCCACTTATAACAAGCCAGCATTTCTATCAATATCTGCCTGAGACAGGACTCTGCAACTAGGTGATGATATCCCCCCTCACCCCAGTGCTGTGACCGGCTGTCCACTGCAATTGGTGATTGTAGTGACTGATTCCCAAGCACGGTTGAGCAATATCGATAGCAGATCTATAACATTCTACCGATGGAAGAATGGAAGATTTGAGCAAAACTTAAATGGAAAAGAAAAGGAGAAAAGGGTCATTAGCAACATAAATGAAATCTTTCTTTTTAAAAAAAAAAACGCATTAAAAAGGAAGTAAAGATTAAATCTTAGGAAACACTTAGGTTTTAGTTTTTTAAAAAAAAAAAAAAGAGGGAGGGAGGGAGTGAAGCAGGTGGAAGAAAATGGCTTTCCCTGTGGGAATAATGTACTCTCTACATCTCATAAGCCAGCGCTTTTATGGGAAGTTCAGCCCCGCATTGGTTGCAGATATGCAGCAAGAGTGTAGGTACTTTATACAACATGAGTCCCTTCAATAAGTCATGCAGAATCCGAAAGGTTGCTGACATTTTCGGTTATGTGTCTTTTCATTAAAGGTAACTACCACTTTAAGCAAATTGTTTCAGGGATTGGAATGTAGCAATGGCTGATCTAATTAGTGTAGGCTGTAATTTAGGAGGGTTCATTATGTCACAGACATTATGACTCCTGGGTATTACTAAAGGACTCATTTGTAGTACTTGAAATGAATTTCTCGTGAACGCATATAATGCCATCCATATACCTAGGATGCAGATTTAAGATGACTTGACATGTTTTAAAATCTCTTGAGTTTTCAGTGGAGATTGAGTTTCCAGACAGTTGTAAACAGATCTTCAAACAGCACAGATTTATTATTTTGCAAAATGCATTAAAGATGTTCACACGGTTTCCCTTTCTTTCTGGATGCAGAGGAAGAGGAGCCTGTATTCACTTCTATATACTTCTGAACAAGATGCTCAGGACAGATCAGGAAGGAGTTTCTACAACAAGAAACTTGCAACTGCCTCTAGACCCCTTTCCTCATAGCAATAGCCTCTGGAGCAGGAACGGGGAACCTGTGGCCTTTCAGAGACTCTTAAGACTCCAATGAGCCTCATCCCTAGCCTGCATGACTAATGGTGTGGGATGGTGGGAGCTGTGGTCCAACAGCACCAGGATGGCCACCCCTGCTCTAGCAATGAGACTTGCATTTTTCCAGAATGCTGAACTCACTCACTGTTTAGTGCTAAAGTGCTCAACTGAGAGCATAGAACAGATGTGACTCGATTGTCACGAATAAAGTTGCTTTCTTGCTGGAATTTTGTGGCAGAGTTTTATGTCTGCAAACCGACTCTACAAAATTGACCCTGGAAGATTTGGTCTTCTATAGTAGGTGTTGCATTTTTTTCACTGGACTATTCCGCTGTGGGACATGTATAGATATTTGTCTACAGCAACATTATTTTGAGAAGATGGAAGTCAACAGAGAGCCTTGTGTGTAAGGAAGTCAAACCTTTTTTTTAAAAAAAAGAAAGAATAAAGTTTGTTGGATTTATGTTGAATTGTGATTAGACAATGTTTGTTGAGGCCAGCACAAAACTAGGATCCAAGTGGACCTCTATCTTGATTGTAAAACGCCACTGTGGGATAAGGAAATTCAACATTAACTATATTAGAAGAGCATGCATGCATTCTCTGTATTCTGGAGAAACCCACCATAAACAGACAAGGTGAACTTTAACATTAGCAAGATCATATGTTGGGATGAATCAATTATTGGACGTAGCTTTGACATCTGGGGCCACTATCGATCCCTTTGTTGCTTGATTAGCTATCCCGTAAGCTTTGTAACATGTACAAAAGAAGCAATTAGATAAGCTGCTTTGATTTCATGTTATTTTTAATTAATGCCCTGGCAGGCTTCCCTAATGCAATGCCCATATATTAAGACAAGACATCAGAGTGTGTTGAGAGTATTAAGAGGCTGGCTGTAGGTTCTTTTGGTGCCCTGTTGGGCATACATTGAAATGACAAATAAATTTTCAGGAGCAGATGGTGCAGGTAGGGTAGTACAGCCACCCTCCCAACACTGGTGTTATTACATGAACGCTGCAGGGCAGAGGCAGGGTGAGGTCAAAGGCAGGGCTGCGCAGACACACTGGCAGAACTATCCCAATGTTCCTGCACCCACATAGCCCACACCATACCACCACCTTGCCCATATGGCCTCCAGGTAAGAAGCAGCAATGCCAGTGCTGGAAGGGTGGCTCAGCCACACCCGCCTTGCTCACTTTGCTTCCTGTCTGATGCTTCTAAAATAAAAGTGACTCATCACCCACATGACTTGGCAGGACATGGGCTGCAGGCTTGAGGGGGGTCCCCTAGCCACATGCCATCTTGCAGGTCTCCTCCTTCATCAGCAGGCCCCATTGGTGGGCTTATGGAGTGGGAGCGTGTCAGGTGCTTCGCCACAACAGCCCAAGCGTTGCAGCACTCTGGAGGTTATGAACTGACCCAGAGCCTGCGATTGTCACCTGAGCCAAGAGAGCGACAGACTCCATGCCACCTCACTGCCGGAGAAGGATGCTGCGATGCACCATCCCAGCTAGACGAAGCAATCTGGTTAGCCAGTAGAGGTGTGGCTAGTCTTGTATGTTCTATTCTTCTGGGCAACCCTCTGGGAGCTGTGTATTTCAGGGGAGGATGGGACCAGAGAAAAAAGTGGGTGATGCCAATAATGTAAATTTTACCTATACACTTTTCCTATCCTCCACCCAGACAAACAAGAGGTATTATCCTGGTCAAGCAAAAATGCTCTGGGTGTGAAGCAGGGCCTGCGAGGGGGTATGGCCAAGGGAGGGTTGTGTAGCCTAGGGAGAGTTTTGAGAGCCAGATACAGAGGCTTGGTAGCAGGGCTGGATCTACCATGATGCTTAAGTTTCAGGGCCCCTAATCCTGGAGGGCCCCCAGAAATTACTGTATTTTTCCGTGTACTGTATAAGACTAGGTTTTTTCCCCTTAAAAATAATGTAAAAAAGTAGGGGGCATCTTATACTCTGGGCCACCTCCCCTCATTTTCTTAAATCTGAGCCCCCCAAAATAGGTGGCATCTTATACATGGGGGCATCTTATAGACAGAAATACTGTATATACTTGAGTATAAGCCTAGTTTTTCAGCACACTTTTTGTGCTTTAAAAGCTGCCCTCGGCTTATACTCAAGTCAACCATTCCTTAAGAAGTGTACAAGAACGGTGGTTCTTTACTCTCCCCAGGCAGCTTGTTCCATTCCTGAACTACTCACATAAATGCAAACTTTAGACCCCAGAAGGCAGAAAGCCTATCAGTTAAGGAAGTATTAAAACCCCACAGGTGCTCACTTTTCCTGGCTTCTGCTTAAACAGGACAGGATCCCAGCCTTCTCTGTATAACACAAGGGAACATTGCGCTGTGGGTTAAACCACAGAGCCCTAGGGCTTGCTGATCAGAAGAATGGCGGTTCGAAACCCTGCGACGGGGTGAGCTCCACAGCAGCAAAGGAGGAAGAGGAAGGAGCAGCCCAAAGGGCTGCTTTGGGCTGCTCGTTCCTCCTCTACCACAGTGGCAAAGGCGAACCGGCTTATACTTGAGTCAATAAGCTTTCCCACATTTTTGTAGGGAAATTAGGTGCCTCGGCTTATATTTGGGTCGACTTATACTCGAGTATATACGGTATATGGTACACTTTAGTCTACATTGCTTTAAAATGTTTGGTCTAGTAGACTCAATTTGAGTGGCATTATTCAAAGTGATTAGGGGACGCAGGTGGCGCTGTGGGTTAAACCACAGAGCCTAGGGCTTGCCGATCAGAAGGTCGGCAGTTCGAATCCCTGCAATGGGGTGAGCTCCCGTTGCTTGGTCCCAGCTCCTGCCCACCTAGCAGTTCGGAAGCACGTCAAAAGTGCAAGTAGATAAATAGGTACCGCTCCGGCGGGAAGGTAAACGGCGTTTCCGTGCGTGGCTCTGGTTCGCCAGAAGCGGCTTTGTCATGCTGGCCACATGACCCGGAAGCTGTACGTCGGCTCCCTCGGCCAGTAACACGAGATGAGCACCCCAGAGTCGGACACTACTGGACCTAATGGTCAGGGGCCCCTTTACCTTTTTACTCAAAGTGATTACTTATTTTTGTTGCATATTTTTCAGCAATCGCAAAGTTTGAGAGTCAGTAGCACAGACATTGTAAAGGTGTGGTGATCTGTTGTGCAACAACCCCATTAACAGTGGTTAGCCAGAAGATTAACAGTGGTTAGCCAAGCATTGTTGCTGGTTGCGAAGGGGCCCCCATGACAGTTTAAGCTTCAGGGCCCCCAAAATGCCATTGCTTGTTAGGCCAATTTTGCTCTGCAGACCAGAAGTTCCTCACTTCTGCCCCAGATCTTCAAGGTGGCACTTCCTAAACCTACTGATTTTCAAAGAGAAGAAACTGGACAGAAGAAACCCCTTCTATTTGTTGCAGTAGCAAAATCCCTGTCTACTGCAAAATAATAAAATAAAATAAGCTGTCCTAGACAACAGCCTAACTCTTGGACAACTGCCTACAGCTCTAGACAACTTTTTACAGTGGAATATTGAGAAGGTCAACCTTGGATTTATTTATTTATTTTCTTTATTTAAAATAATCTCTTTGGCATTTAGGACCTCATAGCAAGTTAAAAAACCTCCCTCGGTATGCATGAAACGTAAACCAATCAATTGTCCACGGGATGTGGTGGGTTTGCAAAAGTCCATTATACTGATTAATAATTGGTTTGCTGACAAGTTAAGTGTCTCGTTGCCATTAAAACTAAGTATATTTTTAACATATCTGACTTCCTCCTATTATCTGTCATCTCCTCTGAAAAGATGGTCAAGTTAAAAAGGCTGATAATTGGAACCATGTCAAAGCTTCTGTATCATTAACATACTCAAGTTATTACATTAGACTTGCTCTCTTCCACTTAGAGCAATCTCACATGGCCCAAATCAGTCCCTGGCCAGCATCACCTGCATAAAAAAGTTACTTTCCCCCCTCTTCTGTCCCCCCCCAAAGGTACAACTCTGTGAGGCCCTCAGATTATCAAGGAAGTCTCACAAGAGGCAACAAGTTGACTGTGGTCAAGGAGGGCCAATGATTTGGTTGCAAGTCACTGCAAGACCACCTTCCCCCATGTATGCCCACTCAAGAACCGTTTCTATCTGCAGAACTGGCACTACCTGATATGTAGAATGTTGACATGTGTTTTAATCTGCTTTTACCTCATCACTAATTTTTAAAAAATGTTTTAAATTGTTGCTTTTAACTATTTATTTATTTTTTACCAATACTTGTATCATTTTATTCAATACTTGTATCGTTTTATTCTTTTTGTAAACTGCTTTGAGGATTTTTTTTAAAAAAAATAACAACCATGCAGTGCATAAATTTTATGAACCAACTAAATAAACATTACACATGTCATTTTAGTTTCAGATTTTTTTTGGCCAGAAAAAGAACTTTCTTTGCCATTCACCACTAACTTTTTAATACGTGCTTTTTAAAAAACAGCAAGTGCTGTATTTGGTTTTAAATGTTTGTCAAGAAAAATGAATAAATGTACATTAAAAGTGTCTGTCTCTGTGTGTTTTCTTTGTATGTTACATGGGAAACAGAACAGCAGCAGCAGCCATGGAAAACAGAGGCTATATGAAACAAACTATTCCTTAAATTGTTTTCAGCAGCATTTTTCCAATGATAAGTTGGCTTCTCCTAGAGTTACCATACGTCTGGAATTTCCCAGACATATTGGAATACTGGAGTTGAAAGCAGTGTCTGGGCAGAAATCGGCGAAAAGATCAACAAATTTTGTGCCCAGATTTCCACTTTTTGAAATATGGCAACCCTAGTTCTCCACATTTACACATCATTTTGTGATTTATTTATTTTTAAGTCCTCGTGAAAATTCACCAGCATTTCTGTGTAAATTCCTCCTAATATGCACATATTTGCACATAATTTTGCCTGATACACACATTTTTTGCAAGAAATTTCCCCTAATATGTGTTGTTGTTTTTTTGCATGCTGTTTTCACTTATACATGCATTTTTATGGACACCTCAGTATATGCATTTCTGTACACATGACTTGACTCCAGTGCACTGCACCATTCTGAGAAGTGTGAATTTCGAGAATGTTTCAGTCCGCACATTGTTTCAGAACAATGAGAACTGAACCATACCCCCTCCATCTTTAGTTAGGTATGAAGTCTGCACGGGCAAAAGCAGCATCCCTATTGCCTCCATCCCTCCTTGGGGTCCAGCCACTCTTGGAAACTGGATACTGTACAAGTTGGACCTTTGGCCTGATCCAGTGGGGGCTCTTCTTATTGCAAGAAAAGGAAGGGATGTCGCTTTTTTCAATACTGAGAAAGTAAAGAAAACCATGGGAAACATTCAGTGCAGAAAGGCCCACTTTTAAAGTCCCCATTTTTCACTTGTAATGCAAGAATGCTGATGTCATCCTCCCAGTAAATGAGATTGACACTTGCAGAAAGGAAAGAGATGGTATTTCGTAGAGCAGACGGTCATGAGATACACTGGCAGGAAACTGTTTAGAGGTTCAAGGAACTTCCAGTAGGTATGATGAATCCTCTGCTCTGAAAACAATCATAGATTTGTTTTTCAACTGCCTTGTAGAAACATCTAGGTGTCTGGGCCCTCACGCTGTGCATCAATTTGCGTCCAGCCCAGCGCTCAAACCCCCCTGCCATTTCTGCGCATATTACTTTCTGTGCAGTTCACACCATAATAATACTCAACCTCAAAGAGCAGTCTGAAAGATAGATCATGGTAGTGACATCACAAACATTTGAGGGGGAAGGATCGAGTGACACCATGCCTGGAGACCCAGTCTCCACTTAGATGTTGCAAGGTAGCAAAAATTAAATTTGGCTCATTGTCCCCCCCCCTTTCACTGTACTTATTCCCCAAACAGAATGACTGCAGCAATAGCTATTGCAAATGTGGAAACTCACCCATATGGCGGAGTATTTATCCCAATCAGTCTAGCACCTTTCTCCACCCCACCAGACAGGGACTATCACAAAACCACTTTGTGCATAATGGCTACAATCCATTATGAATATGGAGTAGGCTCAATGGAAGAAGACAACAGTCCGAACTAGAAGGAGTTGTTGCTATGTTGTCAAGGGCAATGACTACGTGTAAATGCGCTTGGCCACATAGTGATACACTCTTTCTGTCTAGGATAGTTGTCCTCTTCCGTTAAGCCCGTGGCTTCTTCACACAACACACCGTTAAACTATGGACTTTCCTACAGCAAAATGTAGCAATGTCCACCAAGTTGGATTGCTTTAAAATGGAATTAGAAAAATTCACAGAAAATAAGGCTATCAATGACTATTAGTTCTGATGGTTGTGGAAGCACTATGTATCCAAACACCACTCACTGGGGATCACAAATTGGAAGTGTGCTCTTACACTCGGGTCTTGCTTGTGAGCTTCCCACAGGGATCTGGTTGGCCACTTTAAGAAAGAGAATGTTGGATCAGAGGAATTTTGGTTTGATCCAGTAGGGTTATTCTTATGTGGAGGAGGGACATGCATGGAGCAGTCTTTTTCTAAACAACAACGAAGCAGCTTTCTGCACAAAGGATTGTGCCCCCACAATTCCTCTGCTTTGTGTTGTCCTTCGCTCCCCTGTCCTGCCCCTCTCAGCTTTCCTGTTTCTGGTTCCTTATCAAGTCCACATCTCCCCCTCTGCATTTCTGCTTTATCTCTGTTGTGCGCTGACAGGAGAGGCATGCCTTCAAACCTGACCAGGCTTATTGCTGTCAGGGATTCCTTACTGAGGCATAGCACCCCCTCTCTTTCCTCTTCACAACTAACACAAGGCTGCAGTTTCTGAAAGAGCATGCCACAATAAAATCGTTAGTTTTTAACAGGATCCTGAAAGGTGGGATGCAGCGCAGCATGTGTGTGCGTGTGCGCGTGCACACGCATCTGTGACAGCATGGAAGCAGCCTGCATTTCTTGAGCCATGCTGGAGCATATTCATTTAAGGTAATATTGCTCTGCAGCAAGGGTGGGAAAGCTCAGGTCTAGCGGTGGAATGTAGCCCTCCTGGATGAAGAATGGAGAGGGTGTGCGCAGAAACCCACCTACTGTTCAAATATAAAGTTTATGTTTGCTGCTCCACCCACTCTTGCCTCAAGCTCCACTCACCATGGGCTTGTGGCCCCTGAAATGTTGCTCAGAAGGGCATGTGGCACTGGGCTGACCTTTCCCACCCCCACCACCTGCTATACAGGAAATGGTTTTAGAGTTTGTAGCTTGCACCGAAGAGACCCTGCTGAAATATAAATCTATTGTACAAGCAGACCAAATCTATTCTCAAGAACTTGTCTCTTGTGCCAAAGACCTCACCAGCAACTGTCCAGCTTAACTCCTATCCAATCTGTTTAACATATCCAACCCACTGCAGCTAACACAAATGATACGGCCTGCGACTTCCAATGATATGCCAAGACAAATTTCCTCCAGGATATTATATATATATGTAGAAATATACATCTCTTCAACATCCAACACAAACTAGTACTGTCTTCCAGATTTCTCAGTGCATGAAAGAGATTAGCTTCTGGGTGAAGAACAGCTGGCTCCAACTGAACTCTGGAAATCTAGGAGATTAGTCTCAATGGAAGAAAGGACCGTTGTCGGGAACTGATGTTTGATCCCAACCAGTCATCAGTTAGGGGGCCTTTGGCTGGTGCGCTGCAGTGTGGTGGCTAAGAAACTGAGCTATGAATCAATCCGGTTCAGGTTTCATTGCTGCCATGAACTCAGAAGGTAACTTCAAGCAAACCACTTTTTCAGCAACTATCCCTTTCCCCAGCTCCCACCGCCATATGGGAATGACAATCCACACCTGCCTTACAAGATTGTTGTAAGGATTAGAAAGACATTGTAGTTAGAGTGTTGGACTCAAATGGGGATGCAGCAAGTTCAAGGCACCACTTGATCATAAACTTCATGAGATGACTCTGGGCCATTTGCTGCCCTAACTCTCAGCACAACTCAATAGGGATTTCATGGGGATAAATGTTGTGTGTCTGTGAAAGATGCCCTGAGGTCCGAGGTCTACTTACTCAGAAGTTTGCAGTATTCAATGGGTCTCTCTTCAGGTATATGTATAGGATTGCAATCTAACCATGTTTACCGGTAAATATAATTAGGTACCATTGACTTCAATGGAATTTGGTCCTAAGTAAGTATATTTAGGATTGCAGCCCAAGCCTCTGAGGTAGGGTCATCTCCTGTCCTCTAGAAATTGTTAAGACTACAGCTCCTATCAGCCCCAGCCAGCAGTGTCACTGGCCAGGGAAGCTTGGAGTTTTAGTTCAGCAACATCTGGAGGGCACCACGTTGGCTACCCTACTCTAAGTTATACAACACTGCTCTTTCTCTTGCTATCACACAAACTAACATCATTATTCCTCTTAAGGGAGGAGACAGAACTGTTATTTTCGATATTCCTTTTCGATACAAAATGGATATATTTGTCCATCCCTTGTCTATAATGCCCCAGGACCAAATCACAGTTTCTATGGAATGCTTTTCAAAAAAAAAAAAAGAGGAAAAGATGCCTTAAAGTCTTCTGGGCCAGTTACGAAACATGAAATGTATGCAGTTGGTTTTGATTCAACCAGGCAATCCTGGAAAGCTTAATTCCATTCCCTATCCCCCAAAAGTATATTTACTGCCTCATCTGATAGATGGCTTGGGAAACAGTGTTAAAAAAAATGCCCCGTGGATTTTCAGAGTTTTCAATGCTTTTGCCAGATTATGATCTAACTACAGCAGGGACAAACATATATCCACTTTGAGTCCAGTTTCAAAAGATTAAACGGTATTCTGCTGTTTCATCGGTGGCATTGTGGGCCCAGCTTTAGTGCCTCTGTCTTAAAACTAGATTTGCAACCTGATCTATGAAGTCCCAATTTTATTATTTATCATTATTATTTATTTAGGACTCTCAACCGATTCAAGAAAACTTAGAGTGCAATCAAATCCATTACTATTGGGGCACAGCTTGCGTTGTGTTCAATAGTAAGTGCATTTAGGACTGCATCCTTAGTTGATTAATCAAATTAGTTCTAACCAATTCATCAACAATTAATTGATCAAACCTGTGTGCATTTACTTCAATGGCCGCTGCTTCTCCTCTTCCTGCTGCCTCCGCTGGCCTGGAGCTCCTTCCAGCCTCCTTTCCCTCTGCGGCAGGAGGAGGAGGAGGAGCCAGAGTTGTGGCCATTGAGGTTGCGATTTGCTCGACTCCATGCTTAGCCTCCTTGGAAGGCCTTGGGGGGGGGCTTGGCCCCCTCCCAAACATAAGGGGGGCGGGCAAAAGGGCTCAGCTCCTAGGAGATGACACCCCTTTGCCACACTCATTCTGCTCTTGTAAGAAATTGATCTTTAAGGGGAAACTTTCTGACAGTCAGAGGCATTTGACAGTGGAACAGTCTCCCTCGTGGGGGTCGTGGAATCTCTTTACTTGGAGGTTTTTAAGCAGAGGTTGGATGGCCAACTGTCATGGATGCTTTAGCTGAGATTCCTGCATTGCAGGGGGTTGGATTAGATGACCCATGAGGTCCCTTCCAACTCTTCTATGATTCCAAGTGTGGCAGTAGGAGGTATGGCGCGAGACAGGTCCCAAGGGATTGGAGGGCTGCATTTGGTCCCTGGGCCTGAGTTTCCCTGCCTCAACCTGTACTGAGGACAGAGGAAGCTATCCAGTCCTAAAAGCTATGCAATCATTTCCCCTTTCGCCATGGAGAATTGCCTCCTTTGGCTTTCGGCTTTCCAGCATTTCATACACAGCAGCTCATAGGATCAGCCCAAGAATGTTGCGTCAATATCGTATGATCTTAGCTAGCATCCACCTTAATAGTGGTGATCGGCCTGAGTGAGAAATTTGAGACGAAGACCATAATGCTCGCATCTGTGAGGCACAGAGGGAAAATGCCACAGGGTACGAGGACAAATCTGGAGAGAGAGAGAGAGAGAGAGAGAATCCATACGCATTAAATCAGGCATATAAAGAGACTAAGTACAAAAGACAGTTCCCTTGTAATATCCAGCTGTTTCATCTAAATATTTCCAATGAATCCACATATGTACATTTTCAGAAATATACCGAGAGGGAATATCAATACTTATGTTTGAAATAAAGAATAAAAATCCCCTCAGATTACCTCATGTTCTTTCTCCCCCCTCTCCCTGTATTCTTATTCTACAGCTCACACTCAAAGCTGTCCAGATTGGACAGGTGGTATTTCAGCACCATCCTAAATAGCTTCCCTACTGCCTTGCAGTGGATTAATCCATTTCTCCCCCCCCCCCTTTCTTGCTTTCCTATGGTCCAGCACAGATGTAAAAGAGATTAAGACTGTGTAGGGAGGAAGGTGGGGGAGGAGAGAAGAAAGTAACCCGTAAGATTTCGCCAAGCTCCTCTACAATAAAACTCGGGGCGGTGGATAAAACGCCTCAGGAGACTGTAGCAAAACGACGAGGGTCTTGACTGAACGCTTCAAGGGAATGACAGCTCAGCAAGTTCACTATGTTTTGTTTTCCCTTTTGCATCTGTGGCATGGAAACTTCTGTCTATCCACAAGCCAAAACACATGTACAGTCAAGAAGAACCGCCGGCTTGTTTGTCAAAGCTCGCCTTCCTTGCTTTGACCACTTTTGAAGAGAACCTTGCCAAAAAATTCTTAAACTTTGTCAAAGAAAAGAAAAGAAAAGAAAAGAAAAGAAAAGAAAAGAAAAGAAAAGAAAAGAAAAGAAAAGAAAAGAAAAGAAAAGATGCACAGAAATTAAAGTAGGTTGTGGAAGGTCCTCCCCTTGTTCATATTTGCCTCTCAATTAGTTCTTAAAGCTCCAAACAGCACTTCAGATAAGTTTGTTCTGGATCCTGGAAAGCTGTATCTATCCCCAAATTGAGAGAGCGCTTCCTGAACAGCTTGGCGGGTTTCTGGAGGAAACATCAGCTTTAGATCCATTTCAGTCCAGTTTTGGTCCTGGTTTTGGTACTGAGATGGCTCTGGTTGCCCTAACAGATGATCTCCATAGACAACTAGATCGAGGCGGGTCAGGACTGCTGATTCTCTTAGATTTGTCAGCAGCCTTTGACATGGTCAATCCTGATCTTCTGGACCACCGCCTCACTGACGTGGGGATACAGGGCGTAGCCCAACAATGGCTACGCTCTTTTATCTCTGGTCGGGGACAGAGGGTGGCGCTAGGAAGGGAGATGTTGTCACGCCACTCCTTGGTGTGTGGAGTGCCGCAGGGTGCAATCCTCTCCCCGATGCTTTTTAACATCTTTATGCGCCCCCTTGCCCAGATTGTCCAGAGCTTTGGGCTGGGTTGTCACCAATATGCTGATGACACTCAGCTCTATCTGTTGATGTACGGCCACACCGACTCGGCCCCGGACACACTGACCAGATGCTTGGAGGCTGTGACTGGATGGTTTCGTGGGAGCTGACTGAAACTAAATCCTTCAAAGACAGCGGTCCTCTGGCTGGGTCGGGATGGCATGGGGATGAGGGACCAACTCCCTTCTCTTGTGGGGGCTCAATTAGTGCCTTTGCCTTCCGTTAAAAGCTTGGGTGTACAGTAATCCTTGATGCCTCCCTTTCCATGGAGGCGCAGGTTACAGCAACAGGCAAGGCATCATTTTTCCACCTTCGCCGCATCAAGCAGTTGGTCCCTTACCTTTCCTGCCCTGACCTGGCTACAGCGATCCATGCGATGGTCACCTCCAGGCTTGACTACTGTAATTCGCTCTATGCGGGGCTGCCCTTGAAGCTGTCCCAGAAACTCCAGCGGGTGCAGAATGCTGCAGCGAGGCTCCTCATGGGATCCCTGGTTTGGGAGCATATTCAGCCAGTGATTTTCCAGCTGCACTTACCCAGTCCTGCCCCCACTGCACTTCTGAAATGCACCTTTCAGGGCGTACACCAGTATAAGATCCACTAGGCTCAGCCCAGCTACCTAAGCCAGGACTGGAGATATACACCAGTGTGTCTCCGGCTGTTTTCTAGAAGGTTTAAGCAATGCCATGCCAATCTTCCTCCTCCTCCTCCTCCTCCTCCTCCTCCCAATTATTACCCCACTCTTCTTCCCAATGGAGACAAGGACAGCAAACAAACAAGCCATAAATCAATTTAAACCTCTACAAACAATTCCAATGCAGATGCAGACTGGACAAATCCCCACTTTAAAGGCTTGTTGGAAGAAGATATTCAGCAGGCACTAAAATGACAACAAGCCTAGCTAGTATGTAATGGGAGGGAATTCCAGTGTGTTGGTCCCACAACATTAAAGTCCCAATTCCTATATCATAGGGAATGGGCCTCTTGAAAAAAAAATGTCATTTGCAGGAGGCCATCTCCTGCACAGTGCAGTGATCAATGGGGTACATAAGGGGTGAAACAATGTTTCGGATATATATGGTAGAGTGTGAGACTTGTAACCTCAGGGATGTGTGTTCAAGCCCTGCATTGGGCAAAAGATTCCTGTATTGCAGGGGTTTAAGCTAGATGACCCTCATGGTCCCTTCCAATTCTATGAGTCTACGATCCTATGATTCTAAGGGGTGAAATGTTTTAGGTATCTTGGTTCCAAGTTGTGCAGTATGTCATACACCAGACCTAGCACTTTGATCTTAGCCAGTAGCTAACTGGCAGCCAGAGAAAACTTGAGAACAATGTTTTCAGATAGACAGAATACAAGTATTCAGGGGAAAAATATGGCTCAGCTCCATTTGACATTGCAGTCAAATTTGGGGGTATATTGTTGGCATTTTCATTTTGTTTCCTTCCAGTAGCATATTACTGTATGCTGGTATAAAAATATCATCACTGACCACACAGTGTACACAGAGAGCCAAGAACGCTTGAGAATGGTATGTGGTCACACCAGTAACCTCAAAATACATATTTTGCTGCCCACGGCTCTTGTGTGGCATGTTCTACACACATACACACCCACCAACCAGACAACAACCCAGAGTATTACCACGGCCTATAGTTGTGATTCTTGAAAGAAAAGAGAAAGATGGGAGGGTGTGGGAGAGAGAATAAAACCAAGCAATAGTGCAGGGGTCACCAACAAGGGTCCTTCTTGAGGTCTTCCTCTGGCATCCACCATTGTTAGGCTGGCGGAAAATAGACTCCCAGAAATGCCTATCAGAACAAGCTGATAATAGAAATCAGTATAACTGGATGCCTCAGTGTGAAGCTACAATGCAGGCATTTGGCACTGACTTCTTCAAATGTACAAAACTGGAGCCTGGAACAGGGGTGTAAAACAAAATTTAAAAACATACATAAAACAACCCGGGTTGTGAGAGTGCAGCACATGATATGGAGCTGATTAAGAGATAGTTGGTTTTTTTTTTTTTAACCAAATCTAATTATATCAAATTAACACATTTTAAATAGATTTGGCACCTTCTTTTTACAAAAGGTCTTCCTTGCATTATCATTTCAAATTATCATCTTGGTTGCCCTCCTATGTGCATGTTCCAGCTTGTCAACATCCTTATGAACTGGAAACAGTGGTCCAGGTGGGTTCTGAGCAAGGCAGAATAGAGCGGAACTATTACTTCTCTTTATCTGGACACTAGACTTTTGTTGATGTGTAGTCTATTATTAAAAAGCAAAGACATCACCTTGCCGACAAAGGTCCGTATAGTTAAAGCTATGGTTTTCCCAGTAGTAATGTACGGAAGTGAGAGCTGGACCATAAAGAAGGCTGATCGCCGAAGAATTGATGCTTTTGAATTATGGTGCTGGAGGAGACTCTTGAGAGTCCCATGGACTGCAAGAAGATCAAACCTATCCATTCTCAAAGAAATCAGCCCTGAGTGCTCACTAGAAGGACAGATCCTGAAGTTGAGGCTCCAGTACTTTGGCCACCTCATGAGAAGAGAAGACTCCCTAGAAAAGACCCTGATGTTGGGAAAGATGGAGGGCACAAGGAGAAGGGGATGACAGAGGATGAGATGGTTGGACAGTGTTCTCGAAGCTACTAACATGAGTTTGGCCAAACTGTGAGAGGCAGTGAAGGATAGGCGTGCCTGGCGTGCTCTGGTCCATGGGGTCACGAAGAGTCAGACATGACTGAACGACTGAACAACAACAATAAGTCTATTATTGCATTAGCTCTTTTTTGCCAACTCAGTCAATTTAAGAATGTAAAATAATCCAAATCTGAGAACTTCAGTATACGAGCAAAGGTACCTGCCTGGGTCCAGACAGTTGTGAGAACAGACCCAGATTCTTCTGCAGGTCCACATTTCAGTAGAAACGTCCCTGGCAACATAGTTGACAGGAAGTCAAAGGGAAAGCTTTACAACAGAAGACAGCTCAACTTAAACAGGATATTAATATCATCATTAAAAAAAGGGGGGGGAGAAAATCTGCTTAAGGAAATAATATTTCCTTTCAATTCACTTTTTATTAGTGCCTTAGCACCAAGAAAAAGGCATCAATGTATAATTCCAGTGGCTCATAAGGGTCTCTAAATTTTAATCGCACTGTACAGAAAGTCACAGCTGGTGGAAAAATGAAGTTCTCCAGCTGTTTCACACCCTCCTTGCCTCCTCCTTGCCCTCCCTCTTCTCCATGCTCCAGCTCGTTTCTTAAATACTGAATATTAGCTGACTGGTGATTAGCTAGCATATTCAAAAAGTCAGTGGATATTAGCTTCTCCTTAGGCACCAGGGGGGAATGTTTTATTTTCTTATTCTGATATGATCCGTCTTCCACTTGATGGGCACAAAGATTTTCTCTCTCTTTGCTGCAAACGAGAGACTTAAGCACCTCATTCCCATTAGCCTTAACATGAATTACCTGTGTAAATCCCTAACACATTGAATGGAAAAAACAGACTCCAGTGATTTTGCACTTTCTCTCTCTCTCTGTTTTCACAGGGGAGTAGCATTAATACAATTGAGCCTGTTTAACATTAACAACTTATTGGTAAGTTCCTCCAAAGTTCTTCCCATAAATCTTCTCTTTTCTATGAGACAGATTTTTTTTTAAGGGTTCTGGTTTCACTGATCTCACAGAAGAGACTTTTTTTTTTAGGGCAATCCAAAGTTCTGGGTGTGATGATGTTCTTTTAAAACCTTGCCATAGGAAGTACCTCTTTAAGGAAGCTACACTTCCTATTTCCCCATTATGGGAGGGCAAAGGGGCTTGTCCAGACAAACTGCCCAATGTGCATGACTTGCTGGCAACATTTTCCTTTGTGCTGTCATCTGTCACAGAGATAATCTAGGGGATTTGAAATTTCATTAATATCCCTTGCAGAGATGTAGCAGCATAAATTCCAGTTCACTCACTATAGGCCAGATTCACACCACCCATTTATAGCACTACGATACCACTTTAAACAGTCATGACTTCTTTCAAAGAATTCAGGGACCTCTAGTTTTGTTTTGGGTGCTAAGAGTTGTTAGGAGTCTCCTCTTTCCTTTCCAGAGCTACATTTCCCAGAATGGATTAACAATTGTTCCCTCTTCACATGGCACTAATCACTGTCGTAGGAAGGGCAGGGTGCCCCGGGCAGCGCGATCCCAGTAGGGTTCCATCTCGGCTGCCCCCCCTGCAGGCGGTGTGCTACACCCCCAGATCGCACGCCACCCCCCTGCAGGCTGCGCGCTACACCCCCAGAACGCACACCAGCCCCACCCCCCGCCTGCTTCCCGCCCCCGGTGCCAGAGCATGAAGCTCCACCACTGGCACTAATCTCATTCTTTCCCATGTTTGGACCTTGTTCTTTCTTTCAAAGCAAAATAGCACAGGTACAGCAGAAAATAGGTTTCTGCTGGAAACCTTGCAAGAGAGCTCTGCCTTTGGGTCACAATTTAATCAAGAAAGAGGGGCTGCAGTCCATTAGGAATAGAGCTACTTTGGTCCAGCAGAAAGGACAAAATGTGACAAGAATGCTGCTGCAAACATTTGTGGATGTCCAATGTTATTATGGATCTCCAAATGGCTATAAATACACCAGTCTGTGTCTGTGTCTTTTGTTTACATTCCCTCCCCCCTTTTCTTTTTGGAATCAATATAAATCACTGCGCTACATGGCAAAACCACGCTTCGTTGACAGTACATATGTAAGGCCTCAGTTAGTGGTTGATGTGAAAATGAGAACATGCTGTTGGCATTGCCTCAGAATGCCAGCCTTGTTAACCATAAGAACTGGCTTATAGACTCTTCACTCAAATGCATGTGTGTGAGAGAGTGAGCAAAGACTGAAGTTCCGCAACCAACTTCTCCCATCAGATGCCACCCCTTGAAAACCAGAAACATATATGCATATTAAGTGCATTATGATCCACCATTACAAAGAAATTTTATTGTGGCATAGCTAACCTTTTGTCCACATTTCAGCCATAAACCTTAGTTTTACTGTTTACACCCCTGATTTGTTTATTTCCACTGGAACATCTTGATAGCTCTTCTGAATCCCCACCCCCTTTTATCCCTTTACACGTTGCTTCAGTAGCTCTGTTTTCACTTACAGCCACCACAATAGCCATAGTTATGGAGGTTGCACCCAGCTACTTATCCTGTGCCAAGCATCTCTGATTTAACTTGTGAAACCCAGTTGGGTTTCCACTGTAGTTAATACTCCCAAACATTCCACAAGTCAAACATGCCCAATTAAATGCCATAGTTGAGGTATCAAATTTGGAGACAGCCTTCTATTCTTTTCTAGAGGCAAGATCGAGGTTGCCAGGCTACATGACCAGCTTTGTCTGCAGGGATATCTTTTGCCAACTTCATGAAATGGCTGTGATTATGATTGGTGATTGGTTAATGCACCTAAAGTATAGGGTAAGATGAATTTAAATGATGTCCTGGGGTCTTTAAGAGACAAGGCATCCATTTCCCCCTCATCTGTACCCTAAACCAGAGGTGGGAAACCCTCTTCAGTCTGAGAGCCACATTACCTTCTGGGCATCCTTGCGGGAGTAAAATACCACTGCTGCCAGAGGCAAAAGTGGCTGGAGCAATTAATGTGAATCCCACCTCTTCCCATGAGGCTAGTTTCTACACACACTCACAAACCCCTCCCTATCCTCCATCTAAGCATGCTCAGAGTTAAAGGACACATTCTAGGCAGGCAAAAACACTCAAGGATGATGCAAAGTAGGGTCAGGAGAAGGTGTGGCTTGGGGAGGGGGTGTGATCGAAAGAGAATCATGGGAGCCAGCTGGAGAGAGTTGCATTCACCCCCCAGGACCGAGGCTCCCCACCCCGGCCATAAATTAATACCAGCTGTTAACTACCATGACTTCCTCCCAAAGAATCTTGAGAATTTTTGCTTGGCAAATGATTCTCTGTTGTTATCCTGCACCCTCAAAGTACAATCCTCAAGAGAGGTTGTATCCAACTAAATCCTCCTTAGAATAGTCCTATTGAAATGAATAGATTTATTATCATTTATTAAATTCATATACTGCCCTTCAAAAAACCACAGGGTGGTTTACAGCATAAAATCTAACCATAGATCTAAGTTAGTCATGTCCATAGATTTTAACGAGTCTACTCTGAGTAAGTCTAACATTGGATACAATCCAAGTTTCCCCAAGCAGTTATGTGGCACCTCTGGCCATCCAGATGTTGAACTGCATTAGTCACACTGGTTGGCAGTGATGGCAACATCTGGAGGGCACCATGTCAGGGAATATTGCAGTAAAGCGATCTGTGTGTATTTTGGTGTATATATAACTGGCAGTGGATTGGATCCAACAATTTCCTTCTCCGAAGAGAACCTTTGGATCCAGCCCAAGAATGCTAACAAGAGTACCAAGTAAAGTTTTTGGCTGCATAAGGAATCTCCCATTCATAAACGCTAAATGCAAGTCATAACATTTGGACAGTTTCTTAACAGCATTGGCTGAGATATAAATCATTATTGTCTAACTAACCAAAAGGGATGAAAACTACATTATAAATGGAAAAGGCACTTCAGTGATCCTGCCATGGAGTCTTCCTATTCAAGTATGAATGCCATGCATAGATTATTTACCATTCCTCAAAACAAACCTTCCCTTTTCAAACAAGAAGCCTTTGCTTTCTTGGATTTATAATACCCTAGACCTGTAAACCTCATGTCAAAACAGATTTTATTTTAAAGAAAATATCCCTCAGTTGATGGTGCATACCAGGTTTCAACCATGAGGAAATGTTTATGCATGAATTACCAAGCCTAGAAAAAAATACAGAGTTACAAGCGAAATGGAAACATATACAGGCTATTAACTGTAATGGCAGCACCAGGGCAGTGCTTAGACACATATACATCATATTTATTGACTAGTTACAGCATCTTACCAGTTTCTAAAAGCTCCCAAAGTTGGAAAGTTTGTCATGTGATGAAGCCAAAGATTAAGGGCAGTATTTCACTGTGGAATTAACTTTTTAGAACCCAAGAATTTAGTGGGCAGGGTTTTGCCTTTCAAAACCTCATGGAACCAGAGCATATCAGTGACCAGGAGTTTCAGGCCACACAGACATATAATAAAATTAGACATCCAGCAGTATTCAGGCCAAGCTAAAACACTTTTTCTATATAGGCAAGCCACAGGTATTACCAAGGGTATTCTCCCTTGGCCATTGATTCTGAGAAGGATGAAAGATGATTCAGATTACCTCCTTCTCTAGGACTACATTTATGCAATTCTCCAAATCATGTTTTTAAAATATAATTTGCCTGTTCTGAAATGTCTCCCCTCATGACTGATGTTTGGATGCTATTTCCTCTACTTCTCTTACCGTTGGCACACAATGGAAGGAAGATTAAAAGCTTTGGAATGCTAGTGAGCATCAAACCATAGTTCCTTGTTGTAGCCAAACATGGTAAACTACGGTTTAATCATTACTTGGTTTGCAGATGAAATGGCAAACAATGGCTAGCGTCTGATCATTCTGTGCTTGTCCACTAACATACAAAAGAAGAGTAAAGCTCACTGCAGCTCATTACCCACACCCCAAACATTTGAAGGATTGCTAGAATAAAATCTTGCAGCCTGTGTGTGAAAGTCAATAAAGGACCATTGCTCAGTGGCAGAGCACATGCGGGGCATGCAGAAGGTACCAAGGTTCAATCTGAGAGAAACCAAAACAGAGAGAAACAAAAAATGACAGATTCACACTTCCCTAATATTGAGCTGAGGCCTAGAAACTCATTGCAATGTTTGCCATTTGAGTTCAGCAGATTTGCGTGGGCTGGGAACTTTTTTAGTGGGGCAATATAGGATCTGAAAATTGCACAGCAGTGCCTTCTGCAACAGCATCTCAAAGCGTGCACCTCTTGGACTGCACAGAATAGGGACACCAAAATGTCCAGCCCTTGAAATTCAATCTGCTTTCCCTCCTGCCTGTTTGCTAACAGATGACAATATCCAGGAAGACTGTACTGAATTAACTTCAAAATAACCACTAAATGGTACAGGCATAAATTAGCAGAAGATTCCTTAAATAGGTCACATTCCTTTCTCAGGGAATAACCTGTCTTATCTGAGACTTGAGTATTTCCTTCTAACCAGCACCAACTCAGAATAGGTGCCTAAAAGCAGTTAGTTAAAAAGGTAAAGGTAAAGTACCCCTGATGGTTAAGTCCAGTCGCAGACGACTCTGGGGTTGCAGTGCTCATCTCGCTCTATAGCCCGAGGGAGCCGGCGTTTGTCCACAGACAGTTTTTCCGGGTCATGTGGCCAGCATGACAAAGCCGCTTCTGGTGCAAAGGAACACCAAAACCAGAGCAGTGCACGGAAATGCCATTTACCTTCCCGCTGGAGCGGTACCTATTTATCAACTTGCACTGGCATGCTTTCGAACGGCTAGGCTGATAGGAGCTGGGACCGAGTAACAGGAGCTCACCCCGTCGCAGGGATTTGAACCGCCGACCTTCTGATTGGCAAGCCCAAGAGGCTCAGTGGTTTAGACCACAGCACACCCGCTTCCCTACAAACTAGTTAGTTACAGACATATCACATGCAATGTTGCTCCTGGCCTGCAGTCGGGACTGCAGGACTCCTTCCCTCCTACAATTTGCAATAGCTTTACTATGTGATCTGCTGTTAGCAGTGACGAACATGGTGGGGTGGAGGAGGACATTCTTATGTTTAGTTAGGTGTTACCTATTTGCAAAACAGCAGGAAATACATTTGCAAGGGAAGAGGATGCAGAGAACGCCAGAAGTTGAACACACCCCTGTAATCTTGCATTGGACACCCCCCTATGACTTCTTAGTAGCCCACCAGGTCTAGTGGGAATAAGCCACCACTGGTGCTGAGCCAACTCTTAGGAGACCCTTCTTCCCAACCAACACAGCAGCGGGGTTTGATGGGATCAGTAGGGTGGAAGGCAGAATGACCAACAGTAAGCATTGCCAGAGCCAGTGACAAGCAGAACCAAATGATTCTAGTTTTGTTCCCATCCTCATCCCTGCTGAATTCTCTAAGGGCAGCACTGAGGCTAAATGCATAGTACAGATAGGCCCTTACGTGCATTACTTACAATGAGCCTGCTCTCAGTAGAACTTAGCTGGCCATCACCCAAAATGTTAAAATGATATCTTTCTCTCATCTTCTCCCCACCCAAGGAAGAAACACAGCACTCACACAGTTAATGGCTTGAATGCCATTTCTAATAAAAGGCACTTCCATTTTTTAAGAAGTCTTTTGTGTGAGTTTAATAAAATAAATTTTGAATATCAATAAAGAACATTCTATTTTTCTTGGCATACCTTTGCTGCTCTATATCCTTCTGTTGCAGAAGCCGCCATGCCATGGGGCGGATGGCTCCTCCGTACTCCATTGAAGTCATGCCATAAAAGCTGGAGATGGTTTGCTAAAATGCTCCAAAGGTATTCAAATTTCTTTCAAGAAGAAATTCAATTTATTGCATTTATATTACAATGTCTGTCAGGAAGAAGGGTTATAATCACCAGCATATTTGCAATTTACATTTTCTTCTTTATATGAGGTAATGGTATTAGAAGTCAACTATGAGATTTAAAGCTGAATTGGGTGTACAGGCCCCTCTCTCTTTTTGCTCTCTCTCTCTCTTTGCCAGTAAAATAGCATTTTTAAGCTTTTGCGGAAAAGCATGAGTTACCAGGTGTTAAAGAAATGCCAAAGGCCGGATGCCAGGTGGCTTAAGGGGCTGCAAAAGGCTTGTCCTGGTTTCCTGTAGTTACGTGTCAACTGGATGGGACAGACTGAGACAAGCTGTAAGTGCTACTATTTCTTGTTTTAGGAACATAGGAAGCTTCCTTATAGTGAATCAGATGGCCCATTTACAGTTGCACTGAGCACGCTAAATATCATGTGTAAACCGATGAATGCGTGATAACATTTAGTCAGGTATTTGGTCCCTCTAGGCCACACCCACACCATACATTTAAAGCACTATGGTACCACATTAAACAGCCATGGATTCCTCCCCAAGAATTCTGGGAACTGTCATTTGTTTAGGATGCTGAGAGTTGTTTAGAGACCCCTATTCCCCTTCCAGAGCTACAATTCCCAGAGTGGTTTAACAACCAATCCCTCTTCAAACCAAAGCCCAAATAGAAGATAATTCTGTCAATCTTTATTGGGAAGAGGAGCTAAAGGACCAGATTCCCCTGACATGGGATCTGTCTACCTGAACCTCTGCTTGAGGACTACAGTAGAAGTGCTGTAAGACAATGGTACAGTGCATGTTGTATTTGCAAAAGATTCCAGTTTCCATTTCTGGCATCTCCAGGAGGAGTGAGAAAGACCCTTGTCTGAAACCCTAGAACAGGGGTAGGAAACCTAAGGCCCGGGGGCCAGATGCGGCCCAATCGCCTTCTCAATCCAGCCCACGGACAGTCCGGGAATCAACATGTTTTTACATGAGTAGAATGTGTCCTTTTATTTAAAATGCATCTCTGGGTTATTTGTGGGGCATAGGAATTCGTTCATTCCCCCCCCCCAAAAAAAAATATAGTCCGGCGACCACATGGTCTGGCCCATGGCTGAAAAAGATTGCTGACCCCTGCTCTAGAAAGCCGCTGCTAGTACATATAGGCAATACTGAAGCAGGCAGGCCAATGGTTCAGGGCACCTTAAGAACATATGGCAAGCTTGCTTCAACAGGCCACTGGCCAGCATCCTGTTCTTGCAGTGGCCAACCAGATGCCTGTGAGAAACCAGCAAACAGGACCTGAGTACCACCACCCTCTCTATTTGTGATTCCTAGCAACTGGTATTTAGAGGCATAATGGAGTTAGTGCATGGCCATCATGCCTAGTAGCCATTGAGAGCCTTGTTCTCCATGAATTTGCGCAATCTTCTTTTAAAGCCATCCAAGTTGGCGGCCATCACTGCCTTCTTGGGGAACAAGTTCCATAGTTTAGTTCATGTGCTCCACGAAGAAGCATTTTCTTTGGTCTCTGTCCTGAATCTTCCAAAATTCAGCTTCATTGGAAGTTCATGAGTTCTAGTGCTATGAGAAAGGGGAGCAAACTTCTCTCTAACCACTTTCTTCAGGTGCTGGTCCATAGCTGATGATGTAGAAGAATATGCTTATTTTTACTTATTTATTCATATATCACCATATCATAAAATATCAAGTCAGTCCACACAACACAATATATGCAATTAAACATAAAACACCATTAAAGACAGTATAAAAGGATCATTAAAGTGACTGGCTAATCAGGTATATGCCTGTCAGCATTAAAGCATCTTCAGGAGAAGCCTGGAAGTCAAAAGCTTGAAGAGTTTTCTGCAGTACTGGGCCACTAACACAAAATACTTGACTTTTGGTTGAGGTTAATTTGGCCTCTGTAACATGGGAGACTACTACCAGTGCTTCTTCAGACAATCTCAGTGTTCAGGTTGGTATATCAGGATTCAGGTGCTACTTGAGGTATCCTGAACCCAAATTGCCGAAGGCTTGAACAAGAGCCTTGAACTTGGCCTGGTAACATAGGGACAGGCAGGACAGAGGTTTCAGCAAAATTGTCACATGCTGTCAACCATCTGCCCCCACCTGCAGTCAAGACCAGACCCTCCAAGTGTTCCTATTTTACAGGGATACCCCCAATTTAGAGAAGCCTTCCCACTTTCTGATTTGATCCCGGAATGTCCCACTTTTCCTTAGGATGTCCCTATTTTCATTGGAGAAATGTTGGAGGGTCTGCTAGCCACTAGATTCTGAACAACCTAGAGCTTCTGGACCTTCTCTTAGAAACCTGTAGAAGGTGTTACTTAGAAGATAGAGGAAATCTACCTAGTACATTTCCATCATACACATACATCTGTAACAGCATCAGTGAAGCTTGCCTAAGTTCAACAAACTAACTACTCAGCAATGACTCGTGCCTAATTTAGCTCCCTGTGTGTTGAATTTGGTACAGCAACTTTGTTTTTGTTTTTTAAAAAGTAGTAGTAGTATAAAACAGGACTTAACATCTTTCCTGTTCTACACATATTTACCTTGAGTTTGTAAATTCATTTCAGATGATGACTTCTGTTTTTGGAAGCTCTCCCAGTTTATACAAGCATTAAATCTATTACATGGTTTATTTCTACCGTGTGCTAATTTTTGTACAACTCCTTGCTGCTAGTGAAATCAGCTATAGCTCCTCAGTATTTCAAGCAGATCTTTTGCTTAGAATCCTAAGCTCTTACCTGCACTGAGTGCTGTTGGTATTAAAAAGGTAAAGCTACCCCTGACCATTAGGTCCAGTCGTGGACGACTCTGGGGTTGCGTGCTCATAGGCCGAGGAAGTCGCGTTTGTCCGCAGACAGCTTCTGGGTCATGTGGCCAGCATAACTAAGCCGCTTCTGGCGAAACCAGAGCAGCGCACAGAAACACTGTTTACCTTCCTGCCGGAGCGGTACCTATTTATCTACTTGCACTTTTCGTGCTTTCGAACTGCTAGGTGGGCAGGAGCTGCGACTGAGCAACAGGCGCTCACTCCGTGGCAGGGATTTGAACTGCCGACCTTCTGATCAGCAAGCCCTAGGCTCTGTGGTTTAGACCACAGCGCCACCCGTGTATTAAATGGTCACAAACCCACAGCAATTGAAAACTTATTCTGAAGTAAGGCAGGGGGTTGCTGAAGAGAGGGTATTTTCTTGGGCCGCCTCCAAATTATAAAACCAGGGTTTTGATCATTGGGCTAAAGTCTGTCACTTCTCCTGGACTTCTTGTGTCCTCCCACCCTGCCTAACTTCTTATCTACTGGTGGTAGCTCCAAATGAACAGTGTGGGGTAGCTGACCACTTCTAAATTAAGAATGGCAATGGCCTATGTCCTTGTGCAAACTGCAAAAACAAACGTTTTGAATTATAGATCCTGCTGTAGTATTTGATAATCTTGAAAGCAGACGGATGCTACGAATTTCCCTGCAATGCATCCAAACAAATGGCACAGTTCCCCCCCCCCCTTTGTGAAATCTGACTCGGTACATAAGTAACACAGTTGGAATTCAAGTCATGGCTTTGATTTTTGCTCAGTACATTGTCACAGAGTAAATTCAGGCCTGAAAGTGAAACCTTGTGGATGAGTCATGCAGGCACTTTCCGTGCTATGTATGCATGTGTTATTGCAGTCCCGCATGCAGCATGAAAGTGATTTTGTGGGAAAGCTTCTGTATGTCTCCTGTTAAGAGCAATTAGGCAAGTATTTGCTGCTGACCAAGAACACTTTTAGATATCAGGTGGATTAATCCAGACCTGTGGCAATGAAAAATAAAAGTGGGGTGGGGTGGGGTGGGGAATACTCCAGAACTAATTAAATAGGTACCCCTCCAGCAGGAAGGTAAACAGCGCTTCCATGCACTGCTCTGTTTTCACCAGAAGCGGCTTATTCATGCTGGCCACATGACCCGGAAGTTGTACACCGGCTCCCTCGGCCAATAAAGCGAGATGAGCACTGCAACCCCAGAGTCATCCGTGACTGGACCTAATGGTCAGGGGTCCCTTTACCTTTACCTAAGGAGGGAGCCTTTTGGTGACTTTTCCTTTTAAATATATAATAAATGCTCTTTGCAATTGTCTCTGGGCATGCAGCATGCATACAAAACACACACACCTGTGATGCGTTGATCAATATCTGCAGAAATAGATTCCCTTCTGCATAAATCATGTTTACATGTAACTGAAAATCCATCCCCATTGGGGAAAAGAGATGGAAACTTAGATAGGCCAGGTGTGTTGGCTGTTAGGTCGCAGCATGCAGCTTGTAAGTTATGAGAGTCAGATAGGAAGAACACCAGTGTTTCCACTCTGCCTCCATTCCTAGAGGAGTGGCACATTCTAGTGGGCTGGCAGTGGGCCTGTGCCAAAAATGTACCAGGAGTCACATTATGGGCATTTGCATGCCCCAGAAAGAACTGGATGTTGCACAAAACTGCATCTTGGGATAGCTATCACTACCACACGCTTCCATCTCAAGATTGGAGAGCTACCGCTATGTAGCAGTGCAGGCCACTCCTGGGCTGAATCCAGACCCAGCTAATCACACTTGGGTCCCAGTGAAATAAATTGGACTTAAGACCTCAGCTGAAGTATATATTTATGGCACCATTCTACCCCCCACAGAGCTACAATTCCAAAACTGTTTTAACAGTCAATCCCTCCAGACTGATGTATCTTTGCAGGTGTGTTCTGAAACATGCCATTGATTCAACAATTGCATTGCATTGATGCAGAGGGTGTTGTTTATTCCTGTTAATACTGACTCCCCAAACTGGACATTCCCAAAATCATGAAGTTTCTCTTTTTGCATTAGGGGGATGCTGCATCTTTTAAAAGCAGTTTATGTGGTTGCTCCAGCCTTTCATGCTATCACCACAATAACCCCAAGAGGAAGACAGTGATAAGCTCAAGGTCACCCCCCATGACCGTGTGGCGATTCGAACTCAGGCCTCCATAGTCTGCCTGTAGCATTCTAATCACTACACCACAATGGCTCTGTCAATTGTCACGGGCCAAAAACCTGTGCTCCCAATCAGAGCCGTCTTAAGGGGATCTGCCGCCCTGGCGCGGCTATCCCTCCGGCGCCCCCGCCATGCCGCCTCTCCGCCGCCTCCCTCCCGCGCTTGCCGCCCCTTGGGAGGGGGGTGGGCGAGCGGGGGATGAGGGGCGTGGCGCTGGAGCGGCGCGGGGCTCTGCGCGCCCTTCCAGCACTTCCGGGACGGGAGGCGAGGGCGGCCGGCTCGCGCTCCCGCGCGCAGCCGGACGGCGCGGCGCGGCTGGGCAGCTCGCGCTGCATCGGGCGGGCGGGCGGCTGCGCGCGGAGCGCGAACTGCCCGGCTGCGCCGCGCCATCCGGCTGCGCGCGGGAGCGCGAGCCGGCTGCCCTCGCCTCCCGTCCCGGAAGTGCTGGAAGGGCGCGCAGAGCTCCTGTGCTCTGCTGGGCAGCCAGAGGGCGTGGCGTGGCCGGCCAGCTCCCTTGCCGGGAGTCAGAGGGCGCTGCCGGCAGGCGCTGCCAGCGGGGCTGGAGGGCGGAGGCGCCCTCCAGGCCATTGCGCCCTGGTGCGCCGCGCCACCAGCCCCAATGGATGAGACGGCTCTGCTCCCAATCGGATGGCATCCCATGAGCAAGCAAGGGCCAGGCACACACATTGTGCTGCCTCAGACCCTTGGTTCATCTAGCTCAGGATTGTTTTCATGCTGAAAACAATGGCCCCTTGGGGTTTTAGGCTGGGGCTTCCTCAGATCTACTTGAAGGTACCAGGGATGGAATCTTCTGCATGCAAAGAATGCATCTGGCCAATAGGAAACTGCCTTCTACAAAACACATCTAGTTCAATATTGTTTTCACTGACCAGAAGCAGCTCTTTATCATTTCAGCCAGGAGTCTATCCCAGCTGTACCTGGAACTGTTGGGGACTGAACTTAGGGCAGTCTGCATGCAAAGGCAGTTGATCTAGCACTGAAGTGCAGCTCCCCTCTCAAAGTAGAAGGGGGAAGAGAGACACAGGGTTACAATCAATGTTTGCCACTACATTATACATTTCACTGCATTCTGTTGAGTCTTCACATACAACTGTCTTCACATACAACTGTTCTGCAAACTTGTACATGAGTTTGCTCAGTGCTGGAACAGGGAGATTTTTTGTGACATCTTGTACAAACAAGATGCAATTTCTTCTTCTCACACAACTTGTTGGATTTCTGTCCTCCACACCGCTGCTTCAAGGGAGAGGAGCCTTGCAGAGGTAGGAGAGAAGCAGCTTTCACAGATTTTCTTTCACATATCTGCCTTTCATTTTAAAGGGGGTGAAAGAAAGGAAAAGGTGAACCAGCAATGCTTTCCCTAACGTGATTTGTTTTCTAATGCTCTCTTTTTTTCTTTAAAAAAAAATCAACAACCCACAAAACAACACAGCCTAAATTTAGTCACCCAAACAAACAAGTAATCTGTATATTATTTTTCATAAAGGTTTGCAACATCCTTCAATGTCTGTTCATTTTTTATTCTGTCTGGTTACTCAACAGCGAAGTCACAGGGGACTCTTATTAAAATTCAGTTCAGCTCCTCTTTCGCATCATGTTAATGTTGAATTTATACTTCCACAGAGCGTCGTGGATAAAGAGGGTAATGATACTTGTTTAGTACTTTATCCACGTATGAAATTGTTGGCTGTAAAAATTCAAGAAGTATAAAAAAGGGATTGGGTCATTTAAAAGAGAAGCATAAAAAGGGTGAAAATTTTATTGAACTTTGGGGAACAGTCTGATTGCATGCTGCTGTTGTTTTTGCTTACAATGTACTCAAGACCACAAGTCTAGATAACTACATAGGAGATTATGTAGATTTCAAAATCTGTCCCATGTCATCTTCAGGATCCTGATGAAACTTGCACAAGATCTATGTGGGATACTGAGCCCTTTAATTTATGAATGAACCAGAAATGATCCAAGTGCTTTGGTGCTGGGGGTGGCAACAGAAATGCCAATCCTCCTTTGGAAAATAAAACAATATATTAAGACTGCATTCCTTAAAAAGAAATCTTAGGCATTATGTCCCATTGAGCACTATGGACCTTTCTTCTGAGTAAACATGCACAGCATGACACTTAGGGATAGGGAGAGAAATTCATTTCAGTTCACATTTTAATGCAGAATTACACACTTCCTGAAATAATGTGTGAACTGAAATGCTCCTATTCTTCAGAATTTGCCTTTCTCTTAATTTTGTACAGTTCCCTAAAGGGAACCAGAACCAGAGCCAGCATTTATTTGTAAGTGCCCTTTCCATAGTATACTATGCTCAGGGCGGTTCACAACACGAAGAATATTACAATATTCACTAAGATACAAAGTTCAAAAAAAATTAAGTCATCAAACAATAAGTGAATGGAAACATCTCATTAAGAAATATGCAGTCCCCTTATAATTCATAAGGCCGAAGAATATAATAACTTAAACATAATTTGAATAACAGCAAATTTAAGCACTTCGCAAATTATATCTTGGTCCCCAACAAAAGCCCAGATTTTTTTTTTTTGAAAAATCAATAAAGTTTTCTAGTTAAAAAAACAAAACAAAAAAAGCCCAGAAACACTCCACCTTTATCACAAAAACTACAAAACTGAGGCCCATTAATGTGAATTGTAACTGTGATCTTTCTGTAATCCAGTTTGGGACTGTTTGGCAAAGAGGACGGTATAAGTACGAATGGTTGATAAATAGACAGCGAGAATGAGCATTAAAATTTTTAACCTTGTGGTAGGCGAGAAGTTACAGGTTAGGACCATAGCTCAGTGGAAGAACATCCATGTCGCATGCAGAAGCCCCCAGGTTCAATTCTCTGCATCTCCAGGTAGGGCTAGGAAAAGATCCTTGGACCCTGGAAAGCCACTTCCAGTCGGTGTAGACATTACTCAGCTAGATGATCTGATGGTATGACAGGTCCTTATCTTCTCAATGTTGTTCCCACCACAGCTCAGTGATGGAGCACAATCTCTGCTCTGAAATGTTGGAGGGCTTCTGCCTATCCGCGTAAGCAATTCTGGGCTAGATGGACCAGTCTAAGGGAGTCACCTGTTCCTTTGTAAGTTTGAAAAAGTTGAAGGTTACTGGTCTAATAGTAGAGTCAATTCTGAAATGAAAAAGTTCTTTCCCCTTGACTATTGGATAACAGAGATGAAAGAAATATCAGGTGACTATAGATGGACTGAATTATCTTTCCCCACAACTCACCTGGGCTGAAGCTTATAGCTAAGGTGAGATCCCAAGATTAAAAAGATGTGTAGGAACGAAACTTTGAATGTGGGGGAAGGGGGGGGGGCTTGGAAGCCCCGACATCAAATTTATGTGGTCTTCATTGTGTTTTAATCTCATCCTTCAACATAGCTCCAATTAAATCTTTCCTCCTTTCCCTCATGCATATTTAGGTAAATTAATTCTGAATGGGGGGTGGGGGAAGAGGAGAGATCAAAAGGAAAATGTACTGCTATAAATTACTGGGTTCTTCTCCTCCAAAGACCAGTAAAAATGTCGATCAATCAAAAGATCCTGGCCAAAATCCAACAAAACATGAAACCAGTTACTACTGAGAAGGTCTTGGACTTTTATTTTTATTTACACACACACACACACACACACACACACACACACACACACTGAATGGGAAACTGCTCTTGAAATGTGGAGCACATCTACAACAGCACAGACTTAAATTGGCTTAACAATAAGTCAAACCTTTACTTTTTTAGCTTATTGCATCTAAATATTTATCCATTATTTATCACTATTCCCTCCAGGAGCAGAAGTTAAGATTCCAAAATAAAATACATTTAGGCAGCAATCCTATGATCCCTGGGAGGGTGTCCTAGGGGGCCATAGGATATATCTCCTTTGCTGAGTTGAGAGGGAAGAAGAGAGAGAAGGGGGGGGAGGGACTGGCCTCTGAGAGAGAAAATCCAATGTTGGATGTCCCCTTCCTGCTGCCACAACTTCTGCAGTAAGTTGGAGCTTATTTATAACCTACCTTGAGCCCTGTCAGGGGAAAAGATGGGGTATAAATGAATATATTTCAATAATAATATTGATCAGGAACTCCCATGGCTTCTATTTAAATACAAAAATCAGACATGTTTAATGTTTCCCTGCCTTTTGACATCATGTATCGTTTGACCCCAAGCTGGACACCTTAAAAAAAAACAACCCAAAAAACGTATGGGGAATCTTCAGCCGTCAATAGTTTTAGGAACACAGGAAGCTGCCTTGTATACTTCAGACCGCTGATCCATCTGGCTCAGTATTGTCCACACTGGCTGGCAGTAACCCTCCATGGTTTCAAAATGGGGACATTCCCAGCCCTGCTTGGCAATGCCTGGGATTGAACCTGGGACCTTCTGCAAGAAAAGTGGGTGCCCTGCCACTGAGCTATGGACCCTCCCTTTGTTGCAGAGTCTCACACAAGCAGTAAGGAGAAGAAGCAAGCACTTCTTCCCCTCCACATTTTGCATTAGAAATGTTGCCCGTTAAATGACTCAGAGCCTGTGGAGCAAATGCCGGCTCCTTGCAACACACATACTGACATATCCCTTTGAAATTAATATAGTGGGCTTGGAATGTACCATATCATTAAGAAGGGATTACATAGCTCTGAGACAGCATAATGTAACACCGGCTGAGGAGCCTCTAGTCGTTAAGCTAATTGGACAGCCAGTGCTCTGATAACTGGGAGCTGCCATAAATAAGCAAAGAGAGAAGCTTTGGGAGGTGCTCCTTCAGAGTTAGCCCCTCAGGGAAGTCATTAAAATTTCCATTGCCACCTCCCACCTCAGAAACAAACAAACAAAACTGACTGGACATCTCTGAGATGTCGGGATCTAAGGGATCTCATCCTTAATGCTCCCGAAATTTTACTCGGAGTCCTCACCAGGGCCCCACGAAAACATTGTTGGTTTCCACTAATGGCGTCAACTTCTTGTAAAGAGGTGGATGGTTGTTGTTTTTAAGCAGTTGCTGGGGTACATCAATTCCACCATTGCAAATCTTGGATGGTACTTCAGGGACAACGCTAGTCTTCTTTGACCTCCTGTATATGCACAAACACCTTGAAGGATTGATTTTGGCATTTCTAACCTCAGCTCACCGGTACATGCTCTGCATGCAGAAGGTCCCAGGTTCAGTCCTCAAAATCTCCGGCAAAGCATCACAAGAGGCAAACATGGACCGAACCTCTGCCAGAGATATGCTGTTGGTCCAGGTAGGAAATGCTGAACTAGAAGCACAAATAGTGTTAAGGCAGCTAGGAAAAAGTGTGTCAATGGATGAAACTTCCACACCCACGCCATAGATTTAAAGCACCGGGATACCACTTCAACCTTGGCTTCCACCAACCAATCATGGCTTCCACCCAAGAACCGTGAGAGTGGTGGTTAGCTAAAGGTGCTTGCTGAGAGCTACAGTTCTCAGGGATCCCTGGGAAGAGGGATTCATTTGCTAAACCACGCTGGGAATTGTAGCTCTTTAAAGGGAATAGGTCAAAAATCCATGCAAACATGATGAAACTTGCACTAAAATGCTCTTTAAAAAAAAATGCAAACTGACATGGAAATGTGAAGAACTGAAATTTAGATTGAGGGGGGAAATGAGAAACCTAAATCCAGCCCTAGATACCAAACACTAATTCCAAGAATGTTGATCATTCTTGTTTGGAAAGCTGGGTGGGGCACAGCAATTCTGTCCCTCATTTTTTTCTTCCCTCTGCTTCCTACATGTGGGTTTCCCATTATGATGGATCTCTTTGGCAGCCCCACCCACTCCACAAACTTGAAGAGCTACATTTACAAGAAAACTGGGCCTAATTAACAGTCTGCATAGGAGAAGGATTGGGTCTGACTCTAACCCGATTTCTCTCGTAGCGGCCTTCAAACTTTTTTTCATCTTATATGCTATGTGACATTTTTTTCTCATTGATGGAAATAAATAAATGAAGTGCTTGGGGGGGGGGGAGATTCTTAGGTCCTGCTACATCATTAATGTAGTTGTGATTGGCAGTCTGTAATAGGACAATCAGCAATCAATGCCAAAAAAAGGTGACCTGCCATCAGCCCTCTGGAATATCAATCCATATATAATTCTTGCCAAAGAGAGCACAGTCTCTAGATTTGATGTTTCATCTCAGTGGGCTTCATTGTGGGATAAACACACTTTTAAATAAATAGCGCAAGAACATCAGGGGTTAGTTTAAATTACATCCATCTAGCACAAAGGTGAAAGCAGTTCCACTTGAGAGATCTTACTCTTCTGTCCAAAACAAAGTATTCCAGCCCTCCCCAACACCCCAACCCCAACCCCCAAAGAGAAAGAAAACCACTCTTCCTTAATAACTGGCTAGTTACACGGTGCACAAGTTTGCATTGCTCTATATTCACATTATCATAAACCATTTCCAATTTGATAAAGGGGATCTCATAGTAAAAATGCAAGCTATTATAATTCCTTGCATATAAAACACAAAATTGGCATGGAGAGCTGATTCGTTTGCTTGCAATTTTAATCGGAAAAAGCATAGACAAGTATTACTTGTCTGTAACATGAATTTTCATGAAATGCGCTCTCTCTCTCTCTCTCGCTGTGTGTGTGTGTTGTGTGTACAGTATCTGCATTAAAAAGACAGTCCCTCCTCCCCTAACACACAAACTAGCATACCACACATGCATCTGTACACACACACACACACACACACACAAACACACATCTTTCTTTTTGCCTTAGGTCAGTGTTTCAGTAAACGATTGCAAAGTCATTTTGATGGGGTATACAATAATAGGGGGGGATTCAAGACATATTGGTTTTGTCTGCTGCCTGATGGACAATATTGATTACTTGTAAATCAATTGGATCAAGAACACTTTATCTGCTATCTTTTACACCATCAGTTATTCATTGACTTTGCTCTAGCTAAGGAGGTAAGTGCTCTGCTTCACTGTCATCGTTCTGTGGTCTTCTGGTGGACGCTCCAAGGTGCAAGAGAACAGTAGATTATATATGCATTGGAAGATAAGAAGCTGCCTTGTACTGAGTCACACCTATTGGGCCATCTAGCTCGCTACTGTCTACACTAAGTGGCAGCAGCTCTTCTGGATTTCAGGCAGGGTTCTCTCCCTGCCCTACCTAGAGATGCCATTGGGGATTGAATCTTGGACCTTCTGCATGCAAACCAGATGCTCCAGCACTGAGCTTTGGTCCTTCCCCATGGCAGGCATGCAAAGCTATCTTGTACTGAGTCATGCCCATCTCTTGTTATTTTTTAAATTCATCAGGATTTTAGTGCAAATGTCTCCTAATTTTTACAAAGCATTTCCCCCTAATATAATGCACTTTGCACATTACTTTCACCAATGTATGCAGTCCTGCCCCCCCCCCCCCGTGTATACATTTTTGTACACATTACTTGGCTGGAGAACTCTACTACAAAATTCAGAGACTTTGAAAGAATGGCTGTGTTTTGGTTGTGTATTGTTTTGCAAAGGGCAAATTTAAGTGGATCAACTCACTCCCCTATGCCTATGCACTGCTGATCACATAGGCATAGGTTGGCATTGCCCTTTTCAAGTTCAACCATAAGGACATAAGAAGAGTCTACTGGATCAGGCCGATAGCTCATCTAGTCCAGCATCTTGTTCCACAGTGGCCAACCAGATGCCTCTGCTAAGCCCACAAGCAGGACCTGAGTACAACAGCACTCTCCCCACCTGTGATTCCCAGCAACTGGTATTCAGAGACATACTGCCTCCACTGACGGTGGAGATAGAATCTAAGCATGCCAAAAATTCCTTCCTTAATTCATTCATTCATTCATATTCATTCCTTCCTATTCCTCCTTCCTTCCTTCCTCTTCCTTCCTTCCTTCCTTCCTCCGTTCTTCCTTCCTTCCTTCCTTCCTTCCTTCCTTCCTTCCTTCCTTCCTTAGCTTATATTACATATGCTGGAAATGGCTGCTTATCACTTGAACCTGAAAGTAGTCATATGAACTCATTGCCTTTGGGATGTTAGAAAAGGGATGGGGTTAAAAAGACAAGCAAACAGTAGCCAAGAGCTGTCTTAATCATCCCCGTCCATGTTTCACAGCTGCAGATGAGGGAACCACCCCCAAACGCACCTGAAAGCAAACCTGCAAGGCAGGCATTGAAGTTTTGACAGGGCAGGGAAAGAAAACTTAATTAAAGTCGAGAGAGAAATTGACCGGGGGTGGGTGGGTAGGTGGGTGGGAGAGAGAGAGGCAATTAAAGGCTATTTGGGGACACAAATTGTAAATAACTCCAACTATAAAATATTCATTTTTTGATATGGAGAGGGGTGGGGTTTTGAATATTTCATTGCTTTTCCTCTGTCCCCAGTGCATTTCTGAAGAGAAGGGCTCCACCTTACTGGTGCATTCAGTCTCTGCATGTCTATCAATGCTTATAGCATATTAGCCTTAAAACCTCACCCTGTGAAAACCTGAAAGGCGATTGGTCCAGAAGAATGAGTCTCATTCTGAGAGCATCAAGCAACCCCATTGTGTCTATGGTGGAAACAGCTTGAAGGTCTCACCACCTTAGGTCTTTTGTCAGGTTATATCTTCGCCCCACTTTTTGCCCCTGTAGTCTTTTGGGTTTGGATCCTACTGAGTTAGGCCCCATCTGCACCATCCATTTAAAGCATCAACATACCACCTTAAAAAGTCAGGGACTGAAGCATCCTGGGACCTATAGTTTGTTAAGGCTTCTGAGAGTTGTTAGGAGGCTCCTATTTCCCTCACAGAGCAACAATTTCCAGAGTGGTTTAACAGTCAATCCTTCTTCCCAGGGAACTCATGTCCATAGATTTCAATGGGTTGTCTCCAGCCAAGTTCTACTCAAACTAGACCGAGTGAAGTTAGTGAATCTAAGTAAGCCATGTCTACTATTTTCAATGAGTCTAATCTGAGCAGGTCTAGCAATGGGTACAACCCAGTAGTTTTACTGTGAATAGGAATACAATCCTTTGCTTATAGGGCGTAATTCAAAGTACTGGTGATTACATCTAAAGCCCTAAATGCAGAAGCTGGTTGCTGGGAGGGCTGGAGCTTCCCAGCAGGAGGGTTGCTGCTGCTTACTGGAAGAAGGAGACATCAAGATACTGTAGTTGGTGTGATGCAATAATCTGGAACTCCTGCATCACATACTAGGTACAATGCAGGTAACATTAGGTATAGCAAAATACCATTGAAGCCACTAAGACATAAGTCGATATAGACTTTTGTGTTAGGAACCTAGAAAGCTGCCTTACACCGAGTCAGTCCATCTAGCTCAGTAATGTCTATACTGATTGCTGGCAGCTCTCCAGGTTTTCAAACACAGAGGACTTTTGCAACCCTACCTGGGGATGCTGGGGATTGAATTTGGAAACTTCTGCAGGTGAACCATGTGCTACTGAGCTATGACCCTGCCTACACATATGAAGCAAGCAACATCCAAATCCGGATTATGGTTGTTCAAATTTTGTCACTCACTATCTCATAACTCATGCCCATCCCTCCGCCCTTAATATAGGATCCCTGATTGGCTAAGTGAGCCAGCATGTATGTGCTATTTTCCATTGACTTCAACAAAACTTTGGCACACCCGGCTTCCTCTCTGCAGCTTCCGATTCCTTTCAAATTTATAAAGAGCAAAAGAAGCGAGGGGGTGGGAAGAGAGATTAAATATCAATGACCATAACTCATTTGCAAATGAGACTCTTCACAATTTTTTTCACATTGCGTATTTCAACAGACTTCTTGAAGATCGGGATGAGAACTGATTTTGAAATACGCAGGCAAACCTCACCAGCTCCGGAGAACTAAGGAACTCGGGCTGTTTAAGGTTTTTCAGGGTCTGGAATTCTCATCAGAAGTGATTCTGACACCGTCCCCCTCTCCGGGTAACCTCGGAGCACCTCTTTAAATTCCAAAACGCAGGGCTCATGTTTTCTGTGTCTCTCTTTACTTCCCCATGTGATGAAAGTGAAAAAAATAAGGAGAACGAGAGCCTCATAATGGTGTGCTTGTATCCCTTTCATTCATCGGGTGTCAAAGGCTTATAATGCAGCTTCAGAAAACACACACACACACACATACGTGCTTAGCGGATATTTCAAATACAGATAGTGAGCCCTGGAGGGACTTTGAAAAGTATCAAATTAGGGTTTGTCAGATGGGTTTCCTTAAATACTGCAGATGTGCACTACATAAACGGGATAATCTTTTCGGTGCTCAGATGCCCCTTAAAAAAAACTTGACAAGCAATTAATCAATAAGGAAAACATGCTGGGGGTGTATACGTTTTGGCACTTCCTTCATCGAAAAATATAGCTCTCAGCGCCAACAGAACAATGTATGGTAAAATAAGAGCGTGTTGTAAATTCCTCATTAGCGATGCCAGTGAAGTTCTCCAGGCTCTGAGTTAGATGCAGATTTTGGGACTCATTAAAACAACCTCAAAAAGGTGAGCTTCATAAGCCCCAGGGCAGGCACTAAGGGTTGGCATCTTTCAATGGCCCACACCTCTGCAGGGGGCCTACTGACAAGAGCCCCCAGACCTGTTCCTCCTCCTCGTTGCAACCTGCTTGCTGGTCCCCACATCTCTTGCTCTGGGTCAGGGAACTGTGGTGGTAAGAGGTTTCAGCCATGGAGCTCAGCAGGTGACCTAGGCCAAAATGCCATCTCTCAACCTCAGCTAAGATTACTGTGAAGTTTGTTTGTTTGTTTCAGTGGTACCTTGGTTTATGAACTTAATCCATTCCAGAAGTCCATTCTTAAACCAAAGCATTCTAAACCAAGGCGTGCTTTCCCATAGCAGTAAGGAACTCAAGTTACAAATGGAACACACTCAACAGGAAGCAAAACGTATTCCAAGGCAAAGTTCACAAACCAAAACACCTGCTTCCGGGTTTGCAGCGTTCTTAATCCAAGTTGTTCTTAAACCAAGGTACCACTAGAGTATTATTATTATTTATTATTATTATTATTATTATTATTATTATTATTATTATTATTATTATCTTCACCTTAAGGTCTCTGTGCAGAATACAACAGATAAAACACTTTAAAAAAAACACTTTAAAATAACTTACAATCACAAAAATAAGGTGGATCCTAAAAACATCTGGTGTCAAAAGCTAGGGTGGAAGAAAGGCAGGCCTCCAACATTCAAATGAAGGTGCATAATGAAGGTGCCAAAGACATATTTGTCAGGAGGGTCTTCTGAAAGTCAGACTTGAGTCCTACTGGACCAAGCTAAAGGCCCATTTTGATCCAGCACCCTCTTCTCGCGATGGCCAACCAGTTGCCCAGAGGAAACCTGCAAGCAGTAGTTGAGCCCATGTGCTCCCCCTCCTGCGGCTTCCAGCACCTGGTGCTCAGGGGCATCAATGGAGTTGGTACCTGTCCCATGTGACTTTCGGTAGCCTTACCCTCCACAAATGTGTCTAATATTCTTTTAAAGCCATTCAAGTTGGTGGAGATCACTATATCTTGTGTAATAATGGGCCATCCTTTTTTTTTTGCTGCTTTACAAGAAAAAGGTACAAGCAAAATATTTCATTACACCCAAATTCAAACTAGACATGGCCATCAGGGAGCATTTTAAGTTGCCACAAGTTGGCCATTGCTGGTTTACATCAGGATTCTCCCAACTGGTGCCTCCAGCTCTTTTGGACCTCATCAGCCCCAGCCTGGATGGTCAGTAATCAGGGATGGTGACAGTTGGTAGTCCAAAACATCATGTAGGCACCAGATTGGGGAAACCAAGCTTAGAAGTTATTGGGTGGCCTTAAGTCACAATCAAGGAGAAGAAGCCAGCACGAATGCAGAACGACCACATGTGTCATGAGGCAGTGTGGGATCAAAAGTTAGGAGACAAGCAGCAGGATGTTTCATACTTTTGTGGATAGGGTGTCGAGCAGAAGTCACCAGTGCGGAGTCCATGGGCAAAATGGAAATCTTCCTGGACCCCTCAAAAAATCCTCTGCGCCCCCGTCATTGTTCTTCTGGTCACATGAATTAGAGAGTGTGGTCATATTTTTCCTCCCCTGAAGAATTCACAGAACTGAGAAAATAAGTTGGAAGTCTGACCATCTTTCCCACTTCTTCTTTCAGCTCTATGGGCCTTCCACGGCTTCAGGCTATTTCTGCTGGATCCAACTTTCACCAAGATCCCATGGGGAAGCAAAGTGTTTGTGTATACATTATGTATGCACTTTTTGTCTTTCTGTGTGGTTGAAGCTGATTTGTGGGGAGAGGGGAGAGAAGTGGCCAGTTGGGTGGGGTGGGGTGGGGTGCCCACACCTTAGTTAAAAAAACAACAACTGAATATGCCATGGCTTAAAAGGTTGGCAACCACTGATTTAGAAGCATAGGGTCCCACAGTCAGCACTGCTAAGCAATCCAGAGCTGGCCCTCTGTCTTAAATTAAAGAGAAACAACACATCATGACATATTGCTTGATCCCCCCTCTCCTAATTATAGCTTTAAAGACTACCATTTCAGTTCCAAAGTCCGTAAACATTGCATGTATCTGGAAATGTTTATCTGGGGATGATGCTATCGCAAAGACATCTATTCCGTTCTCACAAAAAGTTCTGGTATGCGTTTCAAAGAAGCTTCCCAAGCAGTTGCGGTACATTTTTACATGTCCAAGGCAGAGGGAATCCTGTGTTGAAAGGCAGCTTTGGCAATTCTGCGCCTACTTACTCACTTACCTGGCAGTAAACCCCAGTGTGTTGATTGATACTAATGCATCATCTTGGATAGGCTGTTGGCATAAATCAACACCCACAGCTTTCACACTGGTTCATTTATTCACAGGGTGCGTGGTGGTTTTTTTTTTTTTTTTTAACCTAAACCCTGATGGGCAGTGGCTGTGTATACAGCCTACATTTAAACCACATTCTTCCCCCAAGAATCTTGGGAATGGTTGCTCTTCTTCATTGGCGACCACAGAACTACAACTCCCAGCACCCTAACAAACTACAGCTCCCAGGATTCTTTGGGGAAGAACATGTGCTTAAATGTAGGGCGTGTACACAGCCAGTGGGCATGGCTTAAACTGTGACAAAATTGCAACAGTTCATTTTATTTTATTCAAACCTTCTTCATTAAACCACAAACGCTCTGCTTTTCTTGCAGATCCAAGCATGTTTGCTTTCCTTTCAGTTCAAGCTGTACTCACAGCAGGCCAGGTTCAACCCCCCCCCCCCACAACCTCCCTCCGCCCGACTGCCTCTTCTTTACTACTTAAAGAGCTTCCTTGATGGCAGCGTTCTGTCACAGATCTTAACTCAAAATCATTTATTTAACATCTGCTCTGTAATCATTTCTCCAAGATTTACTTCCTGAAAACACAACTGGGACACTTGATCCTCCCTTTTTTCAATCTGTGATAGCCTTAAAAAAATAAATAGTAAAAGACGTTGTGAGCGGGGAGGGAAAAAAGTCAAGCTGACCACCAATAAATTGTATGACTCATTTCTTTCGCATTATTCCTGCTTGGGTAAATTTCTGGGAGGAGGTAAGCTGCAGAGACCACTCAGAGGCAGCTTTGCAGTATTACAGAGAAATCCAGTTGATATGCCTGCAAAAAATCTCTCTGTGTGTGGGTGGTGTGGTGTGTGTGTGTGAACACTTAACAATTAAAGAAACATTATTCAATTATAGGACCTGGAAGACTGTGCTTCCATATTAATTCCGACATATGACCAAAAATTTTCGCCGTCTCATCTGGGAAAAGGATATGGAAGTGATCGAAAAGGTTCAAAAACGGGCAGCCCTTTGAGCAAGCGTCTGGAGCCAAATTTTCCATGAGGAAATGTCAAAACATTTCGGACTTTTTAGTTTTGAGAAAAGGCAAGTAACAAGGGGGTGAGAGGTACATGATAGAGGGTGTATGAAATAAGGCATGGTGTAGGGAAAGTGGGTAGAGAAGAGTCCCCCCCCCCTCTACATAATACTAGAAATTGGGGCATTGGCTTTGGATCCTAGAAAGGGTCTCCTGAGAGTTATAGTGCAGCCATGTTCATCATAACTGATATAGGGCCTTTTCAGTGATGGCTCCCCATTTGTGGAATGCCCTCCTAGCAAGGCATACCTGTCTCCATCATTATAACTTCAGGAGGAATTTGAAACATTCCTATTTAACCCATGCATTGTAGGGGGCTTGTAGAACACTGAAACCCTGAGATAACTGGATGAAATGATATGTTGAATTAAATCTGTTAACTAAAACTCTTTTTAGATAACCCCCCTCTTTTTAAATGTTTTTTAACTGTACCTGTTTTTAGAATGCATTCACTGTTTTTATGATGCTTTTAAAAAGTGGGCATTTTTGCTGCCCTGGGTTCCTTTAGGAAGAAAAGCAGGATACAAATTCAATTGATTGTGATGATGATATTAATTGACTGTAATTATAAGGGCTGTAGCCTTATAGTAATGGACATGGCTAACTTAGGTCCAATAATTTCAACGGGGCTACTTTAGTAGAATTTAGTTGGCTAGATCCCTATAACTTGATTTCATAGTAGTGGATGTTTTATACTTCTTTACATTGTAAGATTCCCCGAGCTTCTGTTTGGAGGAAGAGTGGGGTATAAAAAACAATATATAAAAATAGAATAAATAAATATCCGAGATTGAATGGCTGCCCTGCATTGCATTATCTTAAAGGAAAAAATTGTATGCATTTCCAGCTGATTTCAACACTATTTTTCATCGGCCTTCCAGAAACGGAATATCAACTGAAGGATGTGTCAGTTTTTATACTGCTGCTAAAAGAGAAAAATGTTAACAAATAAAAACAAACAACGATATAATTGACAATCAGTTTGCTTGACCTGAACATCTCTCCAT